>NC_084996.1:21156344-21163844 GCF_963854185.1 Sardina pilchardus | reverse complement strand
CCTGAGGTAAAAGAGATAGAAGAGAGAGAGAGATAGAGAGAGAGAACGTCTGTGTCTAAAGAGCTGAGGGAAAAGCAATGGAGAGAAGAGAGAGAGAAAGAGAGAGAGAGAAAAGTCTGTGTCTAAGAGGGGAAGGGGAAAGCAATGGAGAGCGAGAGAGAAGGAGAGAGAGAGAAAGTCTGTGTCTAAGAGCAGAGGAGAAAGCAATGGAGAGAGAGGGGGGGGAGAGAAAGAGAGAAAGACTGTGTCTAAGAGCGGAGGAGAAAGCGGTGCCGTGACCTGTAGTCTGTTTGATTGGGCGCCAGTGTTTCAGTGCTTCTTTGTACCCTGCAGGCACTTCATTTCACAGCCTTGCCCCACCCATGGGAGTGGAGAGGGTTGGGCAAGCACAACACACACACACACACACACACACACACACACTGTTGGGTGGGGGGGAGGAGTCTTTGGTCTCAAGTCACTGCAGGTGAGCAGTCCCACACAGGAATGCAGGAAAAGGCAGGGAAAGGGAGAGGAGTGTGTAGGTGTGTGTGTGTGTGTGTCTGTGTGTGTGTGTGTGTGTGTGTGTGTGTGAGGGAAAAAAAGTTCCTCTAGGTGTGTGTGTGTGTGTGTGTGTGTGTGTGTGTATGTTTGTGAGAGAGGGAAAATGTGTAGTGTCTGTATCTTAGAGTGTATGTGCAAGTGTGTGTGTGTGTGTGTGTGTGTGTGTGTGTGTGTGTGTGTGTGTGTGTGTGTAAAGCTATATGCTGAAAGAAGAGGGTGTTGGCCTCCAGCTCACCTGGCTAACAGGAGTTGTTGAGGGAGGCCAAGCAAGGGGAGGGACCATGTCCCTGAGCAGTCACACACACACACACACACACACACACAGACAGAAAGACTCTCCCTCTCACTTCTCTCCTTGTGTCAGTACTTCAAGGACTGGACACACACACAGACACGCTGTTGGTGGCGGTAACTCCAGAAGAGCGAAGCGAAGAGAATATTTAACAGAGTAGAAGTGCAGAGACTCTCAAAGGACGCCTCTTCCGCGCACCGCCCCTGGAAGCTCGTGGCTCTCTGTCTATCCGACTGTGTGTGTGTGAGAGAGAGAGTGTGTGTGTGTGTGCGCGCGTGTGCGTGCCTGTGCTCTGTTCCGTGCTGAAGGGGAAAGTTTGGCTTGGAGTTGCCGTGCCGCTGGAGGAACAGTAGTGGACTTAATTTCCCTTCCTGCGAGAGGAGAGGAGAGGAGAGGAGAGGAGAGGAGCAGAGCCCCGTGTGGACTTAAGCTCTCTGGCCCTTTTTTTTCCCTCTTTTTTCTTTTTCTTTTTGTGTTTTTTTTTTGTTGTTGCGAACTCTGGGATTTGGATTGGGAAACCACAATAAGAGGTGCGTAAGCTCTGCAGGCTCAGCATAAACATCCACACCCAGTAGCTTTCTCCTTCTCTCATTCTCCCTCTCTCTCTCTCTTTCTCCTTCTCTCCTTCTCTCCCTCTCTCTCTTCCTCGCTCATTCTCTCTCTCTCTCATTCCCTCTTCTTCTCTCTCTTCACTCTCATGATCTCTCTCTCTCTCTCTCTCTTCTCTCTCTCTCTTTCTCAGTGTCTGGCTAGTTTGTTGCATTCTTGATGTGACTTGTCTCTGAGAGTACTGCCAGTCTGGGGCGAAATCCTCTTATTTTGTAAGAGGCGTGTAGTCTGTAAGTCTTTTCTGTTCTGTGTGCAGTAAGTTGCCGGTCTGACTCAGGTAACCCTTGCCAGTCTGACTCAGGTAACCCTTGCCTATCAAGCTCTGATTAGAGGTGTTACCGTGGTGATAAAAGAGTTAGTTGCAGACCCATTAACCCTTTGAGTTCAAAGACAGCCAGTGTCTATTTGTGTGTGTGTGTGTGTGTGTGTGTGTGTGTGTGTGTGTGTGTGTGTGTGTGTGTGTGTGTGTGTGTGTGTTTGTTTATAAGGGAGAGAGATAGAGAGTGAGTGATTGATAGAGAGAAAGAGTTGTTGACTGTGTCACAGAGGATGTCCAGAGGATGTCAGTTTTGCTTATGTAGTGCATTAAGCAGTTGAGCCAGTGTCCAGGTGCTTCACATGGGCCTTGGCCTGAGCATGTCAGTTATGAGAGGCTCTGTTGGGGTGGTTTGGATCCCAGCACAGCCCATAGTCCAGTCCAGCACAGCACAGCACAGCACAGCACAGCACAGCACAGCACAGCACAGACCAGACCAGCACAGCACAGCACAGCACAGACTAGCACAGCACACCACACTACAGCACAGCACAGCACAGCACAGCACAATACAGCACAGCACAGACCAGCACAGACCAGCCTAGACCAGTTGACCACAGCACAGCACAGCACAGCACAACACAGCACACTACAGCACTGCACAGCACAGCCCAGCCCAGCCCAGCACATCAGTCAGAACGTCCGAGGGCTGTGAGTGTGGACACTCACAGTTAAATGCTGATAATGCCTCTTTGTCAGGTAGACCCTGGTGAGAAATGACTGCTCGTAAATCTCACCTGGTCTTTGGCACAGGTGAGGGCCAGGTGAGGTGTGTTTGGTCTCAGCATGCCCACACAATGCTCGAGGCTGACTGGGTGATGTTGCTGTTGCTGCTGTTGTTGTTGTTGTTGTTGTTGTTGTTGATATGGGTTTATATTAGCGGTTCATCAGTTTGTTTTGTCACTCTTCACCTTAGGCCTCTCTCTATCTCTCTATCTATCTATCTATCTATCTATCTATCTAGCTCTCTCTCTCTCTTTCTTTCACACACACACACACACACACACACACACACACAGTCCGTAGGCCTACACAGACACACGCGTACACACACACACACAGGCATAGCCATGTCCATATGCTTTTGATAAATACATAGCTGGAGTTTGGCGTTGGTGTTGGCTCTGGCTCTGCTCCGTCTCTAAAGTAATGGTGCTGAGAGCAGGGGAGCATGTGCTGCCCATATGCCCTCCACATGCCCATGCCCGCCACAGCAGGCCCTTCCCCACCGAGCGCAGGCCCTAGTGCCCTCTGGACCCACTGGAGCTCCAGGGGAATCGCTCTGTGAGGGGAAGCGAGTAGGGAACTCTTGGGGGTGAAGTGGGGTCAGGTGGGGTGAGGTGGGGCAGAAGCAGTAGTAGTAGTAGTAGTAGTAGTAGTAGTAGAACATTACATGGTCTCTTGTCATCAGTCTTCGTATAGGTAAATGAGGCTTTAGTAGGAAATCCTGATGTCTCAGGTATGGTGTAGGTCTTGGTCTTAATCCTGCCATGCTCCAGGTATGGTGTAGGTCCTGGTCTTAGTCTGCAGGAAGTGTCCTAGGCCAGATTTGTGACAGATGAAACAGCTACCCAGAGCATGATGTCATGATGTTGTTTGGCTCTCCCAAATGTTATGCTGTGATCAGTTCCAGATTATGTTGTGATGTTATGAAGCTGCTTATCTGTTTTTGGAGTTAAGATATGTTGTTAGGATATGTGTATCTGTCCTGGACGCTATGTGGTTGTCCAAACATTATGTTATGTTGTTATGATATATTGCTTGTTGGGGTGTTATGCTATGTTGGTGATATGATGTTATCTGTCTACTCTACCGGCGTGTGTGGCTTTGTCAAGAGATAGGTCCCAGGGTCTGTTCTGAGTTTGTGTACATTGCTTAACACACTTGGTGATTTACAACTGTTTGTGACAGGGACACATCGCTGATTCCAGTTTCACGATTTTGTGCAAAAACCACAAGCTCCCCCCCCCCTTCCCTCTATCCTCCCCCCCCCCCCCCCCCCCATAATCCCTCATCCCAAACCCATTTACTACCCCCACCCCAGCATCAGACTTTCCCTCCTACTCCGGTCAGGTAGCTCTCGTCCTCTTGAGAAATTCCGACACGGTGACTCACCTATCAGAAGTGGGAATGCTGGGCAGAGGTGCGATGGGCGTTACGGGGATGTTGAGCGTTAACCGTGAGCGTGAGCAAGCTTGCGTCAGACCCAAAAAACACACTTCTGTGTTTACTTGGCGACTGTGCCTTCCTCTCTCTCTGCCAGTGAGTCTGTGTTTTAGTGCTGCTTTATTAGGCCTGCATGAAGCTGTCACTGGAATGCAATTATACGTGTGAAAGCGACTGATGTAAGAGCCCAATCACGGTGGGAGTTGCCCTGCCCTTGATTGAGTGAATGGGGATCTGAAGCACTGTTGGAGCTGTTGTGCAATGCTCCAGCACAGAACAGCGTCTGATAAGATAACTCAGGCATCAAATCCATCATGGCCCTTCACACCAGGCTCTTTTGGCTCATGATGTGGTAGTAACATCGTAATACATTAACATTGTAAGACATTGGAATTAATATTTTGTGTCTAGTTGGACATTTTAATGTAATACCATCCAGGCCCAATGCAATTTTCTATTGCCAACTAAAAGTTGCTAACAGGTTAGCAACTGTGGTTTTGTGAAGCACACCCCAGAATGTATTGATGATCAACTGATATCTGAAAGTGTACATTGTCCACTGTGTTGTTGTCACACACACAGCAATGGGCACTGACTGTGAAGGCTGGTGGACTGTTGATTCCCTGGACACATCTGCTCCTCATATGAGACGGATTCCAGGAGAGGTTACAAGGCCAAGAGGGAGAGAGGGAGAGAGGGAGGGAGAGAGAGAGAGAGAGAGAGAGAGAGAGAGAGAGAGAGGGAGAGATAGAGAAAGAGAGAGAGAGAGAGGGAGGGAGAGAGAGAGAGAGAGAGGGGGGAGGGAGGGAGATAGAGGGGGGAGGGAGAGAGAGGAGATATATAGAGGGTGAAATCATTTGATGTTCACAAAAGAGGACGAGAATGTGGGAGGAGATCAGAAATGTTTGGAGGAAGAAAAAAGTGAAAGTGAGAGAAAGAGAGATAGGAGAGAGAGAAGAAGGGAGAGCATTTCTACTGGGGCAAGGAAAGACACGCAGATGTCTGACATGTCATATGTGAGAGGTCAGTGTGAGAGGTCGGTCAGTCAGTGGGGGTTCGGAAGATGAGAGAGAGAGAGAGTGATAAAGAGATAAAGAAAGAGAGAGAGAGAGTGATAAAGAAAGAGAGAGAGTGTGTGAGGAGTGTTAGAGGTGTTAGAGGTCAGTTGGTGGGATTTCTGTAGGAGGTTTTGGAGACGAAGGAGAAAACACTGCTACCAGAGAGAGAGAGAGGAGAAAGGTGGAGGGATAGGGAAGGAGAGAGAGAAAGAGAGAGGTGGAGGGATAGGGAAGGAGAGAGAGAAAGAGGGAGGTAGAGAGAGATGGATGGAGGGAGGGTTCATGTGTGAGGGGTCAGTTAGCTCAGGTTTCTCTCAGGGCTGGGTCTGAAGAACAAAGCACAGATCCACCCACACCTGTGACACCTCCACACCTGGTTTTACATTCAGAGACCAGCCAGAAAGGCCCACCAATCAGATGATTGGATACTTAGAAATCAGAAAGGCCCTCCAATCAGAGGATTGGATACTTAGAACATAGAAATCAGTCGTCCACCAATGAGAGGTTAGGACACTTAGAAATTAGAAAGGCCCACCAATCAGACGTTAGGTTACTTAGAAATTGGAGAGGCTATCACCAATCATGTTCACCATCAATGTTAGGACACTAAGAAATCGTCTTTATTGTAATGTCAGTTTAATCTTGGCTATACATCACGTCAAACATTGTCCAGTTTATTATCTCTTCAGTGTTTTATTGGGTTTGTGTGAGTTCTGTGCCTGTTATGCACATCAGGCCAGAGGTGCAGTCAGACTCCCCTCAGCACCTGTTTGGACGTGGGTGGCATTATGAAGAACAACTCCTCTGTTGGGGCATGACATTATAGAGAGGATATCAGATGGCTCCAAGGCTGTTATGCAATATCATGCGCAGACATCTTCTGTAGTCATCGCCAATCTGGGATACGTCCTGTGTGAATACAGTCTCATCCCACACACACACATACTCTCACACACTCTCACACATGATTCTTCCTCCATCAGAGAATACAGACACACGCTCTCTCTCTCTCATATTCAAAGTCAAATTCAAAGGGTGCTTTATTAGCATGACTGTTCGGTACAGTGTTGCCAAAGCGTGTTAATAACACCAATATCATAAAGGAAATAAAACAGTAATACAGTTTATACTATGTATAAACATGTAAGCACAAAATAGACAGTAGTGGAAATAATAAGTGTGTGTGTCTGTGTGTGTGTGTGTGTGTGTGTGTGTGTGTGTGTGTGTGTGTGTGTGCGTGTGTGCGCACATGCAAGAACATATGCTTTTTGTGCACGTGTCTGTTATTGTTTACTGTCCCTCAGGTTGTGACATTGTAAGACGTACTGTGCGGCCAGGGCAGCACAGGGCCCTTCACCAAGAATTATGGCCAGTTTATCATTGTCCTCAATGTCTTCAAAATTCGGAATTCTCTCTCTCTCTCACACACACACACACACACACACACACACACACACACTCACAAGCACTTACACGCACACATGCATGATTCTTCGTCCATCAGAGAATGCAGTAGATTCCGATTTTCAGATTTCAAATAGATGCACAAAACAATTTTCCCAATCAATTTATATTTTAAAAGATCTCCAACAGTAGTTCTGATTTAAAAAAAAAAAAAAAAAAAGCTTTTTAGCTGAAATATTATTATGAAATATGAATTCAATATGAAATAGATTTCTGTCCAATTGAGCAGCATTGAAAGTGGACGTTGCATCACACACCACACAGATGCTTTACAGTAAAGGTTGACCCCCCCGAGCCAAGTGTCCAAGGGAGGCCACCACAATCCCAAAACATCTCCACCACAATCCAGCCATCACCCCAAAACATTTCCACCACAATCCAGCCATTACCCCAGAACATCTCCACCATAATCCAGCCATCACTCCAAGTTAAAAGAAATGAAACCACTTTAATACCATATTAACTGCCCCAGAATATTAACCTCATACTGTAGCTGAAGAAATTTTGCTAAATCAATGTACTGTATAAGCCGCAGCTAACAATTGGGAAATTACGGTATGGAGTCCAGTGGCTGTACCTGAGCTGTGTCTGTGTTAGCACCTCCTCGCCATAGGACCAGGCCTGTAGCTGAGCTGTGTTAGCACCTCACCTTAGAACCAGGCCAGTAGCTGTGTCTGTGTTAGCACCTCACCATAGCACCAGGCCAGTAGCCGTGTCTGTGTTAGCACCTCACCATAGCACCAGGCCAGTAGCTGTGTCTGTGTTAGCACCTCACCATAGAACCAGGCCTGTAGCTGAGCTGTGTCTGTGTTAGCACCTCACCATAGAACCGCATAGAACCAGGCCTTTAGCTCTGTCTGTGTTAGCACCTCACCATAGAACCAGGCCTGTAGCTGTGTCTGTGTTAGCACCTCGCCATAGAACCAGGCCTGTAGCTGTGTCTGTGTTAGCACCTCACCTTAGAACCAGGCCTGTAGCTGTGTCTGTGTTAGCACCTCACCTTAGAACCAGGCCTATAGCTGTGTCTGTGTTAGCACATCGCCATAGAACCA
>NC_084996.1:21141344-21151344 GCF_963854185.1 Sardina pilchardus | reverse complement strand
CACGGCTGCTTAACTACCAATCAGATTGACATTTCCCCGGTCCTCTTGCAGATTGAAGGAGCCTTGGACCAATAGCGACCCTCCCTTCTCCTTCCAGAACGCCATCAAGCTGACAAGCAACATCACCTCCTTCCGTGAGAAGCTGCAGAGGGAGCGCATATCTGGCAACCTGGACGCTCCAGAGGGAGGCTTCGACGCCATCCTGCAGACTGCTGTCTGTGAGGTATGCCAAGGGTCAAAGGTCGGGGTTGGGGTTCTATGCCATCTTGTGAGGTATGCCAAGAGGCGGGGTTGGGGTTCGATGCCATCTTGTGAGGTATGCTAAGGGGCGGTGTTACGTCCTCAAGGGAAATAACATCAAGGAGGCACGGAGTAGTCTTAGAAACAAGCGCTTACAATTTATTGACCCAAAAGTGTAGACAACAATAACCCAAACTACAGGTATACGGCAGCAACTGGGTTCCCGTCCTTCGAGAGGCAATACACCCAGAATGTTCAACAAAGGCAAACGCCTCGTGTTTGCTGCTCTGCCGGTAGACTGAAGCTGGCGGCCTATATCGGGTCAGGTGACCGCTGCACCGGCACGCCATCACCGGCAATCAGCCATCAGCCACTATCAATCAGCAGTGCACACCTGTAAAACACAAAACACCGCAACACAGGGAGGAAGCCACGCCCACTGGGGCGTCACACCCTCCCCCTTCTAAGCAGGAAACAATCAGTTTTCTGACCAACATAATTACAAACAAAATATCCAAAACACAGACATAACCAATAAAGACTAAGGGCAAAGGCTAAAGACTACCCAATCCACCACCATCAGCCAAATAATATTATAATGGCAACTGAGAAGGAGTACTAACCTATAGCCACATACATACAAATCACACACCCGCACTAACACTCACACACTCATTCTGCACAGCCTGGGGCACGCGAGAGAGCATCTGCCACTATGTTCTCTGGGCCTTTAATGTGCCGAACATCCAGATTATATGGCTGAAGAAAGAGGCACCACCTCATCAGCCGTTGGTTGGGGTTCTGGAAGGAATGCAGAAAAGTTAGAGGATTATGGTCGCTATAAATCACGACAGGTGAACAACGCCCACTAACGTATACTTCAAAGTGTTGAAGCCCCCAAATCAATGCGAGGGCCTCCTTTTCGATCACTGAATAGTTTCTCTGATAAGACAGAAACTTCCGCGAAAAGAAGCAAACTGGATGTTCAACGCAATCATCGTCTTCCTGAATTAACACAGCTCCAGCACCGACCTTGCTGGCATCCACTTGTATTTTGAAAGGCTTCTCGAGCTGCGGTGCCAGCAAGACAGGCGCGGATGTTAAGAGTGTTTTTACGCTGTCGAACGCCTTTTGGCAATCATCAGTCCAAACAAATAACGCTTTTGACTTCAGTAAATCTGTTAGGGGGGCGACCACCGACGAAAAGTTTCTGCAGAAACAGCGATAAAAACCAACCATCCCCAGGAAACGCATTAACTCACGTTTAGTTTCTGGAACTGGGAAGTTATCGATTGCCCTCACTTTAGCTCGTATCGGACGCACTTGCCCCTGTCCCACCACCTTGCCCAGGTAGGTCACGGTCGCCCCAGCGAACTCACACTTCGCTAGGTTGACCGTGAGCCGTGCCCGGGCAAGGCGGTCAAAAAGTGAGCGCAGCCGTTCCAAATGAGACGACCAATCGTTGCTCACAAGAACCACGTCGTCAAGGTACACTGTTACCCCCTCTAGACCAGCCACAACACGGTTCATTAATCGTTGAAAACACGCCGGCGCGTTGCGAAGCCCAAAACTCATAACACGGTAAGAAAACAACCCATTATGCGTAATAAACGCTGACAATTCGCGTGCCCTCTCCGTTAACAATACCTGCCAATATCCCTTCAACAGGTCTAATTTTGTCACAAATTTCGCGGACCCTACCTGATCTACGCAATCCTCTATTCGAGGTAGAGGAAACAGGTCAGGCTTGGTAACGGCGTTAAGTTTTCTGTAATCGGTACAGAAACGAAAAGTACCATCAGACTTCTTAACGAGGAGGCAGGGCGACGACCAGCTCGAGAACGAAGGCTCCGCCAACCCGTTATCCAACAAATACTGAACCTCCTTCTCCAAAACCTCCCTCTTCTCTAAAGGAACACGATAGAAACGCTGGCGAATGGGTTCAGCATCCCCAACGTTAATATCGTGCTCAAGCACATTGGTCTGAGTAGGCACATCTGAGAACAGAACTAAGTATTCCGTCAATAAGTCAGTTAGCTCTTGTGTTTGTTTCGGATCTAGATGTCTAAGAATTGGGGACAAGTTTTTTAATGTATCCGAATTTTTCAAACGGCCCTGCAAAACACAGTCATCCACCGTTTTAATCTCCTCTTCCGACGCTGCCACCGTCGGATGAGCAGCGTTTGAGAGCAGGGAGCTGTCCACTAGCACCACAGGTGAAACAACACACTTATCGCGATGGTAAAAAGGCTTTAGAAGATTCACGTGACACCTCTGTGTTCTCCTCCTCCTATCGGGAGTCGAGAGCACATAGTTGTCATTTAAACCACAACTCAGGACTTCATACGGCCCCGTATACTTGGCCTGTAATGGCGAACCGACGATAGGGAGAAGCGCAAGCACCCGGTCCCCCACACTAAAAACTCGGTGCTCCGTGCGACGGTCAAACATCTTTTTCATTTTTTTCTGCGATTCCCCCAAACGTTTGCTGGCCAATCTCAACGCTAAAGAGAGACGACGGCGAAACCCCGAGACATAGTCAGCCAAATTACCTGGCGGATCTAAATCAGCCCATTGATCATGTAGCTTGGATAATAATCCACGCACACGATGCGCAAAGACAAGGTCGTTCGGACTAAAACCCGTGCTCTCTTGTACAACTTCCCTGGCTGCCAGCATCAGCCAGGGAAGGCCCTCTTCCCAGTCACCATTCAAGTCAACACAATATGCTCGGAGCAGGGACTTTAAAGTGGAATGAAAGCGCTCAAGAGCGCCTTGGCTCTGGGCGTGATATGCGGTCGCCAAATTTTGCTTAATTCCCAATTGACGAAGCACTTCAGCAAACAGATTAGAAGTAAAGTTGCTTCCACGATCGGACTGTACAATTTTCGGCAACCCGAAAATGGAGATGAATTGGCTAAGAGCCTTAACAATCGACTTGGAATGAATAGAGCGCAAAGGGTAAGCGGCTGGGTAACGAGTGACCCGACACATAACAGTCAGCAGGTACTCGCAGCCACTTTTTGCGCGCGGCAAAGGACCAACGCAGTCAATTATAATGTGCTCGAACGGTTGACACTCAAACGGTATTGGGCGCAAAGGGGCCGGTTTTAGGACCAAATTTGGCTTGCTCGTCAGCTGACACGTATTGCACGTCTTAACAAAACTGGCCACATCACGCTTAATGCGCGGCCAGTAGAAGTATCGCAAAACCCGATCATACGTTTTCTTGACACCGGCGTGTCCGGCCAATTTGTCGTGCGCGGTCTGCAGAACAAGAGAACGAAACTTTGCAGGCACAACCACCTGGACAAACGGATCGCCAACGTTGAGGTGGTCATGTGGAGACCACTTCCTCAATAACACTCCGTCGCTCACATAATAACCCGTGGCTTTATTCCGAATTTCGTCGTCATTCACCAATTGGAAAAGTGGGCTAAGCGTATCGTCGTTCTGCTGTTCCAATGACATTTCTTCGCGACTGATTGAACAAGGATAATCAGCTAGTGAAAACAAGTTTTCCGATTGAACTGACTCCGCTCTGCCAGCACTCTGGCTGGCAGCGCGAGTCACGACACACGCCGGGAATACTTCGGAAAAATGTTTCACACTCTCGTCAGAATCTTCAGTAGGAAGAGGCTTCTCACTGACCACCAAGGGAGGTACCAATTCAGACCAAATTCGTTTCCCCGCAAGATTATTTCCCAAAATCAATGAAACATTGTTAACAGGTAGAGCAGGTCTAACAGCCAACTCCACTTCGCCCTGAGCTAGCTCGCACTCTAGACGCACTTTATGCAGCGGCACAGATAACGTATGCAGGCCTATGCCACGAATCAGTAGTGAGTTACCCGTATAGGTTTTTAAGGAGAATGGCAGCGCAGACTCGAGAATAAAAGAGCTGCTCGCTCCGGTATCTCGCAAAATTCGCACGGGGACTCGATCACTACCAGGAAGTGACACAAAGCCCTCTGATATGAATGGCTCGAACGTCTCATCAGCTTCTGCCGCACACAAAGATGTAAACGCGGACCGGTCAGTAGGCGTCACCAAACCCGGGGCCAAAGGCACGTTAACAGCCAAGGCCGACGGTTTGGCAAACAAAGCTCGCGGTTGATTGTTTTTAGCTTGCAACACCGGACAATCATTCTTCCAATGCCCTCGCCCCATACAATAATTACACGTTAACTCATGCAAAGGCGGCGAGAACTGAGTGGGACGTCGGTCCACAGATGGCAAAACACTGTGACGTGGACGAGAATAGTCGCCCCTCACAGGAGCCGGACGAGAACGATGAGCAATCTCCCACTCGTCAGACAGCACAGCAGCCTGAGGAGCGGTCCGAACATCCCGCTCCATCATGAAAGTCGCGATCTGTTCGGGAAGCGTTTGTTTGAACTGTTCCAACAACACTAAATCAATTAATTGTTCCAGTGTGTTAACATTAACTGATTTACGCCACCGACCGAATTCTAATGTTAAGTCCCTCACAAATTCCATGTGAGTCTGACCAGATTTCCTTCGCATAGAACGAAAACGATGCCGATACGCCTCAGGCACTAGCTCGTAAGACTTCAACACAGCAGATTTTACAATCTCATAAACTTGACTGTCGGCAGCGGACAAGGCAGAATACGCGCGTTGCGCTCGGCCGGTCAAAACACATTGAAGGAGCAACGTTTTCTCAATATCTGACCAGGCATGAGCATCAGCGACCCGTTCAAAAAGCTGGAAAAAAGCATCAATATCGGCCTCGTTAAAGGGCGGGACTAAACGTATATGTTTTGCCACTTTCAATTCAGCAGGCGGGTTGTTCTGCCCTGGCATTTTCCCATCTCCAATAAGATTGAGGCGCTGCTGTTCAATATCTAGGCGTATTTTTTCAAAATTTTGCCTACTAGATTCAGCCTCTTGAATTAAACGCAAGCGCTCCAACTCGGTCTCACGTTCGAAAGCCAAGAGAGCCTTTTGCTCTTCGAAGGACAAACTAACCGATGGTGACTCAACAGATAATGCCGACGCCGGCAGTATCTGCTGTTCCACCAAGCCAGAAATGACAGCATGTTTAATCGTCTCCTTCAATCTCCTCTGCATTAATGTTACCACAATATCATAATTCCCCGCAACCTCTAATAGTTGGTCTTTAGTCATAGTGCTAAGAAGAGCTACGGACGGAGCTCGCAAAAATTCGGTCAACATTTGAGAAGCCATGACGTCGGCCAAACCAAATCAATCGAATATAACAATTAGCCAACTAAATGTAATTTCAAGGGAAACTTTTCCAACGCCCTTCTAAACCCCCCCAAGAACCCACTAACTCGTGGACCCTAATCTTCGAACAGCGTGAGGCCGGGGATTTTAAGCACTAGGACCCGCTGGTCCAAAGCCCGCAGGCCCGAGAGAGCCGTCAACTCACTAACAACTCCGCAGACCTCGGAAGTGCCCCCGAGACGACTGCTACCAAGCCCCGTGCCGTTCAAAAACAACAACCAACAAAACAAACTGTGCACCCAAAGATGCACACTCTGCCTACCAAAGGGCGAGGAAATTGATTACGAAATTACGCGCAGATTTAAAGTTAACAAAAGAAATGCGCTCGGATGTAGTAAGCAGCACAAAACGGCCAAGCCTACTTGGTTTAACTAAGCAAAACGATTCACAAAAATATTACCATCCAAATCGAAGTTTACCAGCGAAATAAACACACTCCGTCCCCCTTCAAACAAAAGTGCAACGCACTCACCAATAGTACGACTATTCTCCGACGAATAAATTTACCAAAGACAAAACAAATCCAAAAGTCAAAAAGACCGAAATCCCAAAAGTTCCCAATATCGATGTTAAGTTTTTAGACGAGCCCCCACTATGTTACGTCCTCAAGGGAAATAACATCAAGGAGGCACGGAGTAGTCTTAGAAACAAGCGCTTACAATTTATTGACCCAAAAGTGTAGACAACAATAACCCAAACTACAGGTATACGGCAGCAACTGGGTTCCCGTCCTTCGAGAGGCAATACACCCAGAATGTTCAACAAAGGCAAACGCCTCGTGTTTGCTGCTCTGCCGGTAGACTGAAGCTGGCGGCCTATATCGGGTCAGGTGACCGCTGCACCGGCACGCCATCACCGGCAATCAGCCATCAGCCACTATCAATCAGCAGTGCACACCTGTAAAACACAAAACACCGCAACACAGGGAGGAAGCCACGCCCACTGGGGCGTCACAGGCGGGGTTAGGGTTCGATGCCATCTCGTGAGGTATGCTAAGGGTTTGGGTTGGGGTTCGATGCCATCCTGTGAGGTATGCTAAGGGTTTGGGTTGGGGTTCGATGCCATCCTGTGATGTATGCTAAGGGTTTGGGCTGGGGTTCGATGCCATCCTGTGATGTATGCTAAGGGTTTGGATTGGGGTTCGATGCCATCCTGTGAGGTATGCTAAGGGTTTTGGTTGGGGTTCGATGCCATCCTGTGATGTATGCTAAGGGTTTGGGTTGGGGTTCGATGCCATCCTGTGAGGTATGCTAAGGGTTTGGGTTGGGGTTCGATGCCATCCTGTGAGGTATGCTAAGGGTTTGGGTTGGGGTTCGATGCCATCCTGTGAGGTATGCTAAGGGTTTGGGTTGGGGTTCGATGCCATCCTGTGATGTATGCTAAGGGTTTGGGTTGGGGTTCGATGCCATCCTGTGATGTATGCTAAGGGTTTGGGTTGGGGTTCGATGCCATCCTGTGATGTATGCTAAGGGTTTGGGTTGGGGTTCGATGCCATCCTGTGAGGTATGCTAAGGGTTTGGGTTGGGGTTCGATGCCATCCTGTGATGTATGCCAGGGGGCGAGGTTAGGGTTCGAGGCCAAGTCTCAAAGTCTTCCCGTGCTCCCCCCACCCCTCATGAAAGTCTTCTTCTGCCTCATCAGTCGGATATCGGCTGGCGGAACGAAGCCACCCACCTGCTGGTCTTCTCCACGGAGTCTGCGTTCCACTACGAGGCCGACGGCATGAACGTGCTGTCGGGCATCCTGCCCCGCAACGACGAGGCGTGCCACCTGAACACCAACGGCACCTACACCCACTACAAGGAGCAGGACTACCCATCAGTGCCCACACTGGTGCGGCTACTGGGCAAGCACAACATCATCCCCATCTTCGCCATCACCCAGCACTCCTACTCCTTTTACGAGGTACGGCGCCTTCTCTTGGCCACTGGGAGCTAGAGCACCACCCTGTGGCTTGGAGTATATAACCTTTTCTTAAATAAACACTGTCCATCTCTGTGTTTCTGTATTGTCATTCATGGCAATAACTGCACTTCTAGTACTAGTATATGATTGATCTGAACTGTGTATGTGCATATCTTTTTCTCTCTATCTGTGTGTGCGTGTGCGTGTGTGCGTGTGTGCGTGTGCGTGTGTGTGTGTGTGTGTGTGTGTGTGTGTGTGTGTGTGTGTGTGTGTGTGCACGTGTGTGCATGCGTGTGTGTGTGTGTGTGTGTGTGTGTGTGTGCGTGCGTGCTTGTGTGTGTGTGTGAGCAGAAGCTGGCTACATACTTCCCCATTGCTGAATTAGGGTTACTTGAGGAGGATTCTACAAACATCCTGGACATTCTGGAGAATGCCTTTCAGGTAACAATCACAAGAACTTTATTAGGAATGACATACAGTATATTTGTTCATCAATGTGATATTTGGAATTAACTTATTTTATGGATGTGATAATGTAACAACATAATTTAGAGGCGTGCCGGGCGCATATTACAGAGCCCAGAACATCTGGTGTGGGTTTCTCGTGAGCACCAGATACCAGATAGTAGAATCTTTATGTCCCTCTGGGGGATCCGTAGCATAAAGCCTTAATGATAAATGATGAGCGATGACGTACTGTGCGTCACCCAATATGTGATGTACAGTACTTTCAGAGAGGGTTAAAGCGGAGCGAGAGGCGCAAACGTTCGATCATTTCCGCGTTCTGTCTTCACTAGGGGGAGGGGGGCTAAATCCCCCTTTAAGCAGACCTGCTAACATTCGAACTGAACTGCTTGCCGATCTGACAGAGATCGATATCCCACTATGACGTCTTTGCAACACGCCCCTTTAAGCAGACCGGAACTGTTCGAATTTTGCTTCCATAGAGATGCATTACGTTGCTCTATCTTGTCAATAATTAAGGATCTTTGGTACTGTGCTGTATGTTGTCCATACATTCATGGTGATTAAAACAGACATGAAACAAGATCATTTGTCATTCATTCTTGCTATTTGTGTATGACATGCTTTCTTGTAGAGTATCCGTTCAAAGATAAACATCCGAGCTGAAGACAGGCCGAAAGCCATGCAGACGACCATCCTGTCAGCCAGTGGCCAGATCGCAGATTCTGGAACCTTCCGTCTTCCGCCTGGAGAAATCGTACGTTTGAGCTCCTTCACTGAGTGTGCAAAGTAGCACGCACGCACTCACGCTGTGCTGACACGTTTCCATGTAACACACACACACACACACACACACACAAAATGTATGCTCATGTGCTCACGTGACGTCTCCTTTTTCTCCTTTTTCCCTTTGTGTCCCTGATTGCTGCTGCAGGGCAAGTATACGCTGAAGGTGAAAGCCAATCAGATGTTTGGAGAAAAGCGGGTGTGCCAGTCTGACTCTGATGTCCGCGAGGGCACCATGAGGGTGAAGCCCACCACCTTCAGCAAGGCCCTGCATCTCGATGCCAAAGTGCACTGCCCCGTATGCCAGTGCGAGTCGGTAGGTGGCACGCACACACACACACACACACCCACTCACACACTCACACACACACATAACACACACACAACACAACACACGTGCGCACACACACACATACGTTTCTCAAAAGCCTTTCTATCCTGTGGAAATGATAGATGTGCTGGTCACTGCTTAATTGTTGATCTTTTTGAAATGAATCACTGAATGTGCTCTCTCCGTGGTGCTGCAGTTGAAGGCTGTGAAATCCCAGCGTTGCAGTCTGAACGGAGACCTGATCTGTGGAAAATGCCAGTGTTATGACGGCTGGTGAGTAAAGAACATCGCGTGTCACAAAACTGCCTTGACTTCGCTACACAGAAATGCCTTGACTTTCCTCACTGATCTATAAGGAAGTTATCTACAGTATAAAGTTCTTTATAGATCAGTGACTTTCCTACTCAGAACTGCCTTGACTTTGATTACACTAGAACTGCCTTCTTGACTTACCTGCACAAAACTGCATTGACTTCATTACACAGAATTGCCTTAACTTTAAAACTGCCTTCCTGACTTCAGTACATAGAACTGCCTTGACTTTACTACACTATGACTGCGTTGACCGTTGCATCAGGGACGAAGGACCTTGTAATATAATTGACATATGCGGGTCACTTTGGGTAGACACGTCTGCTAAATGAATACTTGTAAATGCAAGAGTGAGAAGCTGAGTGTGTCCATTTCCCCTCAGATCCACCGAGTAAGAACAGGAAGTGGAGTGTGTGTGTGTGTGTGTGTTTTACAGTAATGCCCCTTGTCCTGCAGGTTGGGTCCGCACTGCAACTGCTCCGACAGCGACTCGAACGCCAACACGGCCCGCTGCAACGAGCCGGGCACCAAAGTGGCGTGCTCTGGGCGCGGAGACTGCCTGTGTGGCACCTGCGTCTGCCTCAACCCCAGCCAGATCGAGGGCGAGTTCTGCCAGTTCGACAAGTCCCAGTGCACACGCTTTGGAGGAGCCCTCTGTAATGGTGAGAGAAGGATGGAGGGATAGAGGGA
>NC_084996.1:21111344-21133844 GCF_963854185.1 Sardina pilchardus | reverse complement strand
GGTTTCAGGAAGTAAAGTTCTCCTCCATATGTTGTTGACCCTCAGAGCCCAGTGTGATGATGTTTAAGAAGGGCACCCAGACCTTCACGACCTCTGACCCTGTCTACAACATTCCCGTGGTCCGAACCCGGAACCTGGAGGGCCCGGCCACCGTGCACTGGCGGACACGGAAGGCGTCTCGCTTCGAGATGTCCGGCCCGCTGAAGTTCGGCCCGGGCGAGAGCGAGAAGAACGTTGTGATCGACGCACGCTCCCATCCAGGCCCCATCAACCCCGAGACCTTCCAGCTGGAGCTGTTTGAGCCGGGCCCCAACGCCGCCGTCGGAGAGAGGAAGACCACACTGGTCAATGTCACTGACCCTGGTGAGAGGATGGATGGACACACACACACACACACACACACACACATACATACATACACACACACACACACACACACACACACACACACACACACACACACACACACATATGCACCGATATGCAGACACACATCTACAGAAACTCACCAACAGACACCAATGCATACCTGATCTGTCCATGTTAAGTTGTAATATGTCTAAAACTATCATGATTTGTGAAGTGTAGGTTGATTATCCTCATCGGTGTTGTAATGTGTGTGTGTGTATGTGTGTGTGTGTGTGTGTGTGTGTGTGTGTGTGTGTGTGTGTGTGTGTGTGTGTGCGTGTGCCAGGCGGCGATATGAAGACCCAGGACATGATCCCGCTGCAGAGTATGGGCTTCATGAACCAGCAGCAGACGTCCCCAGGAGGAGTGCCCTTCTCCCCCACCAACATCAAGGCCAGCGCCACCGGCCCCCGGAACATCCGCCTCAACTGGACCCCCGTGCCCGGGGCCCTCGGCTACAAGGTCAGCCCAATGAGCATCTGTGTGTGCATGCATGCGTGTGTGTGTGTGTGTGTGTGTGTGTGTGTGTGTGTGTGCCCGGGGCCCTCGGCTACAAGGTCAGCCCAATGCCGCCTCTCACAGAGAGTCAGAGAATCAGAATCAGCTTTAAAATTACACATTAAAGCTTTTTTAAAAACTCTTTTAAAAATCAAGCCTTCATCAGGGACAGGGAGTCAAACCTACTAGTTCTGAGTCCAAGAAGCACTCCTAGACAAACATTTTCAGAATCAGCTTTATTGGCCAGGTTTGCATAAGCAAACAAGGAATTTGACTCTGGTGAATCTTTGCTAATTTGACTCCAGTTAATCAAAGCACAACACTCCACAATAAAACATAAGAAGAATGCATACACAGAACAGCAAGAATAGAATGAAGGGCAGTAGAATAAGGCTATGTATAAGAATAAATACAGTATGTACATTTGCAAATATCTGTGTGTGTGTGTGTGTGTGTGTGTGTGTGTGTGTGTGTGTGTGTGTGTGCGTGTTCTGTCAGGAAACCTGTTTTGGGGGTGAAAATGATATATACTAAAAATGAAAACAAAAAATGATAAATAACTTCATAGAATTCAACTTCATCCTCCCTCAGGTGAAACACTGGATCTACGGAGACGCAGAGGAGGATGGTCAGGTGACCGACGTGAAGTCGCCCCAGGCCGAGCTGACCAACCTGTACCCGTACTGCGACTACGAGATGCGGGTGTGCAGCTACAACGCCATGGGAGAGGGCGGGTACAGCGACATGGTGCCCTGCCAGACCCTGGAGGATGGTGAGCTACTGGGCATGCTCAGGAGTCTGGGGAGAAAGAGCCACTGGGCATGCTCAAAAGAGAATGAGTCACTGGGCATGCTCAAAAGAGAGAGAGCCACTGGGCATGCTCAAAAGAGAAAGTGTCACTGGGCATGCTCAGCATTCTGGGGAGAAAGGGTAGTGCATTGATAGGCCTCTCTTTCCAAAGTCAACTTTTGAGAGAGAGAGAAATACCGCTTAATGGGAAGGATTCACTCTCTGTCAACAAAGTAACGCTTCAAGGATGATTTATTCTCAATTCTTGATCTTGAAGCATCCTTTTGGAAAAAGTTTTTTTGGGGGGAGAAATCTATTTAAAAAAAATGATTCATGCTTTTCTAGTATAGATTGACATGGAATAATTTTTAACTTGAAGCTGTGGCTATATCAAGTAGAGCACACCTTCCCTTGGGTAAACATACAAGTTCACTGTGGACATACAGTACTGTACTTCTCATATGAAGTGAACTGTATGTATGACCTACTTTTGCAGCCACTGCAGCAAAAGGAAGTTGAGTGTCAGGAGAGAAGACTCACAGTGCATATAATATATAGATGATGATATGAATAAATATATATAAATATATATAGAGAGAGTTCTCTTACTCCCACAGAGGATAGAGTAGTTTATGCCCAGCACCTGTGCCCTCTATGGGGTCAGTTTTAGTATGCAAACTCCCTTCCTCTTCCACTCACTCACTCTCACTCTCTCTCTCCCCCTCTCTCTCTTCTTCCTCTCTGTCTCTCCTCGTCTCTCTTCCTCCTCCTCCTGTTCTGTTCTGGCGCCGGTCTGTTCCTTCTGCGGTCCAGTCCCCAGTGAGCCGGGTCGGCTGGCCTTCAACGTCCTGAGCCCCACGGTCACTCAGGTGAGCTGGGCCGAGCCCGCGGAGCCCAACGGCGTCATCACAGACTACGAGGTCATCTACACGCCCATCGACGAGGACAGCAGTAAGGACTCCTCTGACTATTATGTCATTATATGACTATAAGTTTGGGCCCATTATATGGGATCCTATAGATCTGTAGGTTTATTGATCACGTATTAGCTAGCAGTTATAGTGAACATTGAAGGGAATAGTCAGGTATCTGTTTTAATGAAGTCAATGGCAACATGGTCATTCCTATTTACTACAACAAAATTTGAAATATTTAGCTTTTATTAGTGGGCTTGCTGCAAGGCAAGCCCATTGTTCTTCCAAAGCAAGCACATTATACTTTTCACCCACTTTTTGAGAACGCCTCTTCTCCTAGAGCGTTTGAGCTATCGACGCGGTTCCAACACTAAAAAATCAGGCCCGATCCGGTGTAGCTTGCTTGTTAATGTCGGATGGCTGCCGGTTGTTGTTTTTCCGGTATTCCCGTTTTTCGCCAGTTTTCGGTCCCATTGAAATTAATGGGGATTTTTTTTTTTTTCTTTAAGCATTGTTGACATAGCTAATCACTTTTATCAAGTTAGCTAATCAACCTGGTTAGCATGGTTAGCATAGTTAGCATCTTTAGCATAACTGCTAGAAATAATCAGCTAAGTTAGCTAATTAATTTGGTTAGCATAGTTAACATAGTTAGCATTTTTAGCTTAAATGCTAGAAATCATCAGCTAAGTTAGCTAATCAACCTGAAGCATTGTTAACATAGTTAGCATTGTTAGCATAGTTGCCATTTTTAGCATAACGGCTAGAAATCATTAGCCAAGTTAACTGATCAACTTGGTTAGCATTGTTAGCATAGTTAGCATTTTTGCAAACCCACTCTTGCAGCTCCTCAGAGATACACATTTCTAGTTCAGATTGAGATCTACATAGTTTTGATAATCTTCATCATCTTCTTCATAATCACAGGAAGAAATTACAGAATATACATGTTTCGATAAGAATTGTTGTCAGTCTTCTTATAAACACTGTACAAAAATAGTTATTTCACACTTCTGTTCTACCACCGTGGTGCTGCCAAGTTTCAGCAGTAAATAGCAGTGCCTAGGGCACTTGGCTTGGTATCACTGGCTGTGATGGCGCTAGACTCGGGTCTTGACTCAGGCTTCCTCACCTCCCTGGCACAGAGCCCATTGGCACGGACAAGAAGGTGAAGATCAACAATGCAAAGAAGCGCATGTTGCTGATCGAGAACCTGCAGCCCAACCAGACGTACCGCTACAAGGTGCGGGCCAAGAACAGCATTGGGTGGGGACCGTTCCGCGACGCCACCATCAACCTGGCGTCGCAGCCCAGCAGACCGATGTCCAGTAAGTAGGCTACCAGAGAAGGAGCTCTTGGTCACCGCCACAGCACATCTTTTGCATTACATTACATTACATTACATTGCATTACATTACATTACATTACATTACATTTGGCTGACGCTTTGTAACCAACCTTTTTCTCTCTCGATTCAACTCCATTCAATTATATATGCAATATTTGTATGGCCATTCAAATAGAAACAGTGTTGCCAAAACACATACAATACAGAAATACAGAAACAAATCATGAAATTAACCTCTCTCTCTCTGTCTCCCTCTTCTTTACCCCCTCTCTCCCTCTCCCTCTATATCCCTCTTTCTCTTCCTCTCCCTTTCTCTCTCTCTCTCCCCCTTCCTCTCTCTCTTCCTCTCCCTCTCTCACTCCCTCTCTCTAGTTCCCATCATCCCTGACATCCCCATCGTGGATGCGGAGGCGGGTGACGAGTATGACAGCTACCTGATGTACAGTAACGAGGTGCTGCGGACCCCTAGCAGCTCCAAGAGCCCCAGTGTGGTCGGAGACGGTAAGTTCCAGCACACCAACGCTTTCAGTTTCAGCAGCCTGGCCAACAATGGTCAGTACACCAAGCTTTCAGATTCAGCAGCCTGGCCAACAATGGTCAGTACACCAAGCTTTCAGTTTCAGCAGCCTGACCAACAATGGTCAGTACACCAAGCTTTCAGTTTCAGCAGCCTGGCCAACAATGGTCAGTACACCAAGCTTTCAGTTTCAACAGCCTGACCAACAATGGTCAGTACACCAAGCTTTCAGTTTCAGCAGCCTGGCCAACAATGGTCAGTACACCAAGCTTTCAGTTTTAGCAGCCTGGTCAAACATGATCAGTATACAGTATGCCAACGCTTTCAGTTTCAGCAGCCTGGTCAAACATGGCCAGTATACAGTATACCAACGCTTTCAGTTTCAGCAGCCTGGCCAAACATGGCCAGTATACAGTATACCAACGCTTTCAGTTTCAGCAGCCTGGTCAGACATGGTCAGTACACCAAGCTTTCAGTTTCAGCAGCCTGGTCAGACATGGTCAGTACACCAAGCTTTCAGTTTCAGCAGCCTGGCCAAACATGGCCAGTATACAGTATACCAAGGCTTTCAGTTTCAGCAGCCTGGTCAGACATGGTCAGTACACCAACGCTTTCAGTTTCAGTCGTGTGGTCTTAGAAGGGCTGTAGACCAATGCTGTGTACATGGCTTAGTGTGGTCATACATGGTCAGTACATCAAGGCTTTATACTCTCAGTTGTGTGGTCACAGATGATCAGTACACAAAGCCTTACAGTGGTGTGGTCAGTCATACAGTACATACTTGGGCTCTCAGCACACTGTAGCGGTCTGGGGAGCAAATATGACCCTGTGGCACACCACACCAGGGCCTGGTCCATGCCAAATATGTTTGATAGATAGATAGATACAGTAGATAGATAGATAGATAGATACTGTAGACAGATAGATAGATAGATAGATAGATAGATAGATAGAGAGATAAGAAAACACATAAACTGATCTGACCAGTTTCAAAAATATTCTGAAAAAGAAAAGATGATATTTCCCATGAACACATTAATATCAATATGACTGTACAGTAACTATGATAAGAAAATGGCTACAACTTTTGCACATTACACCGTGTGCCTGATTAATGGATTCTGCTTATGAAGGAGTTAATGCAATTTTCTTGTGACTATAAGCTTACTTTCACTTCAACTGGGTGAGTGATGCTTTAACTGGACTTACCCTGATGAATCTTATCTGACTTGGCAATATATTCTCTTATCTTGAAAGTATGGGTAGTCAGCAGGGACAAACAGTCCCCACCCAGCTCTTTGATTTTGCTGAGACTGCTTCAGTCAGTACACAGCTCTGTGGAATGTGAAAACTGAAAAGGTCAACAGAGTGTAGAAGAAAGTCCCGAGTCTCAGGAAATGTTAGTGCTGTACACAGAGCATTTGGGAGAAGGCGTGTGTGTGTGCAGTTTTTGATGGCTTGTCAAAGAGGGAATGGTTCATCAACAACAACAACAACAACAACAACAACAACAACAAAAAACACTGCAGATGGCGTTTGATTCAAATATGCGTTATTTCAGGTTTAGGATGTTCTCTTTTTTTTCACTTTTTCTGTCCCGTCTCAATTTGATGGCACAGTATCTATTATAGAGTTGGATGCTGTAAAGGCTTGTTTATTGAGGGGCAAAGTTATGGGTCCGTGTTTTGTTTTTTCAATTTACCGTAATTTCCTGTGGCTTATACATTGATTTTGCAAAAAAAAAATCCTTCAACTTTGAGATTAATACACAGGGCCGGTTAATATGGTTAATATGTTAATATGGTTTTGTTTCCTTTAAACTTGCATAAAACACTGTCCTGCGGCTTATATACAATGTGGATAATACACAGGAATGTAGGCTACTGTATGCAGCTATACAAGTTCATCATCCATTACCATGATCCATGTAAAAAGAATCATCTATGAATATACAGTATAATAGACTCCCTGCTGAAGAAAGATAATGCATGCATGTGTCTGGGACTTCAAGCGTCAAAATCATCTTATGGCTTGATGGGACTTTGATTTTTGGCTTTTCTCTTTGTTATTTTTTCTCTTCTACCTGATCATATACTGCTACTGCCATAAATGCTCCATACTGAAAATCACACCAAACACCGAACATATACAGGCGTCACAATATATCAGCCCGTTTACCTTAGCAAATCAGTAAAAAAGCTTTTCACTTTTCACAGTATAAATATCAATCAGAAGTTTTCCAAAGGGCAAAGTCAGACCATGACCTTCTAAGAGAGATTCATATCGGCCTGTGTGTTCTTAGGAGCAAATCGTACTGTAGGTGCAAAGATTACTTTACATTAGATTTGGCTGACGCTTTTTAACCAAAGCGACTTACAATATGGTAAAAACATTGAGTTTTTAAGACCAATTCTAACAACAAATGTACAACAACAAACAAAAAATCACAAAGATGCAGAACCCTCCCTCCACAGTAGTTGCCTCTGGTGGCGTGGTTCTCACCCCTGGCTGAGTGAGGAGGTGAGAGAGGATTGTGTTGTGTAAGCAGTTCACTGCAGCGCTCAGATAATATGTGCCAACACCATTAATCATCGCCCACACCCCCACAGCCAAGGCCTTCTCATCCAGCGGAATATCTCTCTCTTTAAGGATTTATTCCCACTCAGCAAGGTGACTGGGCGACTGCCAAAACGCTGTCATCCAGCTCTGGCCCCTTTTAAGATGGTGGCACTTTCCAAATCTGCTTGAATGGCGTTGACTCTGTCAGCTGCTGAGGTGGTCTTGTCAGAGTAGCGTCATTCTGCTGTGCCCATTGTGCCTGTCAGTTGTTCCTACACCTGTTTGAATGATGTTGACTTTGCTGATTTGAGGTTGTAAAGTCAGAGTAGCATCCTCTGGTGATGATAATGAAAAAAGAAATCACGAGACCATACAGTACTTAGGCTATCACATCTTGGTCGTGATCGCTTTCTGTGGTCAAAAAAAGCACGGACCAGTTGCAAGGACAGTCCCCCCAACTGTGGGTACGGCCCGGCCAGCAGTACCCCGGCGCCATATCGTTCCTCAGTCGGGGCGCTCTAACTTCATGCCATCACTAGCCAGCTTCTGTCTTCTGCTCTGTTCCTCCTCGGCTCTCATTTCCTCTTCCGGGCCGAAAGCCCAAATCCAGCCTCTTACTAACCCTGGCTACATGCCCTCCACTCCCTTCCCTTCCTCATATGCTTGCTGGCTCCCTCACCTGCCCGTCCCCTCTGGGACCCCCCCCCTCCTCCCACCACCACCACCACCACTCCCCGGCCACTTGGAACGACCCCAGGCAAGCGTTGGAAGCATGTCCAGCTGGTGGGCGATGCTCTGGACCTGCGTAAGATCTCCTGGAGGTTCCCCGCGGACGAGATCCCACACAGCGTGAGCACCACAGACAACGAGGCCAGTGGTGACGAGGCACCCGCTCGCCCTCCCGCTGCCAAGACCCCCCAGCGCCAAGGTGAAGACCGTCCCCCACCGCCATCGACACAGCCGCAGGGCAGCATGCCAACCAACCGTGCCGCGCCGTGCCGTGCCGTGGCAACCAACACGCGGGGCCAACGCACGCGCCAGCCTGTTTCCAGGGGCAGCAGTGCCAGCCGTCATGCTGGTGCTTTTCCTGCTTCCTGTTTTGGGGTGCTGGCGGACACGTCTCCCATCTCCTGTATCCTGTCTCCTCTGTGCTTTCATCTCTGCCTCCTTTGCCTCATGTTCTCGCCCTCTCTTTTACATACGCTGCAGTGGATGGAGCTTGGTAGAGGCAATTAGCTTTGGGTGATCTGAGTACATCGGGGTGTTTCTGGAAATTATTTGTCGACAGTTTTTTTGTTTTTTTTGCTGAAATGTTGGGCATATCCGTAGGTGCATACTTGCTACACATTCATTGTTGAATATAGCAATTGTGTCTGTATGTGGCGTGGCTGGGCCTACCTCAAACAGCGGGGTGGGGGGGGGGGGGGTCTACCTCAAACAGTTTATATGATGTCACACATAGGAGATTACTCTGATTTGTGCTAGCATCAGCTAATGGCAGGGCACTTCCTCTCACTAGCCTGGAGATAGAGTGTAGCTGTAGCCTCTGACCTATGCACTAAAGCTACCGCTAGTCCTAGAGCTAGTTCTGTGGTAGTGTGTCGCCTTTAACGTTACTCATGCTCAAAGCTACTGCCAGTCCTAGAGCTAGTTCTGTGGTAGTGTGTAGCCTTTAACGTTACTCATGCACAAAGCTACTGCTAGTTCTGTGGTAGTGTGTCGCCTTTAACGTTACTCATACACTAAAGCTACTGCTAGTCCTAGAGCTAGTTCTGTGGTAGTGTGTAGCCTTTAACGTTACTCATGCACAAAGCTACTGCTAGTCCTAGAGCTAGTTCTGTGGTAGCGTGTCGCCTTTAACGTTACTCACACACTAAAGCTACTGCTAGTCCTAGAGCTAGTTCTGTGGTAGTGTGTAGCCTTTAATGTTACTCATGCACGAAGCTACTGCCAGTCCTAGAGCTAGTTCTGTGCTTAATTCCAGCTCTACCACAGCTGGTCTGCACAGTCCTACCGCTAATGCTAATTCCAGTGCTAGCGTAGTGGCTGCTGCTTCTGCACAGGAGTGAAGCTTTAGAAAAGCTTTGGCAAGGTGATCTGTTTTTGTCTTTTGTTTTGTGTTCTTGTGTAGTTTATATCCACAGGATTGTTAGAATTTGGTTTTGACTTTTTTGTTGTTTTTTTGCTGTTGTTTTTTTGTGTGTGTGTCGGGAAGCTCTCTGGCTAAGCCATCACTGACGATCATTTCAATGTTGCCCATACAGACCATACCAACGTGAACGGCAAGTGGGACCAGAGTTTCTTGTACCCCGGAGGTTCCGGCTCTCTCACTGGCTCCCTCTCGCGCAACATCAGCTCTGCGTCGTCCAGCTACAACCAGCTGTCGCCCCTTCCTCACGGCAGCTACAAACACGGAAGCTCTGCTGGCAGCATGACCATGGAGACCACCACCACATACGTGTCAGGCCAAGGTAGGCCTGGAATCCTGGAAACTGATTAAGTCTAGTCCTGGACTGATAGAACTTTAATGGAGATTTCCATTGAAAAGACTAGGTTGCACTCTTCATTTATCTGATGCTTTTATATATATAAAAAAAAACTTTGCTCAATGCACTGGCAACCAAATTTGCCTAAATTAATTTGCTTGTTTTCAGGAAGAATTAAGTCAAACTCTTCTTAAATGTAGTCAAATTACTTGACCTTTATACTGAAAACAATACCAACTAGATTGTTTGATTTTGATATAAGATTAATTGCACTTGGTAGCAGTTTGAAGACAGATTACCACAAGTTGGTGAGTTACTAGCTCCGAAGATCTTCCTCTGTATGGATCAGTGAATCAGTTGTGTGGAGGATAGTGTAAATTCAACTGAGATAGATAAGAGGGTCTGTTATCTGATGTGATTATTGTTTTTCTTTTCCAGGGGGCTCGATGTCACGGCAGGTTATCTCAAAAGGCGGAGTCCCGTCCGGAGAGGTGATCATGAGGAAGCGTTCGGAGAACCGCGGTTACTATGACGAGAACGTGCGGGATTCCATTGTCATGGGCGATTTGCAGGCTGGATTCATGGACAGCATGAGTATGTATCTAAGTGTGTGTGTGTGTGTGTGAGATAGCTAAAAGCTTCCTGGGTGTTGATGCATGAGCTAAAGCTTTATCATTGAGTAGCGTTGTGATGAATGGCTTTGGCATGTTGTGGCTGCACCTCCATCATGGCCTCTTGCCAGAGTCCTCTGCTGACTTGCGCTTTCTTCTACCCATCTTCTCTCTCTCTGTCTCTTTCTCTCTCTCACTCTCTCTCTCTCTCTCCTCTCTGTCTCCCCCTCTCTCTCTCCATCCCATGACTTCACTCCTCCCCACACTTTCCTATTTTCCTGCTTCACTTACACTCCTCTCCTCCCTCTCCTTTCTCTTGTACTCCCCTCCTTTTCTCTCCTGCCCCCTTTTCTCCATTTCTCTCTAATCATCTTTTCCCTCTTCCTATTCTTCTCTCTACCTGCCTCTCTCCTTCTTTTCTTCCTCTTCCTCTCCTTCTACTCCTCCTCTCTCCATCTCTCTTCTCTCTTCACCCTCATACTCTTCCGCCCTCCTCTCTCCCTCCTGTCATCATCTCTCCTCACTCCTTGCTCTCCTCCCCCTCTTCTCTCTCCCTCTCCCTCTCCTCCTCCTCTCTCCTTGCTCTCCTTCCCTCTCCTCTCCTCTCCTCCTCCTCTCCCTCTCCTCTCCTCCTCCTCTCTCCTCCTCTCTGCTTGCTCCATGGCTACCTCAGGTGGCTCAGGCTACACTAAGACCAGCCTCAGCATGAATGCCAGCTCCAGGGGGCGCACGCAGTCGGAGGATGTGAACGATGCCCTCATGAACCTGGACAGGGTGCTCCTGGGTGAGTGAGTGAGAGACCACCCATAGCCCAGAGAAAGACCCCATACCATACTATATACCCCATACCACACCATGCCATACCAGTGTTTCCCCTACAATGTATTCTGCAGTGGCGCAGCACCACGGCTGGATTTTCAGCACCACTGCAGCATCTTCACATGATCCGTAATGTTACCACAATTAGGCCTACTTCCACATTCTAAAAGCACAACAGCCAACGTCATCGTTGAAATTAGGGTACTTGACAGACCCTAGCACCACTGCTGTAAAACATTCTAGGGGAAACACTGCATACCATATACCATACCATACTCTACCATACTATACCATACCAAACCATGTCATACCATACTGTACTATATGCAACCCACCCTTCTTCCCACACTAACACACACACACACACACTCACTTTCTGTCTCACACACTCTTGTTTCTCCCACACAAGTAATCAGACATGCTCACTCACATTCACATACACAACTCATAACATGGATAAACTCCTCTGATTGTAACTCAGCTGGTTAGCCACCCATGAGCTTGATACGTGTACTACAGCTGGTATGGCTAGAAAGCACAAATTTGGGAATATGGGCTATGCATTGGTAAGCGTATGTGTTGCTTGTTTGTGTGTGTGTGTGTGTGCGTGTGTGTGTGTGTGTGTGTGTGTGTGTTTATGTGTGTGTGTGTATGTGTGTGTGTGTGTGTGTGCACATGCGCGTGTGTGTGTGTGTGTGTCTCCTCTCCTCTACTGCTCTGACATCCCCCCCCCTCCCCCAATCCTGTCCCTTCAGAGACCCGGATGAACCCTGGTGTCCCCGACACCCCGACCCGCCTGGTGTTCTCGGCCCTGGGGCCCACGGCCCTGAAGGTCAGCTGGCAGGAGCCCCACTGCGAGAGGGACATCCTGGGCTACTGCGTCCTCTACCAGCTGCTCAACGGAGGTGAGGGGGAGCACCGCTCATGGAGCAGACGAGAGAGCGAGGGGAGAGGGCATTTCTCTCGGAGGAGAGGAGAGACGGAGAGAAAGGGGGGACTTATCATGGAGGAGAGGAGAGAGAGAGGGAGGGGAGACAGAGAGAAGGGGGGACTTCTGGTGGAGGAGTCTAGATAAGGAGGCCAGAGTGGGAGACTTCTCATGGAGAAGAAGAGAGAAATTAGCTTCAGAAATTAGCACATATTTGCTTGAGCCATTCACTAAACCAGCTGAGTTAAATTAGCATAACTCATCTATCTGTTTTATGTGCACTGGTAGCACCAACACAGTGTGGCTCACTGTGGCCCACCTCTGGGGAGGGAATGATAGTCCACTGATAGTCCACTGATAGTCCACTGATAATACGAGAGATAGTCCACTGATAGTCCACTGAGATACAAGAGATAGTCCACTGATAGTCCACTTAGAGTCCACTGAGAGTACGAGATAGTCCACTGATGGTCCGCTGAGAAAAGTATGTGTCCTGACGGTGACTCTGTGCTGCTGTTTCAGGCGAGACGAAGCGCATCGACGTGAGCAACCCGGCGCAGAACTCGGTGGTGGTGCAGGAGCTGCTGCCCAACCACTCGTACGTCTTCAAGGTCAAGGGTCAGAGCCAGGAGGGATGGGGCCCCGAGAGGGAGGGCGTCATCACCATCGAGTCCGCCGTCGACCCCAACAGCCCCCTCAGCCCCATGCCTGGTGAGCCAGCTCTCATCCATCCATCCATCCATCCATCCATCCATCCATCCATCCATTCATCCATTCATTCATTCATTCATTCATTCATTCATTCATTCATTCAATCACTCATTCATTCTTTCACTCTCACTTATCTATTCACTCACTCACTCATTCATTCTCTCAATAATTAATTCATTTACACATGTATTCATTCATTCACTTACTCACTACTTACCCTTCCAAACCCTATCAATCTACCTATCAGTATATCAATCTATCTATCTAGCTAGAGTATATCAATCAATCTTTATATCTATCTATCTCCTCATTCATGGGGATGAGCACCATGTCCTTGTCCAGTGTCCTACTGCCCTCCCTGATGCCCTGTGTGTGTGTGTGTGTGTGTGTGTGTGTGTGTGTGTGTGTGTCCTCCCCCTCCCACAGGCTCTCCGTTCACTCTGAGCACGCCCAGTGCCCCGGGCCCGCTGGTGTTCACGGCGCTGAGCCCCGACACGCTGCAACTGAGCTGGGAGAAGCCGCGCAAACCCAACGGGGACATCCTGGGCTACGTGGTCACCTGCCAGCAGCTGCACGGGGGAGGTGAGCACCCCAGACCAGGACACCGCTGCTATAGATGAAGAGTGTTGTTAGAAAATGCCACTCCAGTTCCAGTGTTACAAAATTCATAAAAATGGAGTATATAGCATACAGTATAGCGAACCTCTTCATATATACATTGCACAGCTCAGTTTTATGATACACCCACTTTTGTCTTGTATGTTATCTTGACCGTTCTTTGGCTTCGATACAATTCTCTGGTTTAGTATTTATACCATTCTTTGGTTTGGTATCTTCACCGATGTTTGGTTTGGTATCAATACCGTTCTTTGGTTTGATATCTTCACCGTTCTTTGGTTTGGTATCTTGACAGTTTCTGGTTTGGTTCCAGGTGACTTGCGCTCCTTCCAGGTGGGCGGGGACAACGCGGAGACGAGCCTGACGGTGTCTGACCTGCAGGAGAACGTGCCCTACAAGTTCAAAGTTCAAGCGCGGACTACCCAGGGCTTCGGGCCCGAAAGAGAGGGCATCATCACCATCGAGTCCCAGGATGGAGGTACTATTGGATGTTAATATCATTAGATTCTGTTCACACGTACCTAGCCCAAACCATGTTATTTCAATGTCCCTCTGGTACAGCATTTGTATAAGAAATGTGCTGTACTTATTCAACAGTCTACACATAATTGAAAGTAATTGTTTTTTTTTTTTGTCCTCTCTCATTTTCTAGGCTCCATGTCTCAGTTTAACAGTCAGTCTATGAGCAGCAGAGAGGTGTTCCAAATGCCCGGAGAATCCACCACGCACACCAGCGTCACACACACCAATTTCGGCGGTCCCTACTTATCTGGGGATATGCAAGGTGGGTGTTTTAAGAATTTTAAGACTGGCCTAGACACAGGCCTTTAAATACGTGAAATAGAACATATAGAGCTCTGTCAAATGTCTTGTGTTAAACAACAGTAAAAACATTTTTTTCTTTCTTCGTGTGTGTGTGTGTGTGTGTGTGTGCGCATGTGTGTGTGTGTGTGTGCGCGTTTGTGCATATGTGTGTGTGTGTGTGTGTGTGTGTGTGTGTGTGTGTGTGTGCAGAGGTCACGGGAGGCATGATGATGACCACCCAGCGCATGGAGAGCAGCGGAACCTTCACGCGTCAAGTGATGCAGGAAGTGGTGCAGAGGGGCGTGGTCTCCAGCACAAGTGTGACCAAGCGCACAGAGAATAAATACTACGAGGCCTAAGGACATATTAATAAACACACACACACACACACACACACACACACACACACACACACACACACACACACACACACACACACACACACACACACACACACACACAGACACAGAGAATAAATACTACGAGGCCTAAGGACATATTAGTAAACACACACACACACACACACACACTCAAAGCCAATGCAAAAGGGACAAACTAGTTTTCTAAACAGGTCAGCGGTGTTACCTGTGATTTTCCAGGTCGCACACAGGTGACCCTTTTGAGAGACAATAGTGTGAGCTCTCCCTGTCTGTTACAAACCATCCTCCCTTGCTCCCGCCCACGTCTCCAGGGTCACCATGGGAACACATTATGGTCTATTCTGTTTCGTCTCATTGTAGGACTTGAACTCGTTTTTGATTATGAGTATCATCTCAAAAAGACCCTTCACAGAATCTGCAGTCCTACCCTCCGTCTCCCAGAGCAGCACCACAGGGCCCAACAGCCTCGAGTGCCCTCTGAGGAAGGGTATTAACGGCTCACAAATGCCCTCTGTGCCCTGCCCAAGCCCTTTGGTCAGAGGGTTCATTCACTGTTCCCTTTGAGACTTGCCCCCCCGTTCTGCCCCCGCTGTAGCATCACCTGTGGGGCTTTGGATTAGAGTGACCTGTCTGCCAGGGCTGATTAGGGGAGATTATCCCCAGCGAGAGATCCTACTGCCCAAGGCAAGTCATGCCACGGCAAGTGAGGACTATCTGCCCCTTAATACCCCTGGTCAGAAACTGCCTAGTGTGTGTATGTGTGTGTGTGGGGAGGGGGGGCAAGAGAGCCTATCTACTCACCGGTCTGAGTTGCCCTGTTTTAAGGTATATCTGCAGTTGCTTAGTCAAGATGATGCCATGAAATGTAGAACACAGTCTTAGTATCTGTGCCTTACAACCTGAGGTGATTTTTACTGAGGAGACATGATCATTTTTACACACAGGTTATTTCCTTTTAAATTGTTTGTTGTGTAGGTTTGAAGCATCTCTCTGAACATCAAACTCAAGTTAAAGTTAAATCAATTTTAAAACATCTCTTGCGTCCTATGCTTCAGGTATTCAGCTTTCAGTGTTCCATTGCTTCAGCAAGGGTTAATGTATTCAGACGAAAGATTGTTTTGATTTTTGTTTTGTTTTTTATCATATTCCAGATATGTTGTTTTATATTCTTTCAGTTTTACATTGATATCATTTTATGTGAGGATTTTCAGTTGAAACAGTATCTCGCCGATGTTTTGATGTAGTCGGACAGGTTGTCAACAGATTTTGTTCCACCATACCAAAATCATTGCCATGTTTGTTTGAAAGGTTTTGGTTCCACTGGGTCATTGTGTAGAAACACTGAACTCCTACCACTGCCTGTAATGGTTTTCTAATACGCATGTCAACAACATTGCACTTAATGAAATTATAATTGTAAAACATCTCCTGTGTGACTGTCTGTTTTGTATTGAACTGACTCTGTTTTGCTCTGATTCTGTAAATCTTGAATGAATTACACATGGCAAGGATAGCTGCATTAGTTATATGAGGCCAGAGAGGATTTGTTGATGAAAAAGACGTACAGGGCAAATCTTTATTTCAATACTGGTAGAAAGAGCAGTGTAACAGAAACATTTCACAAATGAACATCAAAATCAAAAAGCACACGCGCAAAAAAGAAAGCATTAGCAGGATGCAAAGGGGGTGAGAGAAATCACATCGTCAAAGCACTCTTAGTCTTTTTTGTTTTGGTTCATTTCAAAAATGGTTTGTTGTTTAAAATAGTTTTTGCTCAGCTTGTCAGCCATTCCAGAGTATGAAGCTCTACGTGGTCTACTGTTGCTGTTTTCAATGGGAAGTGCATTATCCAGGCTCAAATATCCTGTGAATTAAGGGACTTAGAGGGTGTCTAACATGAGAGAGAGGCATCAAGGACTGTTCGAAAGTGACAAACTCTCACACTAAGATTTGCGAATGAGCGTAATAGGGTTTTCGGACACAACACAACAACAACAACACTGTTGCTCTCTTAAACCAATTATTTCCAATCACTTGTGTTGTGCAACAACGGTTGAGCAAACACTATTTTGAGCCGAACAACCCATCGGCGAAATTGCTTTATACCTGTGAGAGGGCCTTAAGCTCTGAGTGGACGAGTGGAAACAGCAGGCTAACAGCCGATTTCAGACTGGATCCGTTTCAGATTCGGTTCTGATCCGCTCCAGTCTGCTGCCGTTGGTGTTAGCGTCTACACCTGAACACTGACACCTCTGTACTGCATTGAACAGCTGGGGGGGGGGGGGGGTGATGGGATGGCAATGGTGGTGGTGGTGGTGGGGCAATTAGCTCCAGAGACACGGGCCGGGGCAGAAGCAGGGTTCTCTTGCCCCCGCCTCCCGGATCACCATGTCCCTCACCACCTCGACGGTGCCAAAGACGGGGTAGAGTTTCTCGCTGAAGGTGTCAGTGTAGGTGTAGATGTGCGCCCGGCGCTCCACGTCGTAGAAGGACAGCTGCCCGCCCTCGTAGTCCAGGTAGATGCCCACCTTGCGTGGCAGCGGGAGGTCCGCGGGCAGCGGCGTGTAGGGCACAGTGAGCGCCTTCAGCTCCTGCCCGCGTTCCAGGCGCAGCGTCAGGTAGCCGCTCTCCGTGTTGAGCGAGCGGTAACCGTGACGCAGCGCCGAGGCCCGTGCCACGCCCAGGCGCCAGTCGCGATCGCCCACCTCCACCTCCCAGTAGTGCCGCCCCGCGCTGAAGCCCTCGGCCGCCAACGCGCACCACCAGCCGTTGAAGCGGCGCCGGCAGTCCGCCACGTCGCACTTCTCGTAGCCGCACCGCATCCGCTTCCTGTCGCCCGAGATCAGGAGGTCAGGGTTCGCCGTCTCCGAGTCAAGGGTCACCTCCTCTGTAGATGAGCATCAACATCATAATATATAATATTATTATTATATTATTATTATTATATTATATTATATTATATTATATTATATTATCACATCATATTATACATCCGGTGTGATGAAAGTATCACACTTGTGTAAATATTAATATTAATATATCAGTGAGAGTATTGTAAGATGTACTCTACCTGCTGCATCTCCTATCCAGTTCCATACTGAAAGCCAAGAGACAACCAGAGGGTTAAATATTGAGTAATGCAGAGACGATTACAGAAGTGAGAATGCGCTAAGGTGAATCTCGCTAGAAGCTAGAAAGTCTAAGTCAGCTGAATTAGTCTTTCTCAGTCACTTTGGCACATTTCTCAAGTGAAATTAAAAGTTCAAACTGCATCTCATTGGCTCCACAGCATCTAGTAACTTGTGAGTCTACAGCATCTAGTCACTTGTGCACATCATAAAAGCAGTTTCTCACTACTTCAAACAAACACCATCTAGTCACTTGTGCACATCATAAGAACAGTTTCTTATTACTTCAAACAAACAGCAAATGCTGTGCCACATCCGTGCAATTACTTATTTAGAACAGTCTGATGTTTTGTATATCAACAATTGCTACTGTCTTAGGGGTCCAAATGCATTATACTGTAGGTTCTCCGTTGAATAGTCCTTCCCCCACACCCTGCTTGAGTCATTACATTACAAAAGTGTTGAACCAGTTGCCATTTCCATTACACTGTTTTTTTTTATGAAAGAATCACTGTACAGTAAAACCCTGGGTCTTTCTTTTTTGTATGACAATGAATTACTCAATCTGGCAACAAATCGCACTACAAACAGTACCGTAAAAGAACAGTAAATATGAAACCTGATCTCTGATCTGCAATCTCCCACATACAGTTATGTGTAGCCTATTACTGCTGAGATTGATATACGTCAAACAGAACAAACAGAAGCCTTGTGTATTTTGATAAGAAAGTCTTTACAGAGTAAATACTTATTGACAGCATGACAAAGCAATTTGACTATCTTGTTCAGAGAGGTGAAACAGCAACTTTTCACTCAGATAGCACTAACAATGTTGTTGATTGGCATACATATTTGCTTTTGTCACATGAACATAGTATTTTGAGCAAGTCGCATGCAGTTAAATTGTTTCGAGAGATGCACCAGCTAGAGTGCGGGCGGTAATGACGATTTGAGAAATGCACCCAAGCAGAGAGGGTTAAGCGGAGCTTTGACCAAAGCTACTGATAATAACTACAATTCAATGGTCCTCAGACAATAACTGCAGCTTCCAGCTACTAATGCTTCCTTTAAACAATAGCAAAACATTATCTAATGTAAAATAAGGCGTATAAGCGTTTGAAAACAGAAAACACCTTCATTAAGTGTGTGTGTGTGTGTGTGTGTGTGTAGGTGTGTAGGGGCAAAAACTTACATGCATGTGGAATGTACCGACTTGCATCTGAAAATAAGACACACATAAAAAATACATATGTGGTTATTAAGTATCTTACAAAGTTCTCACAGGAAATGTTGCCATTTATCATTTGTCATTTGTTAGGCCATTTTTTTTTACAGGAAAGGGATTGTCTAGAGAGGATGGCTGTAAACATCACATAACACACTACACTTAACATGCAGTAATGGATGAAAACCAACTAACCAATCTTCTGATTCTTTTGTTTGTGAGCCAACCACAGCCTCGGGATGATCTCCTGAGGTACACACACACACACAGAATGTAGAATGTAGAATGTTAGGAGTGTTCTTCTATCAGATTACAGGATACAACCTCATTGGCTCATGACCTCTTACAGTACCTGTGGGTATGCAATATTACAAAATTACAAGCAATGTATGTTCAGTGATAGCCTGGAGAGTCCAGACCCTGGTAATCTCTCAGATTAAGGGTCTGGCCACGAATAATGTAATGGCCCAACTCGAGGGACGGCACCAAGCATGCATTTAAAAAATGTCACTACACGCAATTGGATAACACTACGACCAATGTTTACTGACTTCGAGCCTTGCAGCGCTGCCGTCGTCAGTTTAGCTTGCCTCTGACCCGCCTATATCAGATATACCGATTTGATTAGATGCCTGGGGTAAAAGTAACGTACATCATTGCTCATTGACAGTGAGTATCTTGCAGACACAACTCAAATTGTGCTCTCCAGAACTCTGGATTCTCAGGATAGTTCAGTGATGGAATGGAACCATGGGAAAAAGAACAAAGAGGCCCTAAAACTGAACTACCTGGCTGGACATATGGCCATTCTGTCTGGTATAGATCTGTGACCCCCTGTTTCAGACAGGGGACATTGCTCTTCGAGTGTTGCTTTCTGGATAAAGATCTTAACTTCGACAGCAGCATCACCATTAAGCCTTGAGGTGATTATGTTTCAGTCAACTAGCCTACACAACGAACACAAAAGAGCTGTTGAACTCTGACTTTTCATGTTGAGACAGAAAATCTTTAACGGGTGCTTAAGTGTGAAGGGGTAGACTGTAGCTCCTACTCTGCCCGTAAAACTTCTACACTGAAACAAAAATCAATGGATTTTAGGAGATTTGTCGGAGCACTTCTGTGAGTACACACAGAACATTTTAATGTTTTAATGCACTTTTCAACACACACACACACACACACACACACACACACACACACACACACACACACACACAGCAAATATCAAGTCAACGTTTCAAATCTCAGGATATTACTGTATGTACACACACACACAGCACACCACATAAATCTTAAAGTGTGTGTTAAGACTAGTCCTAATGTGAAGTGTGTGTTGAGACTAGGCCTAATCTGCAGTGTGTGTTGAGACTAGGCCTAATCTGAAGTGTGTGGTGAGACTAGGCCTAATCTGAAGTGTGTGTTGAAGTATCTTGAACTTGAATTTGAATTTGAGACTAAGCCTAATCTGCAGTGTGTGTTGAAACTAGGCCTAATCTGAAGTGTGTGTTGAGACTAGGCCTAATCTGAAGTGTGTGTTGAGACTAGGCCTAATCTGAGGTGTGTGTGGACTGTGGAGAGACTAGGCCTAATCTGAGGTGTGTGTTGAGACTAGGTCTAATGTGAAGTGTGTGTTGAGACTAGACCTAATGTGAGGTGTGTGTGGAGACTAGGCCTTATCTGAAGTGTGTGTGGAGACTAGGCCTAATCTGAGGTGTGTGTGGAGACTAGGCCTAATCTGAAGTGTATGTTGAGACTAGGCCTAATGTGAAGTGTGTGTTGAGACTAGGTCTTATGTGAGGTGTGTGTGGAGAGACTAGGCCTAATCTGCAGTGTGTGTGGAGACTAGGCCTAATCTAAAGTGTGTGTTGACCGCGGCTCCAGACCTTCTCTGTGCTCTCGGCCATCACGGCCCAGATGACCAGCTCCATGGCGGAGCGCAGGTGGGTCAGACGACCTCTACGCCACTGGTACTCAAGGTCATCCAGCACCATCAGCACCGGCTCCCCTGGCCACACGCCGTGCTGGGGGCGGAGAGAGGAGGGAGGGCGGAGAGGAGGGAGAGGGGTGGAGAGAGGGGGGGTAATGACGGAGAAAGGGAGTGAAAACGTTTAGAATAGTCTAGAATAGTTTAGTCACATTGCATGCTGCAGCTCCCTTTCCATACAGTTTTAATCAAATCTCAAATCACTGCCTTGGGTCCTCCATACTGAGGGCAGACAGGAATGACAGAGGGAGGGAGAGGGGAGTGTGTGTGTGTGTGTGTGTGTGTGTGTGTGTGTGTGTGTGTGTGTGTGTGTGTGTGTGTGTGTGTGTGTGTGTGTGTGTGTGTGTGTGTGTGTGTGTGTGTGTTGAGGGTTAATGATGGATAAAATGTGTGAAAGTGAGTAAGAAAAGTTTCTAAAAGTCCTGCACACTGTAGCTCCCTTTCAGTGCAGTTTCAGTAAAATCTCTTTTTCATGTTGCACAGCTTTTGGTCCAGCAACTGCACTTTCTTATGATGTGTGATCTGTGTAGGTATCTCATTGTTCTGTGATTCTCCAGTGATACAGTATATGGTATATCATCAGATGATTTTTTTCCCCCGTACTGACAGTATTCGGTAACCTCGAGAAATGGAGATCAACGTGAAAAATCAAATACCCCTTTATTGTCGTTAGTAACACCTACTGTATATACTGTATCAGCTATAATATATTTCATATGAAAATGACTGCTGTGAAAAAAGACCATGTGGTTTTGGGACCTCAGCCTGAAACCCAGTGACAAATCAAGAGAAGCTTGTACAGCACGACTGGAAGGGCCCTGGGACAGAGAAGACCTCTGGCAGGGAGCTATCTTGCCGGTGGGGGAGACGGTTGAAATGCTCCAAATTCTAATGGAATGGGTTCTTCCTTGGCTCACGCTACATCTTTGCACAATGCTTCATGAAAACTGGGCCACGGTTCTTGTTCAATCTTGGGGCAGTAATGTTTGTGCGTTGCACACAGAAAGACAAGCAGACAAACTACACCGAAACCGACCTTGCCAGAGGTCAATATATCTCCAAATTAGGCTACAACAATTGTACTCGTCTTGTTGTCTGCAATCGAGTCTGTTAGCTTTTAGCTTGTTCAATTACTACCTTCAGATGAAACTCATCATTTAAAATTCATTGAAAGTGAGGTGAGTATCAGAAATATCCCACATTAGACTGGCTAAAACCTGCATACGGTCTACCCCCCTTAGACTTCACCATAGCAACATGCTATAACAATAAGTAGGTACATACAGTATAATGCGCTAATTAATCACTGCTGACTGACGAGGGCACCATGCCAGGAGTGATGCCACACGTGCCGAGAGCCTGCGAGGGCATTACAGCAGCCGAGGCCTGCTGGCATCAGAGGGAACGTGAGCCATAGAGACTTCAGTAAGGAGAGCACTGCTGGCATCAGAGGGAACGTGAGCCAGAGAGACTTCAGTAAGGAGAGCACTGCTGGCATCAGAGGGAACGTGAGCATTACTGCAGCCGAGCACTGCTGGCATCAGAGGGAACGTGAGCCAGAGAGACTTCAGGGAGGACACAGGGATTACTGCCACATTAATAACATAATCACAGCAAGATGGAGAGAGAGAGAGAGAGAGAGAGAGAGAGAGGGAGGAGAGGAAAGGGATAGAGGGAGGGAGGAGACTGGTGTTGTGGTGAGTGGTGAGAGTAGTAGAAAAGGGTAGAAAAGGAGAGAGAGAAAGAAAGGATCTCATGCCCAGTACCTAAAAC
>NC_084996.1:21106344-21108844 GCF_963854185.1 Sardina pilchardus | reverse complement strand
CTCCCTCTCTCTCTTTTTCTCTCCCTCTCCTCTCTCTCTCTCCCCCTTAAGTCTTAGTCCCTAAGTGCGAACCCCCACAAACCCATGTGCTGCAGCGCTATGCCAGATTCTCTAAGAGTACAGTGTGTCACTGCCAAGGTCATTCGCTAAGCCATACGGGATCCGATGCTGATGGCCAGGGAAGCACTGATGCATTAAATTCAAATGTCTGACCTCACCGCGGAGTTTAGCACGATACGTTCACACATCTACAAGACGAAATGGAGACCGAATGAAATGTAGTCCCTGAATCTCTGAACCTCTTACAGTAGTACAGACTGTACATACCCTTCGGAGAAGCATGATATCCACACTAAAAAAGATGCTTCGAAACGAATAAATTACCTCTTACTGTAACACCCCAATTTAGCCATTTGTTTGGAAAGAGCGGACTTATCGTCGATAACGTGTTTACTTAGTGTCCAGTGTAAACGCTCCGTCAGGGCCGGTGTGGGTGGAAACAGGTTCATTATGAGGCCCCAGAGTACAGTAGAGGTGCACCAATCAATAGAGCCGGAACCAGAGGAGGCAGGACTGAGTGGCCCCGTCTGGCTCAGTGCCGTCGCTCAGCCCCCAGTCTGACGGGGGTTCAGCAGAGTCTCTGAGGTTGTGTGTGTGTGTGTGTGTGTGTGTGTGTGTGTGTGTGTGTGTGTGTGTGTGTGGGAGGCCATTATTCAATTCAGTCTCAGTGCCACGGTTCAGCCCCCAGTCTGACGTGGGTTCAGCAGAGCATCTGAGGTTGTGTGTGTGTGTGTGTGCGTGCAATTGAATTCAAGCATTATTTATTCTCGGAGGTTCATTGAGGGTAGCCCTCATTTTCAATGAGGCCGAGATTACAGAAACAATGAAGTAACAAGAGATATGGTATAATGATTGTGGTTAAAAGAGAGAGAGAGAAATAAGACACGTCTTCTGTGGCTGTCTCGGATAATGGCATCATGTGCTTTGTTTGGAACAACGAAAGGGATCTCTGCTGTGTTTTGGAGAGCTGACGACAACTGTCGTAGTCAACAAGCGAGACTGATGCACTTAGACAACAATAGTCTTCTGTGCCCAGAGATCCTGTAACGTAAGCCTGCAGCACATGACTCTTTCAAAGCCTTCAAACTCGCTTAAAGCCTGATGTTGATCTAGTCACTCATTAGTAGTCTTCAGTGATATTGGATCGAAATTTGCAGGATAAAAACTCAAGATTAAATAAATATTGCCTATTGTTACAGTAATATTATTGCTTCTCCCCACCATCTTCAGATATTGTCTATGGTCTGTATTCACAAAGCTATTAAGAATAAAAGTAGCTCAAAGCTTGCCGATTTAGGAGAAACTGTACATTAAAAACGATGTGTGTGTAAGTCTAGACTTAGTGACCCCTAGTCTGGAGGGGACTGAGAAATAGTCGGGAGACTCGGACTCACTACCACTAAGACCAACTCCCAAACAAACAGCAATGGCTGTTTCCGTCATCCCATTGAAATGCAAATGCCGAATCACTTACAGTAAAAATATGCAATGCCCAATTGTCAGAGAATGATTTGGCACAAACCAACTGAAAATAGGACCACGCCACCATCCAACCTTAATGGATCTTTCACTGCCAACATTTACTAAAAAAGCACTCAGACAATTACAGTGACATTCATCATCAAATTAAACTAGCACACCCTTTGGTTACTTTGGTCTTCAGGTGAGTGCTTTGCAGGACAGGTGTGGTTTAGTCTGCAGGTGAGTGCTTTGTAGGACATGTGTGTATTTAGTCTTCGGGTGTGTATTTAGTCTTCAGGTGAGTGCTTAGCAGGACAGGTGTGTGTTTAGTCCTCAGGTGAGTGCTTAGCAGGACAGGTGTGTGTTTAGTCCTCAGGTGAGTGCTTAGCAGGACAGGTGTGTGTTTAGTCTTCAGGTGAGTGCTTAGCAGGACAGGTGTGTGTTTAGTCCTCAGGTGAGTGCTTAGCAGGACAGGTGTGTGTTTAGTCCTCAGGTGAGTGCTTAGCAGGACAGGTGTGTGTTTAGTCCTCAGGTGAGTGCTTAGCAGGACAGGTGTGTGTTTAGTCCTCAGGTGAGTGCTTAGCAGGACAGGTGTGTGTTTAGTCCTCAGGTGAGTGCTTAGCAGGACAGGTGTGTGTTTAGTCCTCAGGTGAGTGCTTAGCAGGACAGGTGTGTGTTTAGTCCTCAGGTGAGTGCTTAGCAGGACAGGTGTGTGTTTAGTCTGCAGGTGAGTGCTTTGCAGGATAGGTGTGTGTTTAGTCTTCAGGTGAGTGCTTAGCAGGACAGGTGTGTGTTTAGTCTGCAGGTGAGTGCTTTGCAGGATAGGTGTGTGTTTAGTCTTCAGGTGAGTGCTTAGCAGGACAGGTGTGTGTTTAGTCTTCAGGTGAGTGCTTTGCAGGCAGGACAGGTGTGTGTTTACAACGAAACAACGCTCAGCCCCAGCTGTCGTTGCCAGCGTCCTCTTCTATGCTGTGGCATG
>NC_084996.1:21081344-21101344 GCF_963854185.1 Sardina pilchardus | reverse complement strand
CCCGTGCTGCCAGATGACAGCGAAAGCATAACTCACAGCTGCAGTGAGTGACAGACCATGCCACCTAAAGATCCCCTTCTAGAGACCCTGAAAGGTGAGGCACTTAAGCGTCAATCTCATTCAAAGAGACATCTCTCTCCACACTGTTTTGATTAGTTTGTATGTATTTTTGTTCGTAGCCTTGCTATTCCTTTCCCTGTTTGTAGTGTCTTCATTCATTCGCATTGCTGTAGTCATTCGCATCGGTGCAACGGTGCGTATCAAGATGTGTAATTATAATATTCCTGTTGAATAATAGGCGGAGTAGGCCTACACTGTCTTATTGTGCACGGCGTAGGCTAATAGTAGCCAACTCTCCAAAATCGGTAACAAAATAGTCTTATATAGCCTAGGCTATTTGTTGTATGTGTTTGTTTCTGTCGGCTAAATTAAATTCCGAATGATGTTTTCACTCCTTCACACACACAAATAGCCTATCCTGAAATGCCTGGACTGTTCTTCAGTTCATTTTAGTTCAGCTGTTCTTTACGCAGTTGCATGTATGATGCAACTGGCTCTCTTATCGCATGCAGGCCGTGCATGCCATCAAACAGGTGAAACGATGCAGGCTGGTTGCTTGGTTACGTGATGGGAGTGACTGGGCGCAATAAAACTACTAGGCTACTTGTTTGCATATGCGTTGTTCTCATGGTTCAAGACTGTTGCCATCCCAGATGAGATTGCATAACATTGAATAACTCGTGGTCTTTCTGGGCAGTCAAATATCCCAAATCATTTCATGACACAAATGTGTGTGTGTGTGTGTGTGTGTGTGTGTGTGTGTGTGTGTGTGTGTGTGTGTGTGTGTCCTCCAGTGTGTATCCTAAACTTGAGCCAGAGCGAGAGCCCAGTGACGGACTCCTGTCCCCATCTCTCCTCCTGCTGTGAACTGTTGGAGCTCATTTTTCGGAAAGGACTACAGCGTAAGTAGCTATCGCTCCATACACAGGCAATTTACCAACTCAAAGAGTGATTAATGTAAACCTGAAAGCTTTATAGCCTAATCTCAACGTTTTTTGCTAAGTTCTTATACACATTACAAGTACAACCTTTAGTTTTTTTTTGTGAAACATTGTGTTTACTGCATCTGTGTATAGTAAATGTTTGGACATTTAATTAGTCTCTTCTCAGTCCCTTAGGACTAAATCCCCATATCAGAATCGATCTGTTCTGCCATCCCCTATATGACGGCGGTCAGCAAATGGTGTAGTCCTAAACTGACCCCTGTGCAATGCTGTGTACTGATAGCTGGTGTTGAGTATAATGCTGTTCTGCTGCAGAGCCTGTGTTGAGTCTGGTGCAGAGGGACTACTGGCATGGCCTGGAGGCGCTCCTTCAGAATGACCACTGTGGCCGGTGAGCTTCAATCTGTCCTCTGTATAGACATACACCCAGGCTACAGTCATTTCCCGTGTATTAGCCACATTGTGTATAAGCCGCAGGACAGTGTTTTATGCAAGTTAAAAGAAACAAAGCCATATTTATACCATATTAACTGCAAAATGTGCAAAATCAATGTATAAACCGTGTCTAATGGGAAATTACTTTACTACTGAGTCTAATCCTGATGGCATGCTGACTAGGCATGTATAGGCCTGGACTAGGCAAAGTTGGGCTGCAGTTCATTTAGTGAGTTTAATGGGTGTCCTCATGTAATACTCTAGGTCGTGTGAATTTCAAGAAGACCCTTAAGTAGGATTTAGTAATCTCTAGATTTCATTACAAAAGTGCTTAGCATTGGCACACCGTAATAAGGTTTATTATTAATTACTTTTAAAAGAAATAAGGTGACAGGGTCATTGTATTGTCTACAAGCATATGGGTAAATATTTTTTCCCAACTTTTTTCCCTTGGCTTATTTGTTCTGAAGGCTTGGCTCAGTATCACTGGCGGTGGAACAAACCATTAACTGTAAGAAGCTGCTGACAGCTCAGGGGCGAGGTCGTTATTTCCTCAGGCTTGCAGTGAATCGTCGGATTCTGGGAAATGTAGTCAAGCACATGTTGCACACACCCAAAATCCTAGAAGTAAGTTAATTCACTGACTATTTACTGTTTATCGGAAATGTAAATTCATTTTAAGCTTGCTGAGATTGTAATGTGTGTTTTTTCTTGGTCAGTTTTATAGCACTACTATATCTATTCTGAGAAATGAGGACTTTCTTGGTGAGTTCCTGGCATTTTCATTCTAAAAGGAAATAGCACATTGGTACAGTTGCACCTATATTGCCTGATGTGTTTTGGTCTAAGCTCTTGCTCTCGTTCTCCTGTCTTGCCCAGAACCCTTTATGTCCCTGCTGCTGGTGATCTCAGAGATGGAGTTCAAGCTTAACATTGAGGTGAGCATTATTCAGAATCAGATACGGTACTCAGTTCTCATGAGTTATGGTTTGTATATTATAGTATTTGTTTATTTTCATCAGGCTATGATCATTGATATTGTTTTTATATTAGGCTATTGTTTATTATTGCTATCTCCCTAGTGAAGTTGAACTATTGTTTTTATTTGTAAGTCTTATAGTTATGTGCGAATACATAATAATGAATCACTTATTTATGCTCTGAGGTAAAGTTTACTCAAGAAATATCACTCAGTTTTTTTTCAGAACCAAATTTATGACTGTGTGTGTGGATACCAATTGGAAAAAAATGCATAGGGGAGTGATTCCTCTACAAGACATAGAGAACACCACACCAACTTAAGCTAATTTACTAGGCAAACACATTTTGCCAATTAACATGATGGCCAAGGCATTCAAACGCAAACATTGATTAGTCAGCTCCATGATCCCACATGCCACATGCCTTGTCGGCACACGAAACGGACTGGTTTTAAACACAACAAAACAATCCCTGCCGTATGCTACATTTTAACAAAATAAAATACACAAGTGATAAAAATGATGATGAGTATTCATTTATTTATTTTCATAAATAGCAACAATAGATTAGACTGGGTAAACTCAGCCCGATCTGCCAGTGATTAGATTTCGCCCTGCAGCTCAGGCTGGAAACCTGCACATTTATCTCTCCTGCTTCCTTTCCACTTTTGCTGGAACCAATCACAAACTGGCTTATCCACCAGATGCATCCGGATTGGTGGATTGGTTGAAGGACTGGTACAGCACCATTGAACTATGTCCATGGATCTTGCCTCTTGTGCAGTAGAAATACAGCGCAGACTCCCCAGATTAATGTTCAATCTCAACAGATTGAAATTAGTCTTTCTAATTCACAAGCACATTGAAGGGAGGATTTCAGAATTTGCACTCAAGGTATTGATGTTTGAAACAAATATGCTATTTCCTCCTAGAACTGCAGTTTCCTGGATGAGAGCTGGCTTCTCCCAGTAAGTGATTCCCATCCGTATCCAGTTTATAAGACGTTGTAAGTGTTTTGTTTTAGTGGCCTGATGTTGTGTGCTTTCCAGGTGTGTGAGTTATATGAGGCCGTCCCGTGTCGAGAGCTGGGCATGGTGCTAAGGTGGGTCAGGTTTCTCCCTCTATGGTCTTCACCCATGTGAATGTGGTTTATCTGTCCTATTTGTCCTGCTGATGAATCACTTTTGTATATGAATTTGAGAGTGAGTGAGAGGGAGAGAGAGAGAGAGAGAGAGAGAGAGAGTGAGAGAGAGAGAGAGAGAGAGAGAGAGCATACCTCATAAAGTAACCCACCTGCATGAAATTAGTGTTCCAGTTTGGAAACAGAATCCCCCCATCATCGGAAGGCTTTGTAGTATTGTAAAATATAATCTTTTTAGAGTATATTCTCTTCTCATTTGCCCCATTCGTCTCTTTTGCGGTCTGTCACTTTGGAATTAAGATCTTGATTACAGTAATGAAATCCATCAGCCTTTCAGTTGTTACATGTTTGCGTTTGTGTTTAATTTATGACCTGTCCTTTCTTATTTTAGCATAACATTAAACAAAGTCCCATTACTGATGCTATCGATAATACGACAGAATGATAATAAAGTCGCAATAACCTATCAACGGCACTCACTGGTTTCCCTTCCCCAGGTTTCATTGCGATCTGAAGAAGGCCGTAGGCCGAAACGTTACCGCTCTTAATAAATAGTCTGTCTGAACTCGGCAGTGTGCGGCATCTCTCTCTCCTTATTCCCTTCCCCAGGTACCTGAGCGGCCGTGTGTTTGTGCTGGACCTGCTGCAGGGCAGTCAGGCAGAAGTGGACGGATTTGTGCAGCTCGGTGACATCATTGACGAAATTAACGGGACTTCACTCAGGAACGCCAGTAATGGACAGGTGAACGAAGAGGAGAGACTCATCTTCTCATACTCATCTTGTATTCTTAACATGAATGTGTTGGAAACAATACACTGTGTTGTCCCTATCTGGACACAGAGATGTGTTATTTTCAACACAAGTTGTGTTATTTTCAACACATATTGTTGAAACAAACACAACACACTGTGTATAAATAACAAAAGCAATGTGTTGGAAACAACGCAAACTGTGATGTCCTTGCCTAAACACATCGATGTGTTATTTACAACACATCCTTTTTGAGAGTGTATATTCTCTCTACATCTACCCTCTCTGCCCCAGCAGTTCAAACTTTAGTCTGGCCTGGTTGATCAGCCTAGATGAAGCAACGTTTCGAGCAAACAAAGCTCTTCCTCAGGCTTCCTCGTAAGGAACGTTGCTTCATTAAAGAAAATTCTCACTGGGAGCTAAACTGGTGTGCGGATACTTTTTATCTTTTTGTATCAGTCTTTAAGATCCTGCACCCGGGCTAAATTGACGTAGGATGTGCGTGGATACTCTACTTTTATTGATCAGCCTAGATGACCTTTGACCTCTCTAACCCAGCGTCTCTCCGTCTTTCCTGTTCCCCCGAAGGCCGGTGTGATCCTGTCCAGGCTGAAGGGGCAGCCGCTCTCCCTGCGCCTGCTGAGGTGCCGCGACCCCGACGGCGCCGCGTTCCGGCCCCTGGTGAAGACGCTGCGACTCCTGCAGCTGGAGAACCCCGCGCTGCGCCTGGACTCCTCCTCCGACCCGACCCGCCCGCCCGGAACCAACCTGCGCAAACTGGACCAGTCTCAATGTCTCAGAGAAGGCAGGCAAGAAACCCACGGGTGCTTTAGCTGAACACATGTCTGTTTTGCTGTTTGAGTCTCTCTAGTCAGCTAAAGGCTGAGTGCAGGTCTGTAGTCACAACAAGCTTTGTTGCATGTGCATATGACAATGTAAAGCCTAAACGCACCTGAATGTAAACACACTCATACACACACACATGACGGCTGCCTGGCATGTTGACTCTTGAATTCCTCTCTTCAGCAGGATTGTGTACATTGTGCAGTTCTTGGGAAAGGCAAACATTGGAATGGTAGATATGTGTGAAGTGTGCATTATGTGTTGTGTGTCAAACTTTGAACGTCTCTGTGTTTGCGCTTAGCTAGTTGCTTGTTTGTCATGTTCATTATTTTGGGTGTGGACTCTCTACATACAATACACGTGTGTGATCCGTTGCGAAACTGTGTGTAACTTTGACATTTCTTTTCATCTCTCCTCATCTAGTATGGAGGCAAGGAGGTGCTTCAGTATGGAATCCCCTTTGTTCTAGAGAGGAGTGACTCTCAAAAGGTGCTGAGAATCCGATTGTTCTAGAAAAGACACATACTGATTGTTCTAGAAAAGAAACATACTGATGTCCTTCCTCTTTCAGGAGGTGCTTCTAGACATGAAGGAAACCCACTTAACGTGTACCGAAAAATCCACCAAGCTAGTAAGTGTCCCTCAGAGCTGTCCTCCATCTTGAGTGTACGTACGTTGTTTTCATGACAATAAATGAAGGCCAATGCTTACTGTGTAGGAGTTGTTCCAGCACCACTACCCTGAAATATCATGTGTTGGGAGATTCAGCCGTCCAGATTACAGGATCTTTGCTTTCTGTGTGGCGTAAGTACTACTTCCACCACTACCCTGAAATATCATGTGTTGGGAGATTCAGCCGTCCAGATTACAGGATCTTTGCTTTCTGTGTGGCGTAAGTACTACTTCCACCACTACCCTGAAATATCATGTGTTGGGAGATTCAGCCGTCCAGATTACAGGATCTTTGCTTTATGTGTGGCGTAAGTACTACTTCCCGTTACCCATACAAAATGATGCATTTTCACAAACCTGTTGCGTGAAAATGATAATACTATCCTAATAACAACATGCTCAATCTGGATATCTTCCTTTGTCCATATGACTGTGCATCTCACTAAAGCAGCCTTATAGCCATTTAACATTCCTTCATGAAAGCATTCTCCGTTAAACATTACAAATGTGTCTTAATATGATTTAAGCAAATGGCTTAATCATGTCAATATTAATGCTGTGTGAATGCTTGTTTGCTTTAAAGAGGAACTATGCAGGATTGGCATCTCTGGTTTCGGTTTCGTTGTTCGTTTTCGCTCGTTTTATGCTTGCATTTTCTCTGCAGAGCTTCCCCGACAGCTTTAGCGTGTATATTTATACATGTATAGGCTATATTTAAATATATAAATTGCAAGCGTGGTTCTTCGTCTCAGACTTCCAGATGTAAACAAAGAGCGATCGTCTCCTGCAGAAAGTTGCATAGGGTCTCTTTAAATGTGCCATGGCGTTACAATTTAAGTCAAGTCCTGTGTGAGTTCAATAGAGACCTCTGCTGGCTGTTGATTGTGCTGCATGTTTATATTTAGGCACCAGGCCACACACAATGAAAGGTGTAAATATGCTGTGATAAAATGTACGTGCCAGAGGCTGTTACACAATTTAGTTTATTGCATTCATAAAATTGTGCAAGAATGAGATGAGAATCACATATAGGAATTACTAGAGATGTCTGTTTTTTTTGTTTGCCTTTGAGACCGTTGTGTGACAATTAAAACTTCACATATTAAAGAGACATACTGTTGCACTCTGAACAATTTACCTTACTGTACTTCCTGGTTTCTATCCCAAGTCTCCATTTCATGCCTTGAATAGCTGTAGTGTAAACGCTAACAAAGCTGACTGAGAAAAGACAATCCTGTTGTACTGCTTCACTTCGGTCGGCACCGAAGCATAACAGATAATGACCTCACACACCCTACCTGTAGCTCAGGTAAAAAAAAAAAAAAAACAGTTGCTGAAGTTGTTGAGATAAACGCTGGGTTGTGATTGGTTGTTCCAGGGATGTCCCAGACAGCGCGGCGTCCACAGGCTTCTGCTGTGTGGTGTTACAGGCGGCAACGGCTCACGAATGTGAGGATATCATCAGCCGCGTAGGTAAGACGCACACACATCTCCGCAAACTGGAGGAAGCATCTTTTGTCTCTTTACCTGGGGCTTTGTGTGTGTGTGTGTGTGTGTGTGTGTGTGTGTGTGTGTGTGTGTCACGTGTGGATACATAGGCCTACTGGTATACGTACAGTATATAACATAGATAGATACAGTACAGATACACACACACACATAATGTATATGTATACTGTATCTATACTGTATCTATCTATCATCTATCTATAGATAGATAGATAGATAGATAGATAGATAGATATAGATATAGATAGACAGATCACCCATGGTTAAATTATTCTATCCTATTCTATCCAACCATTTAATGGCCACATGTTATTTTAGTGCAAGGTTTTTAATCAGTGATGAAGACTAAATAACAGATCATGTTCCCTTAAGCAGAACATATTCTTTCCATTTTTTGTGGTTTCCTATCGGTTTTCTTAACTCAGATTAACATCCCCATACTTGTTGCTACATGAGGACCCACAAAAGACTGCATGTCTCAGCATGCTGTGCCCGTTTAGCGGGTATTTCCTGGTAACATCTGCCAGTTCCAACTGCTATCCGCAGAATGCCTTGAGGCACTGGTTCAAACAGCCCCAACTGCCCTGCATTATCTTAGCCTACACCTGTCCCTACCTAGTCTGGCATAGCCTTCCGTAAGCTTCCGCTCAATTTTTATTCCCCTTCACCATTTTGTATGACCAGGCTAGTCCCTACCTGAGCTAGTACTTTACTTTTTCATGTGTGTTATTATTGAATAATTATAAACATTTGCAGAGAAACAGGAAAGAACATAACTTGGACATGAAAGTGCTAGGCCTACACTAAAGTAATGAATAATAAGGAAAATTAAGAATCACTGCCATGTAAGGGTTTTGGTCATTACCATACTCAGCCAGGAGAAATAGGCAGAAGTGTTCACTTTGTATGGGCTCTGCTGGCAGACTTCATAAAGGGTGGTCCCAAACACTGCTTTTAAACAGTGCAACAGCAGGATGAGCAGCCATTTTGGGAATATTCATCTTAAAAATCATTAACCATCTCAAATAAATTAACACCAAATTCTTGCCTTTGCAGCTGCAGGATTCAAGCATACAGAATGGTCCGTCTGAGGAATGTCAGCCGAAGACCAACCATGTGTTCGTGCCAAGCCATATGCAGTCCAGGATCCATGTATATTTAAGTACACCATATGAGAAGTACTGTTCTATTCAACCCCGTATAGAGGTGAATATCTACCAACTGCTGACAAACAATATGGACATGTTCAGCCACTCAATAGTAAGTCATTGTGCATCTGAACTCCTTTATATTTATCAGCACTTGGCTGGTGCCATATTCACTCCATGAGTACAGCAACCCTTGTTTGCTTGTAAGAAATCAAGTTCAGATATCATGGTGGATCACCATATCTGTTTTAACAAGTGTTAAGTTTAAAGTAACAAGTTGAAGTTGGAAGTATGAAGTTTAAAATAAAAAGCACAAAAGCAAAAGTTGTCTGGTTTGACCCATGTCGTTTAATAGAAAGTCTACAATGTGATAACATTTTCATAAATAGTATTCAATGTAGCTGCCAAGGTTTATATTGGAAAAAAATAAAAATGACAAAAAAAGCAATCAATATACAATTTCTCCAAGACCAAAAGTTGGAACAGACAGGAAATGAGGTCACGTTAAACAGACTGCCAGTCAGAGAGTTATTGCATGAAGAGAGCCTATGTACCCCAGTGGCAGGTCAGCAACACCCATCACGGAAAACCACCTGAGCAACCTCATCCTTTACCAGAAAGCCTCATTCAACAAGATGGAATGTGTGCTGTGCCTTGCCACTCAGGACGAGGACATTTGTCATGTTTCTTTTAAAAAAAACAGCCCGTTTCCCAGATTGAAGGCTTAATCTGGACTAAATCCAGTTCTGATCTGGTAAATCCACGTGGGAACTAGGACAGACCTTGACTAGACCCAGTCCTGAACCCACCATCTGGGAGCAGGTCTGAACAAGTCACTCACTCTAAAACATGTGAAGTTGCGGAATGACAACCTTTTGATCTGGTCTATAAACACATAGGAAGAGAATAGGTACAAGAAATAAAAATGTCCACGAACAAGTGTGAAATATGATAAATATGATGAATCCCCTGAAAGGGTTCCAAGGCTGGCATCTTAAGCCCTCTCCCCCCTTATCCTGCGAGCCAGCTGGATGTCCTTGGGCATGATGGTCACCCTCTTGGCGTGGATGGCGCACAAGTTGGTGTCCTCAAACAGACCCACAAGGTATGCTTCGCTGGCCTCCTGCAGGGAAAAATAGACAAGTACATAGTTGAGTCAGTACTGCTTCATCTCAAGCAAACAAATACAAGCACTTCAAATACTTATGCATGCAACCCAACTTAATTTACTACATTAAAACTTTAAGATCACACATCTGCAACCACAATGCACTAGTTCAGATTAGAGTGTATGCACACGTGTGCAACCAGCAACCAAATACACACCTGCAGGGCGCCAATGGCCGCGCTCTGGAAACGCAGGTCGGTCTTGAAGTCCTGAGCGATCTCACGCACCAAGCGCTGGAAGGGCAGCTTGCGAATCAGCAGCTCAGTAGACTTCTGGTAGCGCCTGATTTCCCTCAAGGCGACGGTACCAGGCCTGATAAGAAATATGATTTAACGTTACATGGACATAATGACAAATGTTTTAAATGTACAAAGACACCGCACCGCGGCTAGACTCGAGAAGTGATGCAAGTGGCTGTACCTGTAACGATGGGGCTTCTTGACTCCACCGGTGGAAGGCGCGCTCTTCCTGGCCGCCTTTGTGGCGAGCTGCTTCCTTGGCGCCTTTCCTCCAGTTGACTTACGGGCAGTCTGCTTGGTACGAGCCATCTTTTAATCTGTTGTGACAATTATGAACGTTAGGCCACAATGGAAATGCAGTTAATTTGATTATCCACAACGAGACCAAGTGAGGACGCCGTAGCTGGGCTAGCCATCAGCTGTGGTGGCGCGCGCTGCCATGTATGACTAACGTTATAATCACTTGGCAAATGCTTGCCAAAATACTGATCTTACCTTCTCTACATGGTGCCCAATTTAAATTTAAGTTGCCACTTCAAGTTAACTTTATAGCCGCTTAAAAATCAACCGACATACATCCGAGATCAACAGAAAATTGTCTGCCCCTCCCCCACCTCGACCCAAACTGGGAGTGTGCTAATGGTGAGCTGCTAATGCTAGCTAGCCTGGCTTAGCAACTTCAGCTAGGTCAGTTTCAAACGGAGGTCTTTTCTATCTCCCCGCCTTCACAATGTTCAGACAGGCCTATTTCCTTGCGTTACGTAAAGACTGGACTGTCTTTGTTTAGTTAATCAACCCTGATATGTGATAAAAATCAGCTAGCCAACGTGTGCCAATCTAATTGTCAAACTTCATCAGAATGCTAACTACACGAATTACAGGACTTGAATTAATATGACATGATGCAATAACTAACGTTAACCTTAACCCGTGGTTTCACTAGTTCCGAGACACCATTAACGACAGCTAGGCAGCCACCTTTGCTAGAAACAACCGCTTGATGCTTGAGGCTAGCAAGCTAACAGCAGAGACACTTATATGCTAACAGTCAACCGCTAATGTTCAAATATCCAACGTCACCGCCTCACTTCCATACTGGAATTGAATAAGTTTACCATCTTAGGTTAAAGTCTCATTCAAGCTCAATTTCACTCATTTGTCTTTTGACTATATAAAACAGACCGCTTCTTCGACCCCCAACAGCTGACTGTTTGCCAAATCGCCACCTAAGGTTAGGTTTACGTTTAGCATTGCTAGTTACGTTAGCATTAACAAATCAATGAAGATATTGATACGTTTTCTTTAAAATGGCAGTTATTTAAACATACATGTTAAACGATATGAAGAAATAAGACTTACTTCTTTTCAAGTTTTGAGCAATCCTAAAAATCCAAGAATCGGTAGAGTCTCAACAGACACCAATGTACAACCACGGTCGGAGATGTATGTGACAATCTTGTGCGATGCTTGGTATTTATCCTTGTACCATCAAATGACGTCATCAGGTTTTTCTACTGCCTGATGCTGATTGGTGTATGGTATTAAATGACAGCGCGTTTATCCTATTAGTCATTATGTCCAATATTAAACTTAAAATGTATAAAATCTTGATTATCTGTAGAACGTTCATGCGATGGATTAGTCTTTCTGGCGACAATTATGTTTTAAGAGCATGCATTTGGAAACCATAGTTTGGTGAAATCGAGTGTGTAATAATTGCATAGCCATCTGTAAAAGTCCAACCTGGTCCAACACACTCCGGGGCAAACATGGAACAGTGATTTCGTCTTTATAAAATAAACCAATATGTATGCTTGCTGCAATGGGAACAACGTCATTGCAGTGTACAGTGTTCGACAATTTCTCGATTTCTTTCCGTCTTGACCATGCTGAGCAATTTGAAAAAAATTGTTTTGAACTGAGTCAATATTTGTCAGAGGTCCCGTGACTAAGAACTTCCTCTTCCCCTTGTCATGCGCAAGCGCAGTAGGAAAAAGAATGCGGACCTACAAGCTGACACAAATTTAAATAGTTTGATAGCTCGCATGTCAGGAAAATGTCGAAAACACCCCTGCAGTCCAATTCTTCTGTTGGTTCTGCAACCAGCGTTGGAGTTTCGTCCTCCTCTTCCTCCTCCCCAGCAGGTGGCTCGACGTCTCCCGCGAACGTGCTGCACGTACAGCCTGAGAAACCACAACATTACACGTACGTACCCAAACACACCCTCACGTCCACACACACGTTTAGGTCCAAACACCTGACGTTACCAAAAACAACACATGAGGGTTTCTACTTTAAAGTAGGGACTGTATTTTGGGCACACTTACTCTTAGTGGAATGCAGAGCGTTGACTATTAGCAGCATGGGTCTCCAGAGGCCTACGGCGCTCCGCCAGTGCTGCACGTAAACAAGCAACTGTTTTGGAGTTGGCTAAAGTTAGCTTGAAGTATGAGCGAAACTTTTGTTGATATATGCTAAATATGAATATCAGTGCACCCAAATTCCCACTATGGATGAAGTAAAACTATCATAATATGATGTATTTGGCTATTTATAGAGGAACCGAAAGTGTAACCGACGGTGCTGCATTATAGCCCGTGTCACGTCAGTACATCAGTGGTAGCCTACTGTCGAGGGCCCACAACATATCCTACTTTGTCAAATAATAATCTAAGGTAATAATCACCATTATGCACAGTATATGGTCTTATTGTTGTTTGTTTTTTAAGGTAATGAAGATCTACGTCCTGTGCCCATGGCAGCAGAAGCAATTTAGTTATGAAGCATAGCCTGTTGGGCATAAGCTAGTGTATAGTTAGACCAATAGTTTTGCAAGGATGCTGACCAAACGTTGTATAGGCCTCTGTAGACAAAGTTATGGTTAGTTAAGTATGATGTACTGTGTGGTCTCCCTTTGTTATATTTATGCATACACTATACAGTATTGTATTGACTACAGTCAGTCTGGATTGATTGATTGATTGATTGATTGATTGATTGTTTAATGTAGAGTCAAATGCTCTTCATGTCAACTGTAAGGAGAGGTAGACTTATTATTGTGTTTTTCTCTCTCCGTCTCTCCCTTATCTCCCTCGCAGATACCTGAAAGAGTTCAGGACAGAGCAGTGCCCTCTCTTTGTGCAGCACAAATGCACTCAGCATCGCCCATTTGCCTGTTTCCACTGGCACTTCCTCAACCAGCGCCGACGGCGACCCATCCGTCGCCGCGACGGCACCTTCAACTACAGTCCCGATGTGTACTGCACCAAATACGACGAGGGTACGGGCAACTGCCCCGACGGAGATGAGTGAGTAAACTGCCTCACATGGAAGCGTCACAATGTTGCCCTCTTGGAAATAGATAGATAGAGAGAGAGAGATAGATAGATAGAGATATGTATAGATAGATATATTGCACTTTATTATTAATCCTCAAGGGGGAAGTTATTTTGCTACCTGGCAACCACACAGAACAACATACATCAGTGGGGCAGGCACAGTGCTAAATAACCATAACCACAACCAGTACAACACACACTACAACAACACACACATAGTGTGCACAGACACAGGCACTGAAAGGACACATTAATCACAGCAATCTCTGATTTGTATTATTCTGAAGGGTTTCTGTTCCACAAGTTTATGTTGTTTTACATCTTTAGTTATAAAGCAACAAGAAACTTGAATAACCTTAGTGGTGCTAAGTAAGGGGGCAGGAACAAACATGAGTGCTACCAAACCCACTGGACTGGGACAGCCATAATGCCCTCTTAGAAAAGTTTTATTTGGACCATTGTGATGAGTTCCTGTAGAACCATTTTAGAAACAATTTAAGCCTGCTATATTATTATTACATTATTATTACATTTCATTTGGCTGACGCTTTTTAACCAAAGCGACTTACAACATGAAAAAAACATTTAGGTTTTTAAGAGCATTTCTAACAGCAAATAAAAGCCACAATAAGTGCATCAATGTGTGTAATAAGTGCATAAATGTGTGTGATGTAAATCACATTAAGTTGCCTTGGATATACAGTAACATACAAATACAATAAAGCTGCCTTGCCTTGCCTAGCTTGAATTGAACCTTGTGGGGGAACAAAAAAGTTAAACTGTTTTTGAACAAAATCTGGGGGAAAAACAAGAACATAGCTGTTATCAAGTTGAATATGCTCAGTATGTTTCAGGTTTACTACTAATTTGCTCAAAATTCGGGTCAGGAAACAGATGTCTTCCTTACCAAGGGAGTATGAAGCAATATGAGTGTAGTGTTTAGCAAATTATTTATTTGCCATTGCAACAATAATGGGGATGGTACTGTACATTTACAGCAATTCTTCAAATAGATGTATAACTACAGAGCTAGTTGAGTATGCAGTATTTTGCCATGTTGCTGACCAGAGTATCCATTTGTCACACTCTTTCTTAAACTAGAGGATAGTTTTCATATTTGAGCAAAATTGGAAACTTCACCAGGCCCTGAATTAGTATCTCGCACTTCAACCCCTCAAGTGTTTGGAACAAGTATTACGGTATTCTCCGCCTACGAATGAAAACTTCATCAGGTCATCTATGGAATCTTGATCAGAATTCTATGGCTGAATGGATGTTCTCAGGTGGCTGTCGTCCTGTAATGATGATTGGCGGAACGGTGTTATCATGCACGGCCCTGATTGGTCACCTACCACATTAGGGAGTTCAGAGAGCAGTTTACACATTTCCAGAGACTTTCTTAGAAGTTCTCTGGAATGTTGCACTTCTTTTACAGGTGAACAAGTACTCTCATTCAGGATAGATCTTTCACAGATGTGCATCTGGGACTTTTAACTGTCTCAGTGTGGGAATACTATGTGGCCACATTGTTCTTGAGAACATGCAAATTGGTGCTCCATCAACACCACACATAGCAGTCTTGTGAAATCAACGAGGCACTAACTACAAACTCTTGACACCCTTGCAAGCAGCATACAGGTGCAGCCTTGTGTAGCACTGGAAACAAGTTGATATGCTAGATGGTGTAACTTTGAACTTATTATTTTTTTTATTATTTGTACTATAACTGTTATGTTACTATGCTTACATTTTTTATTGTCCATATTTTTGCTGGTCACTAGACTTTCACCCTGCACTGTTGCACTGTTGGACTTATTTGCACTGCTACCTTGACACACACCTCATACTGGATCACAGTACCAATCCTCAGTACATTCATGTGGATCCTTGTTAGGCATCTTTATCTTTAGTACATTTACTGTTCTTTTTAGTCGTGTTGATTTGTGGATTTGTTTTTTTTTTATCATTCTGTTTACATTGTAGTGTATGTTGTGTGTGGTATCTTAAGCTGCTAGGACCTTGAATTTCCCAGCAATAAAGTATCTATCTATCTATCTATCTATCTATCTATCTATTTTAAATCTCTATCTCTTTCTACCTCATTTTTTCCTGTTGCTCTTTCTCTCTCTGTCCCTCCCTCTCTCTCTCTCTCCCCTTCCCTCCCTCCCTCTCTCTCAGGTGTCCGTTTCTGCACCGGACGGCGGGGGACACGGAGCGGCGGTACCACCTGCGCTACTACAAGACGGGTTCCTGCATCCACGAGACGGACGCCAAGGGCCACTGCAGTAAAAACGGTCCCCACTGTGCCTTCGCTCACGGATCACATGACCTGCGCAGCCCCGTCTATGACATCCGGTACATACACAGAGCCTGTGTACGCACACCTGTGTGTATAAGGCCTCAGACGTATGCACACACACATATACACATACTACACACCTGTGCATAGAAGGCCTTTACACTGCAGACACACACACACACACACACACACACACACAGACGGACGGACGGACGGACGGACGGACGGATGGACAGACACACACACACATATACACACATATTAGGTCTGAGCTGTGGCCTGACCCCCCTCGGCCTGACTTCCTCAGAAATAAGCAATAATGATGACATGGGCTACAACAATAAAAATACATACTGAGACTGATTTTGATTTAAAATGAGCACTAGATATTTCATGGAGTTCATGATACCATGCACCCTAATGAGGTCCCCTAAACCCCACACCATCGCTGACCCTCAACCATACTGATCAGTAGGCACAGGGTTCTTTTCAGGATAGCGATCCTTCAATGTGAACCAAACCTACCTGCAGTAGGTATTATGTTATCAAAAAGCTACATTTCCATTTTATCTGACCTTACTGTAGAACATTATACAGGCAAAGTCCCAATAGCATCTAGCAAATCCAGCCTTTTGTATTTTTAACTAAATTAAATATTTTTTTAATTCAATGACAAGAAAGACTCCCTCCTGTAAAATAATCTGAATTACTCTGAAGTTTTTTTTTGGAGACTTGGTGACTCCAAGATGCTACTTGTCTCTCTAACTCCTCAACAGTGATCATAAGACACTCGTTTCTATCTATCTTGTATCATTCTCCATACTGTGCTTGGGGGCAGATTGAACATGTGCAGGCAAGTTTATTGGAATTTCTCTGTTGTTTTAGCTGTAATATGGGCATCTCCAGGCAAGACAAAAATATTTCATTTTTGTAGTCGTCCCCGTGTCTTACAGGAGGGGGTCAACACATTCTCTCAAATACATTTCAGTTGTGCATTCTCTTCTCTTTCCCATGTTGAACAACAACTAGGGTATTTGACCTCTGTGTTGCTTTATTTGTATACCTTAGCGACACATGAAGCCATGGAATACAGCTTCCAAGTTCATAGAGTCTGATTCACTTAAAAAGAAGTTGAATATGAACGGACACAAGTTTGTGTTCAATTTTGTTCACGTGTCCTTGTGTCCTGTCCTTGTGTCCTTGTGTCCTTGTGACCTTTTTAACCTTTTGTCCTTGTGTCCTTGTGTCCTGGTGACCTTTTTAACCTTTGTCCTTGTGTCCTTGTGCTCAGGGAGATGCAGGTACTGGAGGCCCAGGCGGGCGCTGGCTGTGTGGAGGGCGGAGTCGGGGAGGCCCAATCAGGGCTGGCGGCCAGCACCGCCCTCATCGAGAGGATCCTCAGCGAGGAGCCACGCTGGCAAGGTATGCATGCTGTACACACTACATCATCAGTACGCATGTTTTACACGCTACATCACTACACCAATATGCATGCTGTACACACTACATCACTACACCATCAGTACGCATGCTGTACACTAAGCTACATCACTACACCATCAGTACGCATGCTGTACACACTACATCACTACACCATCAGTACGCATGCTGTACACTAAGCTACATCACTACACCATCAGTACGCATGCTGTACACACTACATCACTACACCATCAGTACGCATGCTGTACACTAAGCTACATCACTACACCATCAGTACGCATGCTGTACACACTACATCACTACACCATCAGTACGCATGCTGTACACACTACATCACTACACCATCAGTACGCATGCTGTACACTAAGCTACATCACTACACCATCAGTACGCATGCTGTACACACTACATCACTACACCATCAGTACGCATGCTGTACACTAAGCTACATCACTACACCATCAGTACGCATGCTGTACACACTACATCACTACACCATCAGTACGCCTAAGCTACATCACTACACCATCAGTACGCATGCGTTACACACTACATCACTACACCAATACGCATGCTACATACACACACGTCAATACATCAGTACAATGCTAAACCAGTACTTCCCCAAAATAAAATCAGGATGAGGCTAAATCCATACATGAAACTGGCCTAGACTATTTTAATCATCTAGTTTTTGTCTCTTGTTTCTGTTGTCTTAAATGAGAACTATTCCTCTTTACATATATTTTTACTCTATTCCTTATTTATCAGAATGTAATACTTGATATTTGACTTTCAAAATATCCGTGTAAGGCACTTTCAATTCCCTGCATGTCTGTGCAGTGTATAGAGGCTGTGCTGAGGCGACCTCTGTGAGTGATGACTGTTCTACAGGATGTTTTGACACCTCTCTTGCTTTCTCTCTCTCGCCCACTCTCACTTTCTCTCTTTTTGTTTTCTTCTGTCGTTTCGTTTCCCTCTCTACGTATCCGTCTGGACTGTGGTTGCCTAGACAACAGCTATGTCTTATCCCACTATAAAACGGAACTGTGCAAGAAGCCGCCGCGACTCTGTCGCCAAGGATACGCCTGTCCCTACTACCACAATAGCAAAGACCGCCGCCGCAGCCCCCACAAACACAAATACAGGTGTGTAATCATCCGTTATAGTTATATGTTATTAGCACAGCCAGAAATACCGGTGTTATATACTCCCAGTCACGTTATTATCACAAATATAGCTGTGTAATAAACTCCACATCTAACAGTCACAAGTTAATATCCACAGTCATTAATACAGTAATCACAATGTGATTCTGTTGCATGTCATGGTCTTTAATGCAAGCGAAACTGATCGGGTAAAACGGATGATGGGACAAAATCATCAAAGTGCAGGTGATGTCAACACAGCCAGTGAACAGAAACGAGGCGAGAGCAGAACATGGAGGGAAACTGAAAAGAGGGGAAGTGACACGTGAGAGATGAGGGCGGGGTCTGGAGCCCAACATAAGCACATGCTGCCAGAAAGCATAAACAAAGAACACATGGCAGGCGCGTTACACAACACACACAGCGAGGACAAAGGCAGGGAGGAGCAGAGACTTGTTTGCTGTTCATAGGTTACATGTCATGGGTTTAAAGGGGAGTGGGTCACATAATATGCAAATGTAAACAAAGCCATTTTTATTTGGAGGACATTTCCACAGGGGTCCTTTAATGATGTTGTGTGTGTGTGTGTGTGTGTGTGTGTGTGTGTGCGCAGAGCTCTGCCCTGTCCAGCGGTAAAACATAGCGATGAGTGGGGAGACCCAAGCAAGTGTGAGAGTGCCGAGGCCTGCCAATACTGTCACACACGTACCGAGCAGCAGTTTCACCCAGAGGTAAACACACACACACACACACACACACACACACACACACACACACACACACACACTGCCAATACTGTCACACATGCACCGAGCAGCAGTTTCACTCAGAGGCAAACACACACACACACACACACACACACTGCCAATACTGTCACACACGCACCGAGCAGCAATTTCACCCAGAGGTAAACACATGCACACACACACACACACACACACACACACACACACACACACACACACACACACACACACATACACATACACATACACATACGGCTTTATTTCTCCTCTTTATGAGTGACTGATTGGCTGTAGCGTAATCTGTCCTTTATATGAGTGACTGTGATTGGCTACAGAGTAATCTGTCCTTTATTTGAGTGACTGTGATTGGCTGTAGCTTCGTAATTCCTCGGTGTGAGTGATTGTGATTGGAGGTGCTTGTTTGTGATGGATGACTCTGTGTTTTCTCTGTCTGCAGATCTACAAGTCCACCAAGTGTAACGATATGCAGCAATGTGGCAGCTGCCCTAGAGGACCATTCTGTGCCTTTGCCCATGTGGAGAGTAAGACACACACACACACACACACACACACACACACACACACACACACACACACACACACACACACACACACACACACACACACACACACACACACACACACACACACACACACACACACACACACAGACAATTATGGTAATTTTGATACCACAGATGAATGAAGGCAAAAATCAGACGTTTCATTTGGAATGGTAGCGTGATGTTACGCTATGTCGTGCCTATTATCTCAGTAGAAAGTACAATTCAGCATCATCATTATCAATAACCCTATCTCCGAAAGAGAAAGAGTAGGGGGCGTTTGTATAGTCATGTTTTTAAGTAGCTATTTGAAGTACACTGCCATGGTGATATTTTAGGCCGTTGTTACATTATTGGCTGCTACACACCTAAAGATCCAGCAGCTGCTCTTACTAGACAAGGAAATAGTAAGGGTTGGTGTAGGGACACTGTATCAGACACTGTATCAGACACTGTATCAGACTCTGTATCAGACTCTGATTAGTGGCAAGTTGCAATCCGGAGCAGATAGCAACCAACGCAGGGGTTGTACCCATGCAGAACAGTGAAACACTGCAAAATCACGATAATCAC
>NC_084996.1:21071344-21073844 GCF_963854185.1 Sardina pilchardus | reverse complement strand
AGCCAGGGCCTGCCGCCCTGAGCGCGCACACACGCGCACACACACACACACACACACATGCACACGCACACATGCACACATGCACACACACGCGCGCACACACAGACATGCAAATATACTTCAGTACAGACAAGCACCCTAGCACTCACATAAACACACAAGCACACATGCACACACACACACACACACACACACACACACACACACACACATTAGTACACGTATATATACACATACATTTAAAACACATACACACACACACATCAGTACAGACATGCAAATGTACTTTAGTACAGACAAACACCCTAGTACTCACACACACACACATAGACACACACACACACACACACACAGACACACTTTCTATCACATCAATAGACAGAAATAGACAGATATATAAACAATTTTTTATCAGTATGTTAACAAATGTACATATACACACATGCTTTCACATACTGACACACACAAACGCACACACACACACAGTCATATATGTGCCGAGAAACACCAGCAGAGTCAGGGTGTTTGATACCTGACACACACACACACACATGCACACACACACACACACTTGACACACACAAAGCCCTCTGTATGCCAAACCACACTAGCAGAGTGCCATCCTCATTCTACACATTAAACACATACACTTTGTGTGCACCAAACATGCAATACCAGCAAAGCTAAGGCTTGCCCCCCTAATACACACACACACACACACACACAAATAAATCATACACAGCAGTTAGAGCTGGCAGTCCATTTTAGGCTCCCAACACGGCCCACGCCTCACACATATGTGCGCATGCGCGCACACACACGCTCACATACACACACGCAACACACACACACACACACACAGTATACGTTTACATTATGCAATACACAAGTTAACTCACAACATGAAATATACATATTTTCTCTCACCTGCAACGCCTACTTAAAATGCACATGCAGCTACAGACCACACACACACACACACACACACACACACACACACACACACACACACACACACACACACACACACACACACACACACACACACACACACACACACACACACACACACACACACACACACACCAGCATTCATTCTCAGAATACACTGCATCAGGTGCTGTGTGGACATCCTGTAGTTCCACCACAGAGATCGGAAGCATGACTTTGAGGATGCTACTGTGACCGGCGGCAACACCAGCCACACTCTGACCCCACGTTCCACTCGTCACCTCGGATAGCTGCCCTGCTACGCTAACCAGCTAGCGCACAGGCGTTTTCCCACGTTAACGCGTTAATGTCAATGACTGTGTGTCAGCTAATTAGGTTGTCCCTGGTATCGCCGGGTAGATTCCAGTAGTGTTTTCCTACGACTGCTCAGATTAGCGTCTGCAACACAGCTAGGTGTCAGTCTTAGTACTCAAGCATAGGATAATATATAGCCATGGTTTATGCTTAACGTACTGATTACACTAGGAAGTATTTAGCTAGTTATCTTATTCAAGATTGTAGTGTTATACTGTATGTAGCATATGAATGGCATTTTGCAGTAGCCTGGAAATTTTGTACGCCAAATTCTGCCATTGTGTTTAGTTTTTTTCTATTTCTTTTCTTTACTCTTGATGCCACGATCATGACATTTGCTACTACTCTGTTCCTCGTGTGCATACACACACATATACACACACAAACACACACACACACACAGTCACCAACAGACAAAACGTATCAAATTGGAATGATACTGGAAAAAAAATGAAGTATTTCCAAACCAACAAAAGCACAAAGATGTTTACGTTAGTATTTGTGACTGTGGACTTAAAAAAATGAATTTGTACTTAGATATCAAGTTGCGGCAACGTTCAACTGTGTGTTTTTTTACATAGTGTGACGTTTCAAAGAGTTCCATTTGAATTATGTGCGTGTACACAACATTGGATTGGGTAGCAAATGAATGTACTCTAATTGTGTTATTGGATATAAGACTTCTTAAGTCCAGCTGTTTGGTCTGTCTTAGGTCTTATTCAAACACAGCACTTGGCCCACTTTGTACAGTTACCTTGAGTTGCATTGTTTACGCAAAAACAATTCCCTAGGAAAACATTCTCAGAATGTATTTTATATGTTGTAATTGGGGGACCGTTCTAGAATTTTCCATGAGCGTCAACAAAGGCTGTGTAGGCCCTTTAGAACCCTCGCCATGGCAACCCCAGCGGCGCAGGGATGAACAAACAGCTGGAGGGAGGAGTTGCATCCTGTCTGTTTTCTAGTCTCTTCTAGTTCAACTTTGTCTAACTTCTTGCTTTATAGAAATCAGTGTAAATTACCTTTTTCAAATAATACAGAAAGGAAAAAGAAAAGGACTTTTGAAGAGGTGCCATTTCTCCTCTCAATCTGCTCTGTTGAACACTCAGGTTGTTTTTTTTTTCCACAAAACGCTTGTTCCGTCAATGGGAAAAGGGGATAACAGACAGAAACAATCAATCACAGCAAATTGACT
>NC_084996.1:21053844-21066344 GCF_963854185.1 Sardina pilchardus | reverse complement strand
TTCATCAACTGGCAGATGAGTTTGTTAGTCAGTCACCCCCTAATCACTGCAAATTAGTTGATTCTTATCACGATAAAATCATTAAGATCATTTATCTTGTTTTAAGAATGAACTTCTTATTTAAAGTGTTCAATTTTACACTATAATCTTATTTCTAGATGGACAGATTATTTCACTTGTTTTGAGTATGTTTTACCTCAGATTTAGAGTTTTTATCTTGTTTTGAGTACCTTTTACCTCAGATTTAGAGTTTTTATCTTGTTTTTAGACAACTTTTTTTTTTTCAGTGCACTCACTCACTCACTGACTGACTGACTGACTCACTCAATCAATCATCCAGTCAACCAATCAACCACCTCCAGCACAGTTATCAGTCTTCTCACCTTATACTCTTCAGTGTGCAGTGTTTCCAGTGGGAGTCCATTACCATCTGCATGGAAGCACTGCTCCAGACACTGTCACACACACACACACACACACACAGAGAGAGAGAGAGAGAGAGAGAGAGAGAGACAGACACAGACACAGACACAGATACATGCTCAGCCTTTTTATACATACACTTACACAAACCATGATTACAATACCATGACATAGTAACAGTATATTAGCAAATATCATGTAACATGACATTCATTTGGGTATGCATTTTGGAGTAATGTTTTAATTAATTAACAGTGAGGACAAATGCTTGAGCTAATGTGAACTACTGTAACTTAATGAAGTGCTTGAACCTCTCATACATCAATTGTGATGGACACTGTCTCTCTCTCTCTCTCTCACACACACACACACACACACACACACACCTTACAGTGTGGCAGTGAGGCATTTCTACCAACAGAACGGTACTGCACGCAATTATTTCTGTCCCTACTGTCAAAATGTGCCAACTGTCCAAAAACAACCGAGCCGTGCTGAGCTGCTTTTGTCAAGATGATTTGGTCTTGGTATGGTATGGGTGTGCAGTCAAATGCGTCATGTGACTGGAAGGGGTAGCCGAGTTTCACAGAAGCACTGTGTCTGTCTATGGAGTTTGATTGTCAGTATGTGACTTTGCATTGTCTTGTACAGTCATTCATGCCATACATGCTAGATTCTAGATTCAAGATTCTACCTTGCTGCTATTCCACCAATCAAAACACCATAAATATGGCCATTCTAGATGGGCATTCGAGAACATCTCTGAGCTCTGAGCTAAGTGCCTGCTCTGGCTGGCTTGAGCCTGTGTGTGTAGGGTGCACAACCACACGTTTGGTCAATGTTTCCTTTCCTCTCTCTCCAATTTCAGGGTCACATGGTCAGTCACAGTGAAAACCGGGGACATTTCCAGGCACGGTGGAGACGCAGACCAGGCCAGGGGTTACCGTACCAAAAACGACCGTGCTTTGCCTACCAGAGCCAAATCGAGCCGTGCCGTTGGTGTGAATGAGACATTATTGGAGTGTTGCTACTGCAAACGGGAAGGGAAAGTTCCCTCTCATTCAATGGCGAAGACTGTTTGCAATAGAAACCAGCTATGTTACCCTTTCACTTCAGGCCCACTACTCTAAGGTTAGTCAGGGGTTTCTGACAGAAGTGAAACACACAGATGAGGTAGGCCAGAGAGGATCTCAGCTCTCCAACTAACGACCCAGTTCTGTAGGCCACATTAAGTCAATGCACTCTCTGAAACAGGAACCACTCACCGCGGGTTATACTATGACAATGTGACAGTGTGAAGGTGTGAGCTTGGCAGTTTGAAACATATAATATAGTATGCAGTGTGGACTGAAATGCATTAAAATTATGTACATTATCTTCAACAGATACGCTATCATTTTATCACTAAACAGCCCAATATTAAAGGAACATATATTTTTTTGATGGCTCACTTGTTGACATGCCATCCGGAAACCAAGGATTCCATTCACTATGCTAAGCTAACCTAGCGGGGGCGCTGCCAGACTACTACAATGCATGCATGGAGACGAAAATGTTTTTGCTCACTTCTCTAACTCTAAGGGAGAAGATGAATAACCCAATTTCATAAAATGGTGGCGTCTTCTTTTAACTTCCCTGCAGAAATAGCTTGACTGCTAACGGAAAGAGCATAGAGTGCACTAGTACATACTGTAGTTGTGGGACCAATTCAATTGATTAGATTAGATTAGATTACACGTAATTTCCCGACTGTTAGCTGCGGCTTATACTGTACATTGATTTTGCAAACTTTCTTCCGCTATGAGGTTAATACAGGGGGGCAGTTAATATGGTGTTAATATGGTTTTGTTTCTTTTAACTTGCACAAAACACTTATACACAATGCGGCTTATATGCAGGAAATTACTGTAGAGTCAACTTTATTGTCATTGTGCAGAGTACAAGTTCGATCAAATGCATATCCAACTCTAACTCATATTGTATTGCAGTCTCTGCTTCACAGCGACAATCTACATTTAAACATACTATTGATTGAAATAGTACAGTAAAATGTATAGTGTGTACCTGAAGCGTGTGGTCTAGCCTCTGGAAGTAGACGAGGTTGCCCCCCTCCTGTGTCGACACCTGGTGGAGGATCTTCAGAGAACTATTCCACAGTGGCGTTAGCAGACTGAAGGAGAGAATGGGAGAAGGACAGACAGAAAGAGACAGGAGGAGCGAGACGATAGAGAGAGAGAGAGAGAGAGAGAGAGAGAGAGAGAGAGAGAGGGGTGGGGGAGGATATGATGTAAGTATGGCTGTAAGTTTGGATATAGCTATGTAACGGTCATCTATGCAGTCATCTATGCATTACAGTCATCTCTCTGTTCCAATAGGCACAGCTCCAAACACATCTACTTTAATGCACACTACTGTAGGTTTTCCTGAACCAGGTACCTCTCCCAGAATTGTTTGTGCTTTGTGTTTTGCATCTCAAACTGACCCGCTGAAGTTCTCCTGGACCAGGTTCTCGTTCATGTAATGCAGCTCTTTCTCCAGGTAGCGCATCAGGGGAACCACAGCCTGGTCAACAGAGAAAACACAGGACACTCAATAACAACAAACAAACAGATAGATAGATAGATGGATAGATAGATAGATGGATGGATAGATGTGTGTAAGTGGATGGATGGCTGGTTATTGGTTATATGGATGGCATATATATGTTATTGCATGTGTGTATGAGTGGGTGAGGTGGATGTTAGTGAGTGGATGGATGGTTGGATGTTATTGCGTGAGTGGGGTGGATATTAGAGAGTGGATGGATGGTTGGATGCTATTGCGTGTGTGTCTGTAGTGTTTTCCATGATTGGCACAAGAGGTGCATGTGGTCTTATGAGGAGAGGGAGGTGGGAGGTGATGGGGAAGTAGGGAAGTTCCCTGTGGTTTCTCACATCCTCCGTGGACTTAGAGGGAAGTCTGTGACGTGTTGCCATATTGCGCACGTAGGTCTCAATATCAGTGTTCAACTTTAGAAAAGAGACAAGAGAAGGACAAAAGACATTAGTTCAGACCATCGTTGTTAAAATCGAAACATTTACAGTAATTTCGCATTGTGTATAAGCCGCAAAACAGTGTTTTATGCAAGTTAAAAGAAACAAAACTATATTAATACCATATTAACTGCCACCGTGGATTAACCTCATAGCTGAAGAAATTTTGCAAAATCAATGTATAAGCCGCGGCTAATAGTCGGGAAATTGCGGTAGATGAAAGTGCCACAAGAATCAGAAAAAAGAGATTCGCACTAGATTATCATCAGAATATCTACAATTAGCATCCACATAGCTTTTGATGCTTGTGCTAATGAGAGGCGAATCGGCATGTTGAATCAGAAGCAGACTTGTGTCTGGCGCCCCCTACCTGTCTGCCGAGCGTCTCCATGGCGGAGCGGATCTCGCGCGTCAGCGCCGCCTGCGTGTGCTGCAGCTGGGACGGCAGCGTGTTCTGGAACTGCGTGTCGGTGATCACAAGACGCGTGCGCTCACGAAGCCCCGCCCAGTTGAGCTGTCCTGGCAGCTTAGTGAGGACAGAGCGGAGGTGCTCCAGGTCGTTCACCACCACACACAACTACAGGACACACACAGATTATTCACCACCACACACAACTGCAGGACACACACACACAGATTATTCACAACATACAACTGCAGGACACACACACACAGATTATTCACAACATACAACTGCAGGACACACACAGATTACTCACCACCAAACACAACTACAGGACACACACAGATTATTCACCACCACACACAACTGCAGGACACACACACACAGATTATTCACAACATACAACTGCAGGACACACACACACAGATTATTCACAACACACAACTACAGGACACAGACAGATTATTCACCACCACACAACAGCAGGACACACACAGATTATTCACCACATACAACTGCAGGACACACACAGATTACTCACCACCACACACAACTACAGGACACACACAGATTATTCACCACCATACACAACTGCAGGACACACAGATTATTCACCACCACACACAACTACAGGACACACACAGATTATTCACCACCATACACAACTGCAGGACACACAGATTATTCACCAACACACACAACTACAGGACACACACAGATTATTCACCACCATACACAACTGCCGGACACACACTGATTATTCACCACACACAACTGCAGGACACACACAGATTACTCATCACTACACACAACTGCAGGACACACACTGACTATTCACCATACACAACTGCAGGACACACACAGATTACTCATCACTACACACAACTGCAGGACACAGATTATTCAGCACCACTCACAACTACAGGACACAGACAGATTATTCACCACCACACACAAATACAGGACAGAGACCTGTCACCACCACACACAAGACAAATATTGGTCGGCCACTACCACACCACATACAGTAGGACAAATAGAGATTCATCAATTCCACACACAACTACAGGTCAGTAGTTGGATCAGTCACCACCACACAAAGCTGACGTAGTTGATTGAGATTCACACAAATGATTTGTCGACTCCACCAAGCCAACACACTTTGGGCACTTCTTATCAAGCATCTGTTTTGGGCAGAACTGCACGTGTGCAAGGCTTCCTCACACCAACTTTGCTTCACGCAGCGTGATATCACAACATATGATTGGCATGATGTACCGGTATTCACAATTTCACAACACACTACATGATGGGCACGATGTTGAATTTGGCCGAGGAAGGGGTGGGATAAGTGTAGATAACTGCCATATTGGCGTTACAAACTAACCCCATGCCTTTCTATGGAGACTTTTTTGAGGGCTGTATCTCCTGAGTACCTGACTCCACTCACAACTACAGAGTTGAAAGAGATTTGTCAACTCCAAACATCACTATCATACAAACATAGGCCACTCACAACCACACAACTACAGGACACACAACTAGACAAATGATCTATTATACAAAAGTAGAACAAAGATAAGTGATCTACCACACACAACTCAGGATAAAGATGGCTCAGTCAACGCCACACAATTTCACCACAGAGCTGTCGTCACAGAAAACAGAAGAAAGGTGAACTTCACAGAGCGTTCTAGAACACTGTGGACACCAGTGCACATGCTCTCTCACCATGTTGATTGCACTGCCCTGGTCTGAGGTCTCGGATAGCTTCTTCACCCTCTGTTTCAAAATCTGACAGTATGTGGACGAAATCTTGCACATGTCCTGCAAAAAGACATACGTATTACAGACACACTCAAATACAGACACACTCAAATGCACACACACATAATGTAAAAGTACACATGCAAAAACACGCAAATACAAGAAAAACACACAAGTACAAGAAAACACACCAAAATCATTCTGCGCAGCCCTGTTACCATAAGCTCTGCAAATGGTGTAGTAGTGCATATTGAAAACTTGTACCAGTATTTTGAATTGGACTGGGTTACGTTACATTGAACCAAACTGAATTGAGTTGAATTTAATTAAACTTAATTCAATGGAATTGATTGGAACTGGACCTAAGTGAGCTGTGTGTCTTCTATTCTGTGTCTTCTGTTCGTGTGTAACAGCCAGGCTACACTGGGCGTGCAAGTGTTCCATTCCGTTCACAGATTAGAAAAACTGTTTACGAAAACTGGTCTAGTTCTTTTTGAAAGTGTGCAGCGCTCTTGTGTCTGGCATAGCCAGGTCCATTGGTCATACTGGAAGCTAATTATTGCGGCATACTCTACTTTATTTCACAGTTAAATGTAAATATTGTATTGTTTTTATTAGTATGTTGCTTTGGACCAAAACATTTGCCAAATCCCATAACCATAACCATAACCATAACCATACTCTCTGTGGACAGAACATTTCAGTTCCGCGCTGCCAGTGTATTGTATTGTTTTTATTTGTATGTTGCTTTGGACAAAAGCAACATACAACCCCATAACCCCATAACCCCATAACCATAACCATAACCATACTCTCTGTGGACAGAACATTTCAGTTCCGCACTGCCGGTGTATTGTATTGTTTTGGACAAAAGCAACATACAACCCCATAACCCCATAACCATAACTATACTCTCTGTGGACAGAACATTCCAGTTGCGCGCCGCCGGTGTCGCCTGGCTGTTGTGCGTCCGCCCTGCGCCCACCTCTGTGAGTTTGACCATGAGCATGAAGCCCTCCTCCGGGTCAGGCCAGGCCAGCTGATCCCAGAGCTTAGCGATGGGCTGCAAGCAGGCCGCCAGGTCCACCGCAGAGGAGCTGTGCTTGATGGGCACCGACCCGCCCTGCAGGGGCTGCAACTACAGAGGGAGAGATAGAAGAGAGAGGGAGAGAGGGATAGAGAGAGAAGAGAGGAATGGGAGTGCGGGGCAGAGAGAGACAGTGAGAGAAGGATAGAGAGAGGACAGGAAGGGAGGGAGAGATGAAAGATGAGAGAAAGGTAAAAGAGGAGAGAGGAAGGCAGGGGGCAGAGAGAGAAGAGGATGAAAGATGAGAAAGAGAGGGATAGAGAGAGGACAGAGGAGGGGGGTGAACAGAGAGAGAGAAGAGAGGTAGAGTGTAAGAGATTGAAAGCCTTGTTTACTATGCCTACAGACCAATAAACCAAGAATGCAATAAACCAACACAGAAAATATAATGGACTGACTCAGCACTTCAACCCCAAGGAATATGGCAAAACACAAAGCAGGATGGGGAGGGGGAGAGAGACAGGGGTGTGTGTGGTTGGGGTGTGGTTGTAGTGTGTGTGTCTGTGTGTGTGTGTGTGTGGGGGGGGGGGGGGGGGGTGCATGTGTGTGGCGGGTGTGTGTGGCTGTAGTGTGTGTGTGTGTGACTGCAGTGTGTGTATGTGTGTGTTTGTGTGGGTGACTGCAGTGTGTGTGTGGGGTGTGTGTGTGTGGGAGGGTGCGTGTGTGTGGTAGGTAGCTGTAGTGTGTGTGAGTGTGAGTGTGTGTGTGTGTGTGTGTGTGTGTGTAGGGTAGCTGTAGTGTGTGTGTAGTGTGTGGTGGGTAGCTGTAGTGTGTGTGAGTGTGTGTGTGTGTGTGTGTGTGTAGGGTAGCTGCAGTGTGTGTGTAGTGTGTGTGTGTGTGTGTAGGGTAGCTGTAGTGTGTGTAGTGTGTGGTGGGTAGCTGCAGTGTGTGTGGTTGTCGTCTCTTACCTTGTCCACCTCCACAGCTTTCTCCACTCTCTCCAAAGTCGTACTGAAGGCCTTGTTCAGCCAATAGGGAAGCGCTTCACGGAAACACTCATGGAAGTTGGTCAGCTGCAGCAGGTTGGTCCTGGAAATACAACTCTAACTCAATAACTCTCTCACCGTAGCAGCCCAGTCAGTCAAGAGCTACAGTAGCTCCATACAGCCTACGCTACGCCCTCTGGTGAGGCCAACTTTTAGAATTCCATTACCGGTACTTTTACCAGAGCAAGGCCCACTGACGCCATCTGACGCACGTCAACGCTTAGAAAATTTTTCTATCTCTTCAAATGTTGATGACCAGTGGCCGTTGGCCTTTATTTTATCAGCCCTGTCAGTCAGCGCTAGCTCCATACAGCCACACTCATACTTAATCAGTTCAGTCATACAACATTATAAAGCTTTTTCCCTACTGGAGATGTGATAGCACATTGCTAAAGGTCTAAGTGCTAGGCTAACTGTTCTGAGAGGGTATGGCAGACAGTGTATAAGAGGCTGGGTCACAAGGCTTTAAACACACGAGTCAAGGCAGGTTACTGCAGACTGACATGTTGTGGTACGGCCGTCATATCCCACCCACGACTACAGCCATTTCCTGTGTATTAGCTGCACTGTGTATAAGCGGCAGGACAGTGTTTTATGGAAGTTAAGAAACAAAACCATATTAATACCATATCAACTGCCCGGTGTATTAAACTCATAGCTGAAGACATTTTGGAAAATCAATGTATAAGCTGCGGGTAATAACTGTGAAATGACAGTAGCTATTTTATGGGAAATGCAGAATCATGTGGTCATGTGTGTCCCATGTGGTCACACCACTGTCTATTCCATGAGGTCATACTGGGAGGTGCTCCACAGTGATTAGTCAACAGTCCACTTAATAATGTAAGACTTGATCAAAGATCAGTGTCTTCACCAAGCAGGTCCTCCAAGACTGACAGTGTGTGAGTGTGTGTGTGTCTGTTCGTGTTGTGTAGTGTGTGTACTGTATGTTCCTGACAGACCCTCACATCATCATCTGTGTCTGAGACCAGCCAGGTTTTTATAGAGGATGTCTGGTCTGTCCCTCATACTGTGTGTGTGTGTGTGTGTGTGTGTGTGTGTGTGTGTGTGTGTGTGTGTGTGTGTGTGTGTGTGTGTGTGTGTGCGTGTGTATGTGTGTGTGTGTGTGTGTGTGTGTGTGTGTGTGTGTGTGTGTCTGTGTGTGCGTGCGTGTGTGTGTGTGTGTGTGTGTGTGTGTGTGCGTGTGTGTGTGTGTGTGCATGTGTGTGTGTGTGTGCATCCAGTACACACACCTCTTCTGCAGGTAGGCCTTCTCTTTGTGGATGGCCTGCAGGCTCAGGTAGACGGGGAAGAGGGTGTTGGCCAGAGACTGCTCCATCTGCTGCTCCACCTGATCCAGGGTCTCCCTCATCTCCACCGCCAACTGGGGGAGCAGGGGAAGAGGGGAGGAGAGAGAGAGAGAGAGAGAGAGAGAGAGAGAGAGAGAGAGAGAGAGAGAGAGAGAGCAGGCAGGGAGGGAGGGAGAGAGAGGGAGAGAGAGCAGGAAGGGAGGGAGAAAGAGAGAGCGAGAAAGAGAGGAGAACATGAAAGGAAGGAGAGAGAGAAGGACAGCAGGAAAGGAGGGAGGGAGAGAGAGAGAGTGAGTAAGTTGCTCTGATATAATGCATCACAATTACAATATTCAGCCATACTATTCTGTAAGTCAACCTGAATAGATGCGAACAGTGAACATAATACATTCCATATGTGCTATCAACCTACTGGACTAGCCACTCTCTCTGAATTTGACATGATGTTTTAGAATCATTAGAATTCAAAGAGATGAATCTCATTAACCACTTATTTCCACTGACTCAACAGGAAAGGAAACCAGCTAAGTTCTGCTAAGTACGCCATCAAAACCATCTGAGATCAAGATAGCATACAACCGAATGATAGAGCACCAGCAGACAGTCGTACAGACCTTAAAACCTTTTTGGAAGAGGCATGGAACACTTCTCTGGGTCAATAATGTTTGTTGTAGAAAACCATAACAACAACTATGTACATTCAGCGCTGGAAAAATTAAAATGTTTGCTGAGTGACATTCAAATGAGTTGACGGTCATATTCAAAATTAAGCACCCACTGCAAATTCAATACGACCGCCAACTCATCCAAATGACACATAGGATGACATTAGACAAATGTGCAGTGGTCTCTTCATTTTTTTCCAGAGGTGTATGTGGAACAGCCATATCAGACATTGGTTCAAGTCTTTGCTCCGGGTGTCTCTCATTTCTCGACAAGAGTGTGAAATTCTGTGATGACAGTTCATACAGTACCTCTTCCTGTAGGCTAACAACGACTACCACCAACATTGTTGTGAGGCAATAGAGTATATCTTATCTTATCAGTCAGTCTACTAGCCTCTCACACACACCTAGTGTGTGTACCCCTCAGAGATTTCTGAAATGGTGGCCCAAAACCTCAGGGCCTCACAAAACTCTCCAGCACCATTGCACATCATGGTAACAGACACATGAAGTGAAGTGGCTCGGACGCATCTGTCCGCGATCACTTGGTCCTAATATGCCGTTATTGAAAATCAGATACTCACCAAGCGGTCCAGGATCTGGTAGACCACAGTGAAGACATCCAACTGCACGGCACTGAGTCAAAAATAACACAATCATGGAGAGCCAATGAGACTTGTGATCCCTCACAGACATGGCAACACTTGACACATACCGTCCTCTGTCTCTCCCTACAACATGGCTGCCTTATTGACTGAAATTAGGTGGCAATGTAGTTTATGTGCATTAGTACATGTCACACTGATTGACAGACATTATGGAGTTAACTACAGAGCTCCAGTGGTGAAACTACTTGTTTGGTTTACCTGACAGACCCTGTTCCACACGTCTGTGTTGACTAGTCATGTCTGTAATGCTGTTAATTTGGTTTACCTGACAGACCCTGTTCCACACATCTGTGTTGACTAGTCATGCCTGTAATGCTGTTTATTTGGCTTACCTGACAAAGACCCTGTTCCACACATCTGGGTTGACTAGTCATGTCTGTAATGCTGTTTATTTGGCTTACCTGACAAAGACCCGGTTCCACATGTCCTTGGTGATCCGGATGTCCTCCTGTACCTCAGTGATTAGCTTGGACAGAGCACTCACAATCTCAGAGAGTTCCTGGGGAGACAGAGGCAGCGAGTAAGCACACTTTCTTTTAGCGCTTTGAATAACCATTGTGTATGATGCTGTGCTATAAAAATAAAGTTGACTTTGACTTTCACTGAAGCAGCGGGTAAACATACTGAATGACAGCACCATATTCAGTAGCAACGTCCTGTATTGGTGTGTGAACTTTATCAACTGATTCTTCACCCAGACATGGACCAGACCACACCGGCTTGTGATCGTGCAGCTTCGTGCTGTACCTAGATCTGATCTATCTGATCCACAATGCACTTACCAATAATTAACTGTACAATCTTTACTTCTTCCTCTAACACGTTTTCCTTCGACTACAATTTGACTAGCACATAAAATAGTATTGATTGATGTAGCATTATAGTATTAATTGCCACCTAAGCTCTCCTTTGCATTGTACTGTAGCTTGAAAGTAATGAGTGACTCTTTTGGGTAGAGCTGCTCTGTGCCTTTTCCTCAGTTGAAGAGTAGGAGTAGGATGTGTGCTGATGCTAAAACATGTGTACATTGCGTAATCCAAACCCAGTGAGTGGACTTACTTTGGTCATGGGCTGATGGAGGCCCTTTTTGATGATGAACCACTCCTCAGTGCCCGTCTAGAAGATATGCAAACAAACATACACACACACACACACACACACACACACACACACATACCTTGATATCACTCGATGAAGAGTATACATACCTTCTTTTCTCTTTTCAGTTTAATATTCTGATATGATAATTAATAAATCTTAATAAACGTGAAAAGTAAAAGTGTGTTTTAGGGATGATCAGCTGAGATCAGATGAGTTTTTTGCCCCCAACGGCACCTTCCAGGCAGCACAGCCTAAAAGGCACTACCTTTACCCTAATTCCTAACCCTAACCCCCTCAACCCTCATCCTACCCTTAAACTGAGGGGAGTAGTGCCTTGAAGGCAGCGCTGCCTGGAAGGAACCATTGAGGGCAAATAATACCAAAGACCGGATGGCTCATGTGACTTACTTTCACAGCATCTGTGACCTCCCCCTGCAGCTCAAACTGAGCTGGATTGAGCTTCTGAAAGGCCCTGGTCTTACAGATCTGGACCATCACTCTGGCAGCAGGAACAGGAAACAGGAACAGGAAATGGTATTTTATAATAGAACATTCAGAAACATAACACCTCTATAACTTCATAATAATTCAATCTTAAAACTTAAAGCTTCACCTTTGGAAATGCAATCTTGCTGTGAAGCAAAATAATTATAATTTGTTCATTACACAACACTACATTCTAATCTAAAACCTAACTCTAACCCCTCTCTCCCACATGTACGCACACACACTACACACACACACACACACACACACACACACACACACACACACACACACACACACACACACACACACACACACACACACACACACACACACACACACACACACACACACACACACACACACACACACACACACACACACGCTTCACCTGAGCAGTGTCTGCAGGCGTGGGGTGCTGGTCGGTTTGGGAAGGAAGATGTCTCTGTATTTGGACACCAGACACAGGCCATACTGCAGGAAGCCATGCAGGGAGTCTCCCAACTCCTGCTTCTGTGACACACACACACACAAACACACACATCATACTGTTGAAGCTAATGTTGACCCCC
>NC_084996.1:20996344-21048844 GCF_963854185.1 Sardina pilchardus | reverse complement strand
CACTGCTAGCATTTGTATCTGTACATGAAACATTTGTGCATGTGTGTTCTATAGACAGACAGACAGACTGACCTGGTCAGACCGTGGAAGTTCGAGCGGATATCCTCCAGCTTCTGGACCAGAGACAACTCTTCATCCTTATCCCTGCGGGAACACAGAGGTCGCCACAGAGGTCGCAAAGGTCACAGAGGTCAAGTTCAGGGCATCCAGCGTCTCGCCACTGACTTACAGTCACATGACCCAGGGGAAACACTGACTTGGCCCGGGGCGCTGAACACTTCTGGTAGCTATAGGAAAACCCCTTGGCATCGACGACTACTGTACACTCATCCTTGGCTAAGAGAGCACGAGGAGTGGTTTGGTTTTGCGTAAGTGTGTGTGTGTGTGTGTGTGTGTGCACGAGTGTGTGGCCCACGCGGAGGGGAAAGGGGACGGTTGCTGACACCCAAGAAGGAAACGTTGACTCACCACATTTCCACATGCAGACTGGCATCAGCTACGTCCTCAAACTCCCTGTGAAAAACAGAACCAGAGAGCGCCAGTCAAATGGAACCAAAACGCATCAGTCAAATGGAACCAAAATGCATCAGTTAAACAGAACCAGAGCCATATAAAGAGAGAGTTGCGACAACCCGGGTACAGAAAATTCGGTTTGTGACGTGGTTCGTGTAACTTCAAATAGTTCAAAATAGTTCCCGGAAGCGATTGACTGTTCGTTAGAATAACCGTCTTTTAACGAGTGTTCGATCCTAACTTCCGGGAACTATTGTTGAGAAAATAGGGAACATTAGCGTCAATGGAGTTGTCGCAACTCTCTCTTTATATGGCTCTGAACAGAACCAGAACACACCAGTCAAATGGAACCAAAACGCATCAGTTAAACAGAATCAGAACGCATCAGTCAAACGGAATCAGAATGTGCCAGTCAAACAGAATCAGAACGCATCAGAATGAGACCATACAGCACACCATGTGCGTCAGAACCGCAGTGTTCTGAGCATACAGAACGTTAGTCAAACAGAACCACAGAGCACAGTACACCATACCAGTCACACAGAGCAAAAACCAGAACTCCACATCTGAAAGTTCCATAAAGCTGCAGAGGACAGAAATGACAGACCCCCCAAAAACGTCCTGAATAATCTACCAAGAGATGAAAAAGGAGGACGAGAGGCGCTGCAAGGTTCCTTTCGTGTTAAAAATAAACAGGTGCTCTTTAGTTGTTGTGGTTTCAGTCAAGAATCAAAACAAGAGAAGAGACTAAGGTAAACAAACTGACCAACTTGTTTACTTGTTTGCCTTGCAACAAGTAAACTATCTATAACGGAGTGCCTTAGTCTCTTCTCTTTTTTCAATCTACCAAGAGATTCAACTCTATAACAGTCCAGATCACAAAGCACAACTTTGCTTAATAAACTAATTAGACAGCCATAATGAAAATGTGCTGACCTCAATCAAGCCCTGACAGTTAAAATAATCCGGTCACCATAATTAAAGTCAATCGATGAGACAGGTCAGGAAACAGGCCCTCAGCCTGTTCAACAAATAAACAAATTAAGAAATAAATAAATCTCTTACAGCACAAATGTCTGGTCCCACTTGGGGTTGAGAGTTTGCTTCTTGATGTCAGTTTGGACGATCTCCTTCTCCGACGCGGCGTCCTTCACCACGGCCTTCTTGGCCTTGGCCATCGCCTTGCGGGTGCTCTTCTCCTTCTCGTTGTGCAGGACGGTCAGGATGCAGTAAGGGTCACTGAAACCTGGCCAAAACAAACAGAGTCCAGTCTTACACCCACTGCCACTTTTCTTTTGGGGGGGGGCTTTTTGTGCCTTTAATGAGGCAGGACAGTAGAGAGCGACATGAAGTGAGTGAGTGGCAGTCGGGGTGGGATCCGGAAAGAACCAAGGGGCGGGAATCGAACCCGGGTCCCCGGCGTACAGCGCAGGTGCCCCAGCCAGTTGCTAAGTGGCGTAGACAGGCTTCCATATTCATCAGAGGCTGGTAGTGAAAGACATTTAAGACTACTGGAAACTGAAACAGTAATGGAACACCACGGCTCTTACTTTCACTGTCTGAGTTCATTTCCTGCAGAACACAATACTGATCCAGTGCATGAGTTTTTTGTAAACCACTTGCTAGTTTCATAGTAAGCTACTTCACTGGACTTTACTTCTCAGCCGCCGCTTCATACTTCACACAAACAAGCCGCTTGTGATGGTTACTGTACTGAGAGTGAAGCCTTCAGAGAGCTTACCGCTGATGTCTTTCCCAAGAATGCCTTTGGCTTCCTTCACTGTGACCATCAAGCCATACGCAGGAGACTGAGGGAACAAGGTCATATATTGGTTCAGTGCACTCTGCTGTATGCACTATACAGTATGCAAAACCAGCCCTCCCACTGACACGGCAGACTAGTACACAGTGTGTGTGTGTGTGTGTGTGGGCAGCATGCAGCGTGTCCTTTGCATGTACAGTACATCCTCACCTGTGTCTCCTGCACCTTCCTCAGCAAACTGTTATGCTCTTCATCTGTCATGTTGAACGCCTGGTGTGAGGAGGAAACGGTTATAGCTTCTCTGGCCGAGTGGTCTGTCCGAAGTTTACAATGTATTGAAAGGGTTTTTCTTTTAATAATTCACCATTTGATCTCAAGGACAACACAAGAGGCAAACCATTATACTTCATCTGCATCATGCTTGACGTGAAACTATGTGTGTGTGTTTGGGTTTGTGTGTGTGTGTGCGCGCGCAGGTGTGTGTGTACAGTATGTGTGTGTGTGTGTGTGCGTGCGTGCGTTCGTGTGTGTGTTTATCTCGAGTTCACCTGCTGAATGTAGTGATAGAGCTGGTCCTCGGTGTGGATCTCTTTGGTGGCTGGTTTTCCATGTCTGTGTGCAACAGTGTACAGCAGCTCCTTATACAGAGGCTTCAACTGGAGGAACAAATGACAGAGAGAGAAAGAGAGAGAGAGAGAGGGAGAGAGAGAGGGAGAGAGAGATATCTCACTGTAACCCAGATGAAACTATGTCCCTGGCAATTATGTAATTCAAATGATCTACTCATGCAGCTTTCCAACACAACAATTGACTGCAAAAAAATCTGAAAAATCTAGCAACTCATCTATAATCAATTATAAATAAATAATTATCCGTCCATCATTAAAAACAAACCAGTGAGGGACTCAATTTATTATAAAACTGGTATATAACATTGGTATGTTAGGACAGAGAGATGCTATTGGTTGAGAAAAACAGAGAGATGCTATTGGTTAAGAAATGAACCAATGGGAATGTCACCTCCTGCTCCTTGTGTCGCCGTGCGGCCTCCTCTGGATTCTCAGTCTCCTTAAAGTCCTGTGGAGTAGAAGACTCTTGTGATAGGCTACTTGGCAGAGGCTTACTTCATAACAATGATAAACAATAAACAACTCATTAACACGGCAAGATATAACTAAATCAACCAAATAAGAAAATTAACCAATAATAAACACTACATGAGGATCAATTACAGTAAATTAACTAATTGAAAGTAAAGAAATGTTTGAATAATATCACTGCCAATAATAATGACATTTTAAAACACACCATATTACACACCTCCATGACAGTGCTCCACTGTAAGCATGTGTTGTGTAATAATGTTATGAAATACATGGTATTACAAAAGGACTGCAGAAACAGTCAGAACATCCAGAGCCAACAAACAGCAAACAGAAACTAGAAGATAGGTTCCCTTTAGTACTGAATGATTCCATGAGAACTAGAAGATAGGTTCCCTTTAGTCCTGTATGATTCCATGAGAACCAGGGGATAGGTTCCCTTTAGTCCTGAATGATTCCATGAGAACCAGAGAATAGGTTCCCTTTAGTACTGTAGGATTCCATGAGAACCAGAGGATAGGTTCCCTATTGTACTGTATGATTCCATGAGAACCACAGAATAGATTCCCTTTAGTACTGATTAGTACTGATGGTAATCCATCATTATCAGAGAGATAGAGAGAGAGAGAGAGAGAGAGAGAGAGAGAGAGAGAGAGAGAGAGAGAGAGAGAGAGAGAGAGAGAGAGAGGGAGGACTGACCTTCTTGTCCTTTATCTTCCTGGTCTGTGCCAGTTTACGAGCAGGAGAACCCTGTGGGGAAGAAAAACAAAAACATAGATGTGCCTCACCCTCACTATTGCAACAGAAGAGAGGACAAGAGAAGACAAAGAGAGGAGAGGAGATGAGAGAGGAGAAGAAGAAAATGGAGGATTCGTCAGGTGTGTATACCTGTCTGCGCCGGTTCTTGGTGAGTCCTGGGTCTGCACCATGCCCCTGTTTGAGCAATGAAAAGGAACCGACATATTAATTCAGTGATCTATGCCCTCTCCCTAAAACACACTTACAGTACATCACACACACACACACACACACACACACACACACACACACACACACACACACACACACACACACACACACACACACACACACACACACACACACACACACACACACACACACACACACACACACACACACACACACACACACACAGCATGAGGGACAGACCAGACATTGTCTATAACCAACACATTTACACAGGAACATTGGCTTCATGGAGCCAACAATCAGTATTCAGTATCTCTCACTGTTTTAGGCAGAGAGGGATATACAGTATATATGTATATATATACATACACAGAGAGAGAGAGAGAGAGAGAGAGAGAGAGAGAGAGAGAGAGAGAGAGAGAGAGAAAGAGAATTGCTGCTGACACACTTTCATGAGAATCTGTCTCTAATTTGAGGTGACAGAATGTAACCTAACTGCTTATGGTGCTAAACTGAGGAATACACAGATGACTAAAGTTTACTTTTCACCACCCTACTCAGACATAACCAGGCATCACTGTGTGTGTCATGTGTCACATTTGAGGAAGGTCAGCTCATGACTCGCTAAGGGATCTATGACATACCTCCATGAACTTTTTCCAAAATTTCACAATTATAATTGTCTAAATTTAGAATTCTATATTTAAAACATGTTGCTAAAAACAATGTGTTGCTGCATGACCTCCTATTGTATCTGTGGTCCACAGACAAGCTCATGAAATAACACATTAAAGGAGCATTCAGTAACAGAAGTACAAGTAGATTGGTGAATGTGCTATCTCGATGGGGTTTTCAAACAAAGTAGCGGATCCGTCACGGTCACGCTACAGTTGTCCAGGCAAGTTTAAAGCCCTGGTTTCAATACAATTTGTCAAGTGTCTCTTTGTGATTAGATATGAATAGATATGGCATGACACACTCCTCTCCTCTGTTCATATCAGAGGCGTGGGAGTCCTACCATAACACAAACACCACAGGGCTTACATATGAGTGCAGTACAAACACGGAACAGATGTAAATGCAAATCCACGGCCACCATTGAGCGGCACCAGGTCACTTCCTTGTTGAACTAGCCATCACAACATCGCAGAGCAGCGTATCAGAGAAGCATGGCTTTTTTTTTTTCAAAAAGGCAGAAAGGCCCTGAGGATCTGTCCATGGCCTGGCTTAGAGTAAGGTTACCTGCCACAGGTGGGCCACCTTCAACCTGTCCCAACCAGTTAGCGTTTAAAAGGCTGAACTGAAGCGAAACTGAAATTGTGTAGCTGCCCTGTTCAAGAGCAGAGTGTCTTTCAAAAGTGCTCTTTTTCCTAACAGGCACCGAGACCAAACACGATTCTAAAGTTGATCATCACAAAGACAGCGTACAGTGGAATGGTGTGATTTTAACGCTATTGGTGGTAGTGTGTGTGTCTTGGTGATACCACTTGAAATGATTTGACAAAAAGATATCAAGAACTGCTATCTTACCCACACACACAAACGCACACACACACACACACACACACACACACACACACTGTACACACACACACACACACACACAACTGTCATTAAATGTAAGTCTTCCTGTCGTTTGATTGTCACAATTGACACTTCCAGGCAGAGACCTCTGAAGTAAATGCTGTGAACTTGCCTGCTCAGGAGGGCGAAGGAGAGCATCGCTGTTGGTGGTCTCTCCATCCTCTGCTGGCACCATGCTGCAGACAAACGACGCGCGGTCCTCACACACAGTCCCGCTGTGTCCAGCAAAGTCCAGTAAGATCAGCTCTGATGATTTTATCACCCCCGGCACTGACGGACGAACACCACGAAACGGAGAATAGGGCAGCGAGGAGCGAGTCTGAAAGTGTCTCTGGGCTTCACAATCTTATGATGACATCTGAGAAAGCTTTCCTCCAACACAGATAGCCTACAAGAGCGAGGCACTGGCAGATGGGGTGTGGTGGGAGGGTGGTTTCAGGGGCAGTGGGGGTGGGGGGAGTGGGGGGAGGAAGTTAGCACTTCCTGTCGAAACAGATGAACCTGTGACTTGCAACTGTTTTTTCTTCTTCTTCCTCGTCACTGTGCAGTGATGCAGTCAGAGATCCACACAAACACGTTGAGTGCATCTTAAGCTTGATGACCCCAGGGCATCGTCATCATTAGTGCAGTTTTCCTGTCGCTTAAGAAATAAAATGTTGCCATAAAAGTGGTCTGCCTTACCACTTCCTGTTAAAATGTTGAGCCTGTAGACGTGCAACGTCGTCTTCTGCTTTAGTGCTGTCTTGTGTGGCTGAGGTGCAACGCTATCTCTCCCCGATCTTTTTCTTTCCTTTTTGTCAGTCTTGCTGAGCATATGTCATCGCTTCAGTTTCCCATGTTGTGCTCTAGCTCAGGCTCTGCTTCAGGCTCTCGCAGAACAAACCCCTCTGGCACGGAGGGATCGATTGCGCTGTCCGAGATAAGGCCTCCACTCTGTTTGCACACTACCTCAACCTGCCTGGTTGCTTTCGTTAGTGTTGTTGCACACGATTGGCTGTAGAGAGGCCATGAATGTAAATCTGCTTGATGCTTAATTTGCATGCAAGAGTGGCTGCATGATACTTGTGCAGATCTAGTCCAGATCTGTCCCTTATCAGGTTGAGGTGGATGGAGTTCAATGTCAGCATAAGGCATCATCTCCGTGGGACTTTCTCCAGAATAATTTGAAAATCACGTCACCGGACAGACTAAGACTGACAGAGGGACTGATATCTAGCTTGGTAGCACACCCACCCTAAAAGAGTAGGAGACAAATAAAATAGTATTACAATACATGGACAAAGGCCCCATCCATTTAAATTATGCAAGCTGTCCTTGAATCTAAGATATGACTAAAACTTGAATGGAAGAAAATAACATATCAAGAAAATATGGACTGTAAGACAACATTTCAATAAGTTTCATTCAGGTTGGACCACTTTGGCAGGGTAATAACCCTTGCTGTTTCGACCTTGTGGACTGTGGGAATTCCATAAGATCAGCCCACAATTGCTAAAAAACCTCCATACAAAATATGGGGGGGAACCTGGCACACAATTAAATTCACCTAGGCTATCAATTTGCTATACTGTCCTATAAAGGTAAAATACCTTCACTTGAAACTGAGATACAATACAATACAGTTTATTTGTTGTCTAGCCAAATGTATCAGTTATACTGCATAGGACACTGTGAATCTGCTACTTACCAGTTTGAATACAAATAATGTGGTATAATCTTGGGCTCAAACTTGACCTTTGACCCTTATTTGGAAGTTACTAGGCTACTCTGCCAACAAATAAAGGGTTGTGCCAAGGCAAAAGGCAGTAACTTACTTTCATATATCAGTAGCCTAAAATACATTGTTTGGATTATAAAGTACTGTCAAATACACATAACAGCCTATGTTTAAATCAGAAACCAACAATCAGGCTATTGTTTGTGGCACAGAGAGCAAGAGAAAGGGAGGCAGAGAGACAGTCTGCTAAAACTGTTGCTGAAATGACATAAAACGGTCTCACTTTTGATGGGAATCTGGCTTTAGTTTGAGGTGACAGAACATAACCTCACTGCCTATGTTGCTAAACTGAGACTGACTGAAGTAGGATCCACAGCCTAGCAGAATAATTTTAACATTCCTAGGCATAGGCCTACCTTCATGAATTTCTTCCAAGGGGTGTCAACGTGTTACATGTAATTGCATTTATTAAGACATGCTGCTTAAACAGAGATTTTGTCGACTTGGTCAGAATATAACCTGTATATTTAGATTTTACGCGGGGATAACGGGAACATTCGGGAAACATCCACAACGTTAGCTAACCTATGATGTCATATGGTGGGTGTGACTTCGTGCCGGAAGTGCAGGTGCATTTAGCGTTTCACGTTCCTTGGTTTGAGATCAAAACAGTCTATCCATCGACCACTTACTGCGACATATGCACTGAAAATTCTTGTTTCCAGAGCTTGACATTTGGGCACCAAACCATGGCCCTAAATAAGAATAGCTCGGAGTCTGGTGGCGTCATCATAAACAACAGCGAAAGGTAACAGGAATATTCTGTTGGAAACCATAACTCGTGAGGATGGGCATTCATTGAAGCTAACGTCAGACTTTGCTAGCTAGCATCTGTTAACTTTCCAACCTAGCCTGTAACATAGTTAGCAATACCGAGCTAACGGTTCTCAGCATCCATCCAGCAGACTATAATGTGTGTGATCTGAGTGGTTAGCTTCACCATTTCCTTTTCTTTCAATAATGAATTAGGACACTGCAAACAAACTGAATCACTTTTTTATCATGGCCGATGTAACAGCTCAAACATTAACTGATGTCTTGCTAACGGTGGGCAAAGGTAGCCAGTTTGGGACCACTGTCATACTGTAACAAAAATGCACTATGCTTAATCATTGTGACCAAGTGCGACTGTCTCCAGCTATTCTCACATTGAGTAGTGTCAGTCGGGAGTCGGGACTCGGTAGCCTGATACAGAATGTTTTTACTCGTTTTCAAAATTCTCAAGCTACATCATGTAACGTTAAGTCATGTCATATGCTTCCGTCAAGATGCACTGGATATTAGTAAACCTATTAAAGGTGCATTTTGTAACTAGACAATCAGCCAATCAGTGTGTCTGTCATTTAAGCTTCTTAGCTGCATTTTGCTAGAATCCATTTAGCTGCCGTAGATAGTTGGCTTGTGTAAGGTTAAGAGCATCAGCATCCGAAGTCATCTAAACGAATATCCATCACTTGGTCATGTGTTACATCAGATCCAGAGAAAAACACCATATGGTTGCTAGTCACTGTCATCTAGCCTTGTTATATTACATCGTTTTAGACATAGACCCTTTTATATGATATGGACCTGTGTCTGCAATAAAGCTTTATATATATGGTGGATGTTATGCAGTAGGAAAGTGCCAGAGCCTGATGTTATACACGTTTCATTGGAAAGAATGGCTATTGCAAAACAATTAAATCATATTTATTTAAGATGTTATTCGGCACATTCCTCACTGAACATGAATAATTGGTCCAGGAGTAATTGCATAACATTTTGTTCCCTAAATATGTGTGTGTTTTTATTTCAGTGTCTTGATGAGCTATGAGAATGTGGAGCTGGCTTTTTGCGAAGCAGAACGTCTCCCTGATGCCTTCAAGAAGAGTAGGAAGGGAGGTGTCTACCTTACCCCATACAGGGTATGTTAGTGTCTCCACCACATTACCTCATACAGGGTATGTTAGTGTCTCCACCACATTACCTCATACAGGGTATGTCAGAGTCTCCACCACATTACCTCATACAGGGTATGTTAGTGTCTCCACCACATTACCTCATACAGGGTATGTTAGTGTCTCCACCACAGCTAAGCACATGCAATAGCCTCATATCCAGGTGAACGAGCTGCCGCCTGGATCAGTTCTTCCTGGTCTGTTTTTAATCTCACACACACACACACACACACACACACACACACACACACACACACACACACACACACACACACAATCAAGCACATGTACACAATCAGCCTCACATACATGAATGTGCACTTAACTTAGTCTGCATAACACACACACACACACACACACACACACACACACAGTTTGTCAGAGTGCCTGTTTGTGTTGTGCGTTAGGTGATCTTCCTGGCGAAGGGAAAAGAGGCCCTGCAGTCGTTTATGATGCCCTTCTACCTGATGAAAGGCTGTGAGGTCAAACAGCCTGTACTGGGGGCCAACTACATCAAGGGGACAGTCGGCGCAGAACCAGGGGGTGAGAAACACACATACACACACACACTTACAAATATGCACCAAAACTAGCTTATATACACATATGTTTACTTAAATACACACTTGCTGCCCTGTACACAGACAAATGTAGTGTAGGCCTGTACATACACACGGCCACACACTCACATATAGTGTAGGCCTGTACATACACACGGCCACACACTCACATATAGTGTAGGCCTGTACATACACACGGCCACACACTCACATACAGTGGGTATAGTAAGTATTCACACCCATGCTAAAGTTGACTAAAAAGAGGAATATAAAATCATCTTTTGAGAATTGATTGTAATGCCTTAATTAAAAAAATGAGTAAAAATCAAACCGCTAAGGACACTAATTTTCTTTGTGATTGAAGAATGTATCGTAAATAGATAAATGAAGGGTTCAGATGCAAAAGCCTCTAAATCCGTCTGACCACTTTTCTTTTAAATGAGCATTTTGTATCAGGCTCCTATAGGATTTCGCCTACAAATCAATATTTCAGACCAGGAAGAGAATGGTATTTAGTGAGTTTTGAAGCTTAATAATTGAATTAACTTACACTATATGTGAAGAGCATTCACTCACCATCATTATCTAATTTTTGAAAAAAAGTGGATTTAGAGGCTTTTGCATCTGAACTCTTCAAATGTTCTTCCTTAAATACAGGTTGCATAAGTAATTGAACCCTATGTTAAATTCCCATAGGAGCAGGAGGATTTTTTATATGTTTTTATTTTTAAAGGCCAGCTATTTTATGGATCCAGGATATTATGCATCCTGATAAAGTTCCCTTGGCCTTTGAAATTAAAATAGCCCCACATCATCACATACCCTTCACCATAGCTAGAGATTGGCATGGTGCTTTTTCCAGTTAGCCTATTAGCCTGTTTGATGCTCATTGAGCTCAATGCAAATCAAAAAGGCTAATAGGCTAACTGGAAAAAGCACCATGCCCATCTCTAGCTATGGTGAAGGGTATGTGATGATGTGGGGCTATTTTAATTTCAAAGGCCAAGGGAACTTTATCAGGATGCATTATATCCTGGATCCATAAAATAAGCTGGCCTTTAAAAATAAAAACATATAAAAAATCCTCCTGCTCCTATGGGAATTTAACATAGGGTTCAATTACTTATGCAACCTGTATTTAAGGAAGAACATTTATCTATTTACGATACATTCTTCAATCACAAAGAAAATTAGTGTCCTTCGCGGTTTGATTTTTACTCATTTTTTTAATTAAGGCATTACAATCAATTCTCAAAAGATGATTTTATATTCCTCTTTTTAGTCAACTTTAGCATGGGTGTGAATACTTACTATACCCACTGTATGTAGTGTAGGCCTGTACATACACACGGCCACACACTCACATATAGTGTAGGCCTGTACATACACACGGCCACACACTCACATATGTAGTGTAGGCCTGTACATACACACGGCCACACACTCACATGTTTAGTGTAGGCCTGTACATACACACGGCCACACACTCACATGTTTAGTGTAGGCCTGTACATACACACGGCCACACACTCACATGTTTAGTGTAGGCCTGTACATACACACGGCCACACACTCACATGTTTAGTGTAGGCCTGTACATTCACCCCTGTGAGCGCTGCCACCGTTACTCCTGGCACACGGGGTCAAGCATAGTGGCCTATTCTGAAGACATGTTCATCAGGGGGAATTTTTCTAGATGCAGCAGTAAGGTTGGTACTGCAAATACAGGGTGTGTGTTTAAAAAAAGCTCTCAGACTGAGCCGCAGGGGGGGCTTCAAATGTCAATCAACATTTGGCTGGGCAGCACTGGAGGGAGGTGTGTCCTTTTTAAAGCTCAAATATTGTCTAGATAGAATAACAACAGATGCATTGTATCCTGGTCGATTTCTTGTGTCTGTCTATGTTCTCTTTTTTCTGTTTTTATTATTATTATTATTATTACTATTATTATTATTATTATTTGATCTGGGTTTGATTTGTTTGGTCTTCTGCAGGAGGCTGGGAAGGCACCGCCACCTTCAAGCTGATCTTCTCTGCAGGCGGAGCCATCGAGTTCGGCCAGCACATGCTGCATGTGGCCGCCCAGGGTAGGAGGGACACGGACACTTTCCTCTGAACGCTGTTTGTTTGTTTGTTTGTTTGTTTGTTTGTTTGTTTCCTGTCTTCCCTTAGAAGCTCATTTGGCCAGTTGTGTACAAAACAATCAGCTTTTTGTCAAAGCCCACTCCTTTTTTCATAAGATGATGGAGGACAAGAGTATTTTGTATGTTTTTTTGTGATCAGAGCCGTATGTGGTCTGGATACACTGCCACCTGCTGAACTCTGTAGGTACTACACCATGTTGGAGGAAACTGCAGTGACTTGGGTATTTGGGTTAGGATGGGAAAGTCCGGCTCAAAATAAGCTGATGACTAATGCAGGTCAAGTAAAGAACAGGCAGATGTCCATTGGATGATGATCTCGGAGACAAGAATGATCCAGATTTAAATTGTTTGTCATGAGTTTTTTTTTTTTTTTTTTTTTTAAATGTTAATTGATTTGTGTTGTTTTATCACCTTTTTGTGGATTTTGAAGTGGAGAATTCAGCAATATCCAAGATTTTTATTTTTAAAGAATTAAAAAAAAAAAACAATTCCCTGTAAATGTAACTTTTTCTGTCCTGTGTTGCCCTGGCAGCATCCAAAGGGCAGCCGGTTCTGGGCGACTTTGGGAACTGTCCCTACATGGCGGCCAATGGCGCGTGTGCTTACCCTCCTCCTCCATCCAATGGGATGTACGCCTCTGGGCCCCCCCCTGGCTACAGTTACCCCCCAGGTACGAACACTCTCCACTCCAACTCCCCGCTGCCTGTGTTTCAGTCAGATAGTTCAAAAACTAAACATAAAATGATCTTCCACAAGCTTCATATTCATATCATTCATCTATTTTCAGTGAATTACTTTTTTTTTAAACATATATTAGATTACAGTAATGCAAGTAAACATTAAATATAGTCCTGATGAAGACCCGGTGTGGTTGAAACCGGTTGGCGTTTTTATACTATGCCCCAGCCTAAATAAAGGGGTTTTATTGATAAATTCGTCCTTGGCTCAATACAGGAGTTGCCTGAAGTAGGCCTAGTAGCCACTTTTTCAATTAAATATAGTCTGTTTGGAGATATAACAATGATCTGCATAATATCATGCAGAAGTTTATATTTCACTGTTTGTCATATTAGTACTTGGATTTGGATTTGATGGCGGTAGTAGAATGGGTAGTATTTGGCTTCTCAGTGTTTGTGTGTCCCTTCAGGCGGGTTCTATCCCAACCCCCCAGCGTTCGACGGCCCGGCCGCCTACATGCCCCCCCCGCCATACTCCGCCCCCCTGGGCCAGTCGCCACAGGGCCTGGACCTGCCCAAAACAACCGCGGGTAAGAAGCACAGCCGCCGGCCGACTTATGCGTACAGCTTTTAAACATGTTCAGAGGCGTACAGTACATAACAACGGAGCACATTACAAGCAGTCTTACAAGCCGACACCGCGCTAGTGTGAGTGTATTTGTGTTTTCCAGCGCTAGTGTGATTGTATTTGTGTTTCCCAGTTTGAAATCAGTGAGTACATGTGTCTCACTCATTTTATCCATTATATTTATTCTGTTGCAATTCCTTCCTATCTCCCTCTATCTCTCTCTCCCCCCTCTCTCTCCCTCTCTCTCTCCCCCTCACCCTCTCTCTCTCCCACCCTCTCTCTCTCTCTCTCTCTCCCCCCCCCCCCTCTCTCTCTCTCTCTCTCTCTCTAGCGGAGGCTAAGGCAGCGGAGGCGGCAGCCAGTTCTACTAGCACCGTGTCTCCATCTCATGTGTATCTGCCAGAGGTGAGCAATAAGCACATCACTACTCACACACACACACACACACACACACACACACACTCAACACACACACACACACACACACACACTCAACACGCATTACTACTCTCACACACACACCCACTCAACACACACACACACACACACACACACACACACACACACACACACACACACACACACACTCAACACACATCACTACTCTCACACACCCACCCACTCAACACCCACAGCTCACCCACTCACTCTCACTCAACACCCACTGGCCCTCTCTTCTCTTTCTTTCTCTCCACCCCTCCCCTTCTCTCATTTCTCTCCTCTTGTCTTTTCTCCTTCTCTCTCTCGTTCCTCTACTCCTTTCATTCTCTCTCCTCCTCCTCTTTCCTTCTCTCTCCTCTCTTCTCCTCCTCCTGCATGCCTGTGTCTCCTCCTCTCATCTTCTCCTCTGCGTCATCTTCTCTCCACATCTGCTCTCAACACACATCACAAGCCAAGCACGTCACACACACACACACACACACAGACACAGACACACACATATATACATACTGTCACTCTCTCTCACACACACACACACACACACACACACACATATACAAAAACAGTTCTGGAACATTTGTCAGACTTCCTGCCAGCGCCTGCATAAATTGGCGGTAAATGGTGTTGATCAAAATGGCTGCAGCGAACCCTCAGTGATTGGTGCTATTCTTTCATGCTACTCTCCTCATGTCTGCCCTCATTTATAGAAACAGGGAAGATGTCTAAGGTGTTATATATCTATAACTTAAGTACAGGTAGGTAAGAGCTCAAACAAATGTAGAATAAATGCAGTCAGGACTTGGGCCTGTGCTATGCTAACTGAGCAAAGCTAATCCTTACCCTGAAATGGGTCCGGCCCAGGTAGTCATGGCACCACGGATTAACCAGACACTTGCATTGTGCTGAAACGATAGCCATTAACCTGAGACCACAGAGGCTGGAAATCAGCTCTCTTAAGAATAAAGCCTCCTCTCGACCTGTGTACACACACACACGCACACATTCGCACATACACACACTTACAGGGCCTTATGTATGTGAAGGAAAGTATAACATAGACTGATTGTATCCATGTCCAGTTGAGTCAGTATTGGCTGATGATGAAGTGAAATAATTTGTGTTGTGCAGAGAAGGAAACAGAGAGACAAAGAGAGTGTGGTTGCACAATGCAAAATATGTGGTGTGTGTGGCTTAGCCTTCTCTCTGTGATGTGCTGGCTATCGCTACTGTCCATCACTGCGGTCTATCGCTGCCTTGGCTATCAGCTCTCTCTGCCTCTAGTTTTCATCAACCATGACTGTTGCATAGTGAACATGTGTAGGCCTAGTAAGAGGACTGTTTTCCCCAAGGCATTTTTGTCTTCCATCTTAGTCTTCATTTGGATTAATTTATATTATAATAACTCGAGAACTTGGAATTGGAACCTTATCCTATAATTCCAGAGTTGGAACTTATGTATGAAAATATGTAGTGTTGTTGGTCCTACAGTACATGCCATGTGAAAACTCTGTGTTAAATGTACATGTAATTCAGTATTGTGTGCGGGTGTGTGTGTGTGTGTTTGTGTGGACAAAAGAAATAGTGAATGTCAGCAGATGTTTGTGATATGTGATACGCTAGCACCAAATATCGATATGTTTACTAAACAGGGTCAAGGGGAGCAGAGCAGAAGGCAACAGGTCAACCACAGAGCAACACACACACACAGAGAGAGAGAGACAATACATTGTAGACTCAGGTTACAAACACTGCACGGTGCTGAACAGCTCCGTGAGGATGCAGTGCTGTGCTTTGTGTACTAATGCACTGTGCTCTGAACTAGCACTTTTCCCTCACTGCGTACTGCACTACTACAGTCTATGTCTACTGTACATACTGTAGTACATACTGCATGCATACACACAATAAAGCACACTGTACTCCCACTACCATACTTGTCACTAAAATCTACTAACTAGACTCCCTCTGGAGGCACATGGACGTGTCTGAGGCATCTGAGGCTAAAGATGTACAGTAGTGGATGTGGATGCTAGAGAGTGGGTTGTAAGTGGAGCTGGATAAAACACTGAATGTTTGCGTTTTATGTTATGTTGTTTCTTATTATTATTGTTGTTGTTATTATTTCCCCAGGACAAGCCTCCCCCCTACTCCCCACCTGAGGACAAGAAGAACCAGTAGAGGAGACCTGAGCCTCGGTCACTTCCTGACCAGCCCAGTCCAGCCAGCACCCTCCCTTCCTCCGCGACCTCCTCACTTCCTCCTTCCTCCCTTCTCTCTCTCTCCCCTCAGGCCACAGAGTCTGTCATCCCTCTCTCCCTCCCTCCCTCTCCCTCACGTTTCCCTCTTCCCTCGCTTTCTGTTCGCATCTCTTTTTCTTCTCATCCAGGCTTCTCTTCAAGCTTCACTGGTGCCACTTCTCCTCCTCCTCCTCCTCCCCCATCTTGTGATTTGGAATCTGGAACTAGTGAGACTGGAGTTCCGCCATTGCTATGGCAACGATGCAGAAAATAAAGATGGCGGCGGTTGTAGCTAGCTAGTCTGGTGGTGCAGCCAGAGACTACATAGAGAGGGCTAGGCAGGTGTCACCAGGTCTGACTGACAAGAATGAATGACCGGTGGCCTGACCGCCTGGCTTGCTGTTAGTGAATGTACGCGACGAGAATTTTTATTTTCTTTTAATTCATTTCATTTAATTTCATTTCATTCCTTTTATTCTGGCTGCTTTGTATGAGATCAAAGTTAACCTGGAGCAACACTAAACCAGCTATAGTCAGTATTGTCATACTGTATGTGAATTGTTTGTCCATTTTGTTTGTATGTATGTATGTATGTATGTATGTATGTATGTATTGCTAGGAGTTCTTGGGGATTGCAGTCTGGGACCAATGCACTAATGCATAGTAAAAGGCCAGTGTTGAATTATCGTCGTCAGACTGCACGCGCGAGGGGACCACTGTTCTGAGACCCGGACGCTAATCTGGGATTAGAATTGGAGTGTGGAATGCTGGGAAGATTAATTTCGGTGGGAAGCATGCGTGTGCAGCTGGCATCTACTCCGCTTAACCCCTCACCCCCCCTCTCCCCCCACCTGGATGAACTCTGACCCCTGGGCAAGCATCACAACACACATCGCACTGGGGCATTCTGTCTGTGTATGTGTGTGTGTGTGTGTGCGTGCGTGCGTCCTCTGTAGATTGCACTGACTGAATGCCTTGTTTGTGTGTGTGTGTTTGTGTGTGTGTGTGTGTGTCCTCTGTAGCGCACACTGACTGAATGCCTTGTGTGTGTGTGTGTGTGTATGTCCTCTGTAGAGCAAACTAACTGAATGCGGTGTGTGTGTGTGTCTGTGTGTGTGTCCTCTGTAGACTGAATGCCTCTGGTGTGTGTTGTGCGTGAAGGCTTCTCCTTCACCTGTCCAGCAGAAGCGACCCCGGCTAGAGGCCGACTCCAGAACAGATCCGGCCCAGCGCCAGGCCGGGCCTCATCTGGGCTGAGTCAGGTCGGCATCGAGGTTGGCTGCCGGGTCTGAGCCACCCGCTCTTTGCACTTTAAAAATGCTACGCTATGCTATGCAGCAGTGACCAAACTCCCACCTAACCCCCCTCCCCCCACCCCCACCCCCATCTCCACCGCTCCTCGTTGTAAGATTCATAATATATCTGCTATATTTATTTCCATTCGAGATGACTACAAAACATGACGTAATTTATTTGAATGTCGAGCTGTACCAGTCTAGCATGGGTTTTGAACTGTGACAATAACTCTGCATCAGTTTGGATTTTAATAAACTAAACTTGTGTGAAGTGAAACAATGCTTGTGGATTTCTTTAAGACGGCTGTTTTATTTTTTTATTTTTTTGTTTGTTTGTTTTTGTTTGTTTGTTTGTTTTTCATCCAACAAACTCTGAGTGGATCATGTTTTCTTTTCCTCAGGAGGAAACATTACAGTACTGTACCGTTACTACTTGAGTGGAACACTGTCTGGTCAGGAGTGTGTGGGGAAGATGACAATATAGCATGGGAGGTTGCTCTCGTTCATCGTGTGTGTGTGTGTGTGTGTGTGTGTGTGTGTGTGTGTGTGTGTGTGTGTGTTGCTCTTACAGAGCCTTCCCAGTAGATTAGAGTCTCTGTCTAGGTGCAAAGCTGTCCTGCGTCCACACGGCCCACAGGCTCATGTGTCGGCCCAGAGGCCCAGAGGGGGGTGTACTGTAGCGCTGATGGACAAGAGTGCTGTACCTCTGAGGTGGAGATCTACAGAAAGGGGTTTCTACAGGAGCCATGGGTTTATTTGTTTATTTATTTTGGTCTTTTTTTGCTTTTGTCTTGTGTTTCTACAGGGTTGTTCATGAGTTTTTGTGTTGTGTTTTTTTTTTCCATGTTTCTTCCTCTTCTTGTACCCGCTCACAGAGATGCTACGCACACGATCCCTTTTTTGTTGTGCAGTGTTTTCCCACTGGCCTGTGGAAGTACGTACGTTTGCTTGCTTGCTTTTAAGAAACGATTGTCTCAGGTGGTCAGCCAGCTCAGTCCAAAACCAGGGGGGGGTCCATTGTGTCCAAGTCAGTTCTGGCGTGGTTGTCCTTCCTCTCGGTCCGGTTCGCCCCGACGGCCCCCCGAGTCTGGTCAGGGCGGGCAGAGCGTGACGCTGACGCCCTCTCCGATCCAGCAGGCGGGGAACAGCTCCTGGGAGAAGGCGCAGTGGAAGGCGTGGAGCCGCGCCTGCCCCTCGCCGTAGTAGGTCAGCGTGCCCGCCTCGTAGTCCAGCAGCATGCCCACGCGCAGCGGCAGGTGCGGCGGGTGGTGCGTCGCCGCGGCGACCGTCTCCCGGCGGCCGGCGTGCCAGGCGCTCAGCTGCCGCTCGTCCAGCTGCAGGCTCCAGGAGAGCTCGTTCATGCCCACCATGCACTGCTTGCCCTTCTCCTTGCGCGGGATGGCCTGGTAGGTGACGCCCAGGTAGGCCCAGGGCTTGGACACCTCCAGCTCCCAGTAGTGGCGTCCGCGGTGGAAGCCCTCGTGGCACAGCACCTGCCAGGTGTGGTCGAAACGCGCCTTGTCCACCGGCACCGGCCGCGGCCCCGTCGTCAGGTGCTCCGCCCGGCGGTTGCTGAGCGACAGCTGCAGGTGGGAGTTGGCCGTTCGGGGGTCGAAGGTCAGTGAACAGCGATCTGTGGGGAAGAGAACTCGGGTTTAGGGGTTGTATAAACAAACATAAGAAACTCGCACATGAATGACAAGATTTAAATCTGCCAAAATCAGGTGGATTAAACTTACTTCAATGTCAATTATGCTGTTTTGTTTTTCCCTATAAAAACCTAATATTTCCTAAAAAGCTACAAGGGGCTGAACACAAAGGCACGGAGCTCTGGCTGGCTGAGTGAGGGTATAAAATGGGACTCACACTCACTGAGTCCCTCTCGGCCCCCGGGGTAGGAGGGGGTGGCAGGGCTTGGCACGACGGCCAGCGTGGGCTTCTTATCCTGAGGAGATCCTGCAGGCACAGCGGCATCACAGCTTACATAACACACCGGCACATGGACACAATGCAGCATTCTCTCTCTCTCTTTCTCTTTCTCTTTCTCTCCCTCCCCCCCCCTCTCTCTCTCTCTCTCTCATCCTCCATGCTCTCTTTCTACTGTCTTTTCTTCCTCCCTCCATCTCTCGCCAGGGCACATTCTTCAACCCACCATCCTTCCAAAGGTCAGAGACTACAGAATATGCAGAATACACAAATACACACACTTTTTCATTCAAGCTCCAGTTTACACTCACAACCCGAAATATTCTTTTCTTTCATCATTATTTTCAAAATGTCTTATTTGTTTTTGTAACACATGGTAAAAAGATGCAGAACTGCAGAATTACTACATTTAAAGAGAAACTATGCAGGATTGGCGATTTCTTTTTTTTTAAAGTATATTTTTTGGGCTTTTGTGCCTTTATTTTTGACAGGACAGTAGAGAGAGACAGGAAGCGAATGGGTGAGAGAGTCGGGGTGGGATCCGGAAAGGACCACGGGGCGGGAATCGAACCCGGGTCGCCGGCGTGCGGTGCAGGTGCCCCAGCCAGTTGCGCCACGGCTGGGGCCAGGATTGGCGATTTCATCTTCATTTTCGCTCGTTTTATGCTTGCATATTTCTCTGCAGAGCTTCCCCGACAGCTTTAGCGGGTATATTTATATATATAGGCTATATATATAAATTGCTTCGATGTCGCAATAAATCATACTTTCATAAAAGCATGCAACATGCTCTACCTTGTCTGTGGACATTGTTATTTGTTAAGCCAGTGCAGGATAAACAAATGCTTTAGTGTTGCTTTAAAATGAACAATGAACAACTACAAGGCAGTCAGTTCAAACAAACTGTCTCAACAAAAACTATTCGCATTCCATTTCAGTGTTAATAGTGCTTAAGGTCTCTCTCTCTCTCTCTCTCTCTCTCTCTCTCTCTCTCTCGTTTGTTCCCACCTTGCTTGTCCTGTCCGATAGCAGTGTCCATGGCCTTTACCAGGTCCTCCAGGACCAGTTTGGATATTCGGGTGAGGATGTCGGTGACACCTGCCAGTCTGTCCTGCAGATTGACGTTGACGTCCACAGGAACGTCCTGCATCTGAGGTACCTCCACCAGTCGAGACTCCTGCAGTACACACACACACACACACACAAGACGCAGTGTATGATAAGACACTGGCTCAGAGCGGGACACTGCAAGTGAAACCAGGTTCATATATTATAGATGGTTGTGGGAGGATGGGGGAGTCTGAGTCACACTCATGCAACCATTGCAGTCATTGGAAATCATCTGTTTGAGTTGCATCTACATCTACCAGGCCGATTTATATACTGTACACACAACACAAAATATACATAACCAGCCTACATGAACTCACACACAATGTGTGTCTGACCTTTATGAAATTACTGTCAGGTAGCGTTACAGAAAACACACACACACACACACACACACACACACACACACACACACACACACACACACACACACACACACACACACACACACACACACACACACACACACACACACACACACACACACAGACAGACCTGTATTAGCTTACAGTCTGGTAGTGTTAGATTCACACACTGACCTGAATTAGCTTGCTTGTCTGGTAGCCATACACATACACACAGATCCATATTAGCTTGCTGTTTAGTAGCATGACACGCACACACACTGACCTGGATGAGCTCACAATCACACAATCACACACACACACACACACACACACACACACACACACACAGACCTTTCTGGTAACATCTATCTCTCTCTCTCTCTCACACACACACACACACACACACACACACACACACACACACACACACACACACACACACACACACACACACACACACACACACACACACACACACACACACACACACACACACACACACACACACACACAAACACACACAGAGCAGCGAGGCTGACCTGTATGAGCCTGCTGTGCGGTAGCGTCCTGAACTCTGCGATCTGCTCGTGGCTCTGCTGGAGTCTCTGTGAGCGCTCCTGCAGCTCCTCCAGCCGCTCCTGGGCCTGGCCCAGCGCCGCCTCCTGCTCCTGCGCCACGTAGCTCTGGGTCGCCTCCTGCTTCTCCTGCAGGACCTTCAGCAGGTCACAGAACCGCAGGTCCATCCACTGGGCCGTCTGCTGGTACGATACCTACAACACCACCCCAACCCAACCAGAACACACTAGTTAGAGGAACAGTCCGTGTTTTTCCAGCCCAATCCATCAAGAACACACCTGTTAAAGGAACAGTCCTTAGGCCCTACTTTGACTGGTAGGCAAAGTGCACAGGCTTAATTCTAACTAACAAACACTACCGCACCTAGTAAGAGGTTTACTTGATTCTGTTCAACAAAAGGAAAGTGTCCTGGAACACTCACAACTTGATATGCAATAGCTATTTTTATTTTCATATAAAGCTTTGAGTGAGCCAGGACACTTTATTTTTGTTGAATTGAACTTTTACTGTTGGTGAGCACGTCACCAGGTGAGCATTTACATTCTGTTCAAATACGGGATTCTGTTAACATCGGGTCTAGACTAGAGAATCTAACAACTTAATTTGAGACGGGAAGCACACTAGGATCAGTCACCGTTTGTTTTTCCATGACAGAGTTTCACTTACAGTGTGTACAACATGTTTGTGTACATGTGTTTGAAAGAACATATGTACTTCTCTATTTTTTTCTCTCTCTCTCTGACACACACACACACACACAAAGAAACATCTCACACACTTTAGCGTTGGCGATGTTCTCCGTCAGTTTCACAATGTTTTTCTCTGTCTCCTCCATGTGCTTTTTGATCTCCACCGCCTTCTTCTTCAGGCCAGCCTGTTAAAGCAATTTGTCCTCATATATTTAGCATTGTGTTCCTCATTGTCCACAGCCACAACAGTAAACATACTTGTTAACCTTTACTAATGTGTTACATTAGTCTCAACTGTAGATATAATAACATGATAATTACTTATTTATACTGTGTGTAATACATGCCTCAAGCAACGGCATGGTTTATTACAGATACATTATGATAAATATTAATTCCTTGAATAGTTGTTAGTACTTCTGTTTATATTACCTCTCTACTTTTCCTCTCCTCTTCCACTACCACATGTTCATGATTTTTACAGGCAGTGATGGCGCATTCGTAGCACACGCATCTCCTTTCAGTCTTGCAGTAAATGACCAGAGGTTTGTCGTGCCGACCGCAGAACTCCTGCTCCGGATCAGGCCGTTCTGCCCTGGACACCGAGGGCAGCTCTCTGGAAACGGACACCGTGGCTTCAGTCAGCATGGACAGCGAGACGTTCCTCTTCAGCGCCGGTCTGGTCGGGAACTCTTCGTTGCAGAGTGGACACTGAGACACACTGCCCTTTTCCTCCTTGGTGTCCCACAGCTTACTGATACATTGCTGACAGAAAGTGTGACCGCATGGGATGGTGACAGGCACTCGAAATTTCTCTATGCAGATGGCGCAACACAAATTGTCAGACTCCATTCCCTTCTAAAAAAGGATCGAGTTCTGTAACGTTGTGAAAACAAGAGAAAAGACAATCACTCGGACAATCTTATGACAATGTGAAACTATGAACAGAGAGTCGGTCCTTGCATTTGTAAGGCCAATGAACAGACAAATGTCTTTGTCTGGTCCGAAAACCTGAACATTATGACGTTTAGCGTTAAGGTTAGTTGTTTTTTTCCAGTGACAGAATATGAAAATCCAGCTAATTCCCCATCAATGACGTTGCTAGGAGAGCGCTAGCTAGCTACATTACATAGTGTGCTGCTAACGTTAACGTTTTTAACCAGTGGACCGCTTTGTCAGTCGAGAGGATACCAAGTGTCATTTGTTACTTATTTCCCACGTAATTAGTAAGGTTCATAAACAATTTGTGGCTACCTCGATACCTAACCAGCTAGCTGTGCTAGATAGCTTTGAATAGCTTTGTATGTCTGCCTGGCATCCTCAGCAGCAAGCTTTGTTCAGCACCATTGTAAAATTAAACGTTACGAAGAGAGAAGCATGTGTTGATATCTTTTTTCGTAGACAAATGCTTATAGACTACATTTTACATATTTTTGATTATCTGTTAACTTACAGGAAACTCTGAATGATGGACATCTGATGTTGATGGCTACTCCAGTCTCATCACCCAAGCCAACAGATGCTTCCACAAATGACGTAAAACCAGAGAAAACATTACGCCAATCAGCCGTACGTCTTTGCCGTACGTGTTTCGGCTTCCGTAGTTCAATTCCAACATGGCTACCGCCATGCGAAGGTTAGTGTGGATAACAGCAGATGTATGCGTAAACATTAATAATGTAAGAGGACTTGGAACGACAGGTATGTACTTTCACATGTATATTTCTTGTTTTTTCTATGTGTCAATTACGGCGATTTCTTTTTCAAATGCGTTAATCCCACGCAGAGACAGACCTGCACTGCCATAATTCAACGTTACATAGCAGTAGATGCTGTGAGGACGAATGGTAGCCTACTGGCAACACTGGCCGTTTCTTTTGCTGAAGCAAGATTTAATCTTTAGCAGTAGTTCGTCAAATTATAATTTGCCAGCTATCTGAACAGTACGTTTGTCCATCTTGGAATTTCAGCCTCTTTATATGGGAGAGTTCCTCCCCCGGGACCTATGCCAAATGAAGACATAGATGCGAAAAACCTTGAATCACTAGAGAAGTATCGCAGCTATGCACGGTACCTCAGAGCATCACAGGCGGCGAGCAAGAAGCCTGTGTGGTGGAAGACATATAAGCAATACCTAGATGCAGAAAATCCTGACAAAGGTAAGGCTTGGTATTTTAAATCAAGGAGGAATGATATTTGTTGTCATCTGGAAACAAAATGGCATAGGCTACACCTGTTTCTTACACAGCGTAGGCCTATCTAAGATGTTACACCTTAGAGCAATTGCATTACCCTGTCTATTTGTTTGCAAATGTACATAGCGTATTTATTCTTGTACATAGCCATACGGCCCTTATTCTATTCTTACTGTTCTGTATTTGTATTTTATTCTTTTTAAGTTGTTGTTGAGCGTTGTACTTGAGAGCAAAGATTAACCGTAGTCAAATTCCCGGCCAATAAAGCTGATTCTGATTCTGTATTTGCAATTATTGTCATAAGTCTCATTGTGAATAAAGTTGACTCCCATGTTTCCTCAACCCCTGCAGATGTAGAGCGTGTTGACATAGGCCTGCCTTTCAGAAAGCCCTCACGTCTGCAGCAAGTACGGGAGAGAAACCGCGTGATGAAAGAGAACAGACGCAACACCGAGCTGGAGAGAGCTACACGCCTGCGCACATGTATGTGTCCTTACAGGAGCGCTTAGACCCCCTCATTTCCACAGCACGCACGCACGCACGCACGCACACACACACACACACACACACACACACACTCAAACCAGATTCAGTGGTGTATTACTATCACTAGTTCTAGTCTCAGACAAGGTGCTATCTGATTCTTTTTTACAATCTCAAAGCTCAGTAATCCATAATCCCAGTAATCCCAGTGATCTCAGAATCAGATTTTTTCTTTGACTCTTAATCGTATATCATAATACCATACTCATAATAATGGATTATTCAGACACTGATACAGGTAATAGACCTGCACAGGTTTATATTCGCAGGAAGAAGATAGGGATGTTAACCGGTGACTGTTTGACTGATGGTTGACCGTATCCAAGTTAACCGACCAAAGTTGTCGCTAGTCGGTCAAAAAAAAAAAAAAAAAAAAGAGGCATCTTTAAATTAGGCTAAAGACAGTAAACGCTACGCTGTTTTATCCATTGGGTTTTATCATGTTGCCGTCTCGGCAACTTTCCGCATAAGATGGGCTTAGATTTGGAAAGACATTACATCTACATTTCAGGAAGGGTCATCAATGGTAACAGATAAGGTAATGATCATCTTTCGTTATTATTGTTAGCACTTCCTCAAACTAAGCTGCGTCTCTTCGGAGCTGTCATTTTCATAAGTGAGCCGCGGCCATTTCAGCTTCAAATGAGCTTCTAACGCTAGACAAACGCCTTTATTTGCAACGCGATCACCTTGTACCCAAACCATTTTCGGAGCGAAGGAACCATTTGTCCTCCACTTACAAGCTCCTTGGTTTGCGGGACTCATGTTTGCCGCTGTCGGGGATTTAAAAAAAGTGACGTGAGTGAAAGGGCGGCGCCGGGGCTGTGTGTATGAGCGGGGGAGATGAGAGTTGGGAAATTGCGTGGCTGTTATTTCAAATAGCATAATTTATTTTAAACGAATCGGTTAACCGGTTTCAACCGGCTAATGAGCCTCGGTGGTCGGTCAAGAAAAATTTTAGTTTTCGCCATCCCTAGAAGAAGACAGAGGGGTAGGCAAGACCCTAAAACACGCCAGAAAAAAAACATACGATTCAAATAACAAAACACTGATTCTTATCACTAACATAGGAGGGAAATCACAAGCATATTCTAAATGAGGAATTACACAGATTACTCCACATTAAACACCCACTCTACATGGGTCACTCTGTCACACACACACACAGAGGGCAACCACCACTACTTCTGCATCGTGCATTATGCTAAACTCATCCTGACTTGACTGTAATGTCTCTGAAACAGTCAAAATGGTTGACCCTCGACTTTTGTTTTTGCATCACCTACAGACACTGACATATAGGAGACTAAGTTTTGCCTTTCAGTCAAGCTGTGGTCATAAGACTGCTGTGACCCTGAGGTTATAAGAACTGCCAATCAGAGAGCCTTTCCGAAACTAGTCCCTACCTATTCCCTTTTGGTTATAGAGTGCACTCACACAGTGCTTCCCTTGATTAGTGCGTAGGCTACAGTATAATACGGCGCTCAGCATTGGGATGAACTTTTCTCTCCCAAATGGAGACGTTGTGGAACCATGGGTTTGTTTACAGTTGTACTCACGTGGAAATAACGTCTGTGTGACACGTCTCCCATGATGTGCTGCAATAATTGACACACACCCTCAACAAGTGGGCATCGGTGTTCACTCGGTGTTGAAGGATTTGTCATAAACTACTATTTAACACTGATTGGTTTCTGAAGGCCATTCATATGGCGGACCCTTGGCATGAACATGCAAACGGAGTGCAAATGGCTCGGGAGATGGCGAAGTAACTAGTTTCAGAAAGGGCCAGAGTGTGCCACCTTGAGTTGGAATATGACCTTAGCCTAAAGGCTGAGGCTGTGACCTCTGACCCCCAGAGACGAACGTCAGCCCCATTAGACCGTACATCAGTTAAAGGTGCAGTCAAGGAATTTATTACATTTTTTTTATCACATTCAGCAACCATCTCCTCACGAGCACCAGCTGCCAGTTCCGTGAGTACACTGTATTAAAAAAGGCGTCCCAGGCTCCAAAAACTGGAAACAAACAAATTAGGGGTAGCCTGTCCCCCAAACAAAAACTAAACCGTAACCCTCTGTGGAATTTCTCTGGGAATACTGAAGGGGTGAGCCACCTTTTTTCTCACAAAAGCGTATGTTGATACATTTAATAATAACATGCAATGTAAACATGAACACATGCCATCAAATGACTGCACCTTTAAGATTGTGCTATCCAGTAGATCAGACCCTCCAAAGTAAAATACTCCAACATTGGCCTCTAGAGAGAGCTCTCTCACAAGCTAATGATTTACCTAAAACAACTGTACACAACATAACCACTACAAGCAAAACTTAATTTGTTTGGTACTATTTGTTGTGCACAGTGATATTGTATCCATTCCAATCCACTTGATTTGTATAGCACAATTTAAACAAACACAAAGGTTCCCAAAGTGCTGTACTCCATAACAGTAAAATCAATGTGTGGTTGTACAAATTCTGCCCATATCAGACATAGGACAAACATTGGCCTTGAATTCTACATGTTGATGTTTATATTTGACAGAATGGCTTGAGTGCATTTTTTCAGGCATACTATATATGTTCACAGAATTGCAATTGCACATTACATTTCATTACATTTAAAACATGAATGTCTTGTTCAGCAGATGTCAGCCCTAAGAGCTCACAGTGAAGACTATTTGTTTGTGATTCCGCGTCGATGGAATGAGTTCCCTAATGCTCTTCAATCTAGCGATAGTTTTGGGATCTTCTGAAAGCGTCTAAACGTCTGATAGCGTTTCTTTACACAAAACTGCCGACTAAGACCTATGAACCTAAATATAAACATGCTATCTGTACATTCAGGAGGTGAAAGGGATTAGGCTGAACAGATCTCATTCTCCGATGGGGAGGAGTGAAATGTGATTGAGTAAGCGACTGGATGAAGAAAGTTTGTGGTAAAGTTTGGGAAGCTTTGCCTTCGTAGCAGTGTGTCTTCATTTCTTACTATCCCTGGAGATGCCTTACGCAAGCATCTCTTGCCCTGGATGGCCTCCATGGAGGGCAGTGAGGAACCACTGATGTATTTGGGATTTTTAGTTTATATTTGATATATTTTTCTTCCTTTTAGTCTGACTGTTAATTTAGACATGACACTGATCATTTTCTAGTTTATCTGTAGCTTTGAAAAGAGTGCATACAGTAATTTTCTGTGTACTAGCCACATTGTGTATAAGCAGCAGGACAGCGGTTTATGTAACTGCCCCCGTGTATTGACCTCATAGCTGAAGAAATTTAGCAAAATCAATGTATAAGCCACGGCTAATAGTTGGGAAATTACGGTACCTTTTGCACTTCTCTGACAAGAAAAAAAAACCAAAAACAATGGAGAACAAAATCTTCTTTATTGTGACCAGAATGCTATCCTATGTAACAACTAATATTTTTAGAATAGTTACATTTTAAGTTTGAGTCAAAGTAGCATTATGAAATGGTCAAGGTTGTCTTGTCTTCAAATGGCGGATATCTTGTGTCTTCAATAGGCTGTGCCCTGACTACTAATAATGTCCTTGTCCTGACATCCCACTGACTGAAAAAGGTTAAATCAGCAGTCTTGGAAGAATGTTTTATTCTTGTAATTCAAACCAGTGTTCCTCTCAATAGAACACTTCCCCTGGTAAACATCACCCTGTGAGTGAATTGCACAATGCAGGGCATATTAAAATCATTGTGTGCACACACACATCTTTATGTGTGTGTCTGCAGTCCAGTTCCCTTTAGACTGGTTAGTACGACTCATCACAGTTGCAGTTGGCAGGACAACATTATTATCACTGACTCATCTGTTGATGATTTTCTTGATTACAGTTTTTGCCCGTTGCTTGAACACTATAGACCCATGCTTAGACTAAAGTAACACAACTTGAAGCTTTTGTACCTTTCCTCAAACACATGTACCCATACCTTAAACACAAGTGGTGCTTTGCACTCTAGTTGCAATTTTACAACACACTTACTCCTTTATGCTACACACTTGGTCCTGTATACACTCTATTTCATGCATAAAACACTTTAAATCTCAGGGCGCCATTCGGAAAACACATGTATCCAAAATTTAAAACACATCAGGCAATTGCAACCATTCAAATACATACTTGAAGGCACTTACTTGCAAAACTGAACACCAATCAGCCAGCTACAAAAAGCCCTCAGTTTAGCCATTGTGAATGGTGAATAGTATATTTCCCAGTGTTGTGTGATGTTTACTTGTTTTTGCACAATGAATGAAGTTTTGCAAAATATATTCAAGCAAATATGTTTTATATAAAGTAGACTAGTGTGTTCCTCCTGATCTGAGAGTGTATGCATATGATGCAAGTGTGTTTAATTTTGTCACCCGAGTTATATTTTGACAAAGGATTGTGAGGTTTTGATAGCAGAGTTTTTGTACTGATAGTGGAGTTTCAATTTGACACTGTTGGGTTGAGGTCAGGATTCTGTGCAGGCCAGTCAAGTTCATCCACACCAAACTCTGTCATCTTTGTCTTCATGGACCTTGCTTTGTGCACTGGTGTACAGTCATGTTGGAACAGGAAGGGGCCATAAAAACACTCCTAAACCTTGTGGAAAGCCTTCCCAGAAGAGTTGAAGCTGTTATTACTGCAAGGGGTAGACCGTTGTCAGATTAAACCCTATGGATTAAGAATAGAATGTGACTAAAGTTCATATGGGGGTCAAGGCAGGTGACCCAATACTTTTGGCAATATAGTGCATTTCCCAGTGTTGTGTTATGAACTTGTGTGTAGAGTTTTGGTACAGTGAGCGAGGTTTTGCAAAATCTGTTCAAGCAACGGGCAAAAACTGTAATTGATTCGTGGCTTAGATGAATAATGAAAATAATGAAAAGTGTTTCTCACAGGCCAAGTCCTTAAATATATTTTTCCCCTGCACACCAAAGATAAAGATATTTATTTTACTTTCATAGAGGAACAATCAACCAATCAAGTAATCACTGTCTTATCAAACCTTAATTTTGAATGAATGGTTTCTCATGCAAAGACTTTACAGTATTTTTATTTTGTGTGTGTGTGTGTGTGTGTGTGTGTGTGTTCGTTCGTGTTCAGTTCAAATCCCTCTGCACCGTGTGAAGGAGGAATGGGAGAAAACCAACGGGCCTCATCACATCCGGAGGCTGGCGGAGCACTACGGAATCTACCGGGACCTCTTCCCCATGGCTTTCTTCGTGCCACGCGTGACGATGTGCGTGAGCTACAGCGAGGATGCCAGCACCTCTGTGCACTATGGCAACCAGTTACCAGCGTCAGTGGTAAGATTTACACAGACATAGTGTAGTGCTGTCTATGTCTAAAATGGTGGCTATTCATTGGGGCAATTAGGCCATTCTATCTTTAATTTACTTCTTACTTCTTTGTGGAGTATTAGCATACTTTCTAAAATTACATCACATTGTTTTATGCTATAATCCATTACGTATCATTGTAGTAACAACTTTTATCAGCCAAATGAACTGCAACTCTCACCTTGATGAAACTCTCTCTTGCCTTTCTATAATAGGCTGGCGCTCCTCCTAAGGTCACTTTTGAGGCAGAAGAGGGCTCGCTGTGGACTCTTCTACTCACATGTCCAGGTACTACCCAGAGGTGGATTAATCACAAAGAAATCCTCCCAAGCCTGATTTGTTTTAGTGCACTCCTGACTTGACCACAAGGGGGCAGTATGTGTTAAGGCAGAGCTGAGGTAGGATTTATGAGCTGTGCAGGCTTTTGTGACCTACATACTTGTGACCTGACTCAGCCTTTTTTTTTTTCTCCTTTCTGTTCCCACAGACGAGCATCTACTGGATGGGGACCAGGAGTATGTCCACTGGCTGGTGTGAGTGTTGCTGGCCAGTAGCATGTGTATAGACCTCTGAAGTTTGCCTACAAAAAGGATCCAATGCTGCCATTGTTGCCCATATAAGGAGATCCGGGAGTAAATTGAAGCCAACTGCTTATGGCAATTTGCATTGTAAGTTAGCTCTGGGGTAGCAAAGATCAAAGTGTGCCATCTTCACCTACCGAAGATGTCCACTAGACGGAAGTGGACAAAACTGTGTAGCAAAAAACATCTGCATTTCCAATGTCATCATCCTTGCGAGAGTTTAACAGGTGCGATAATTGAAAATCCCCATGTTATTTTCCCGTAGAAAAAAATCTCAAGATACCGGATCTCCTTATTTGGGCAAAGATGTTAGCTGTTTTGTAGGCGGACTTAAGAGGTCTATTTATAGGATGGTGTGCTTGTGGGGGAGTTGGTGTGTGGGAGAAGTTCTGGTGCCACTGTCATTCGGTGAATTAGAAAGTAAACGGTTTCTCCAGGGAGACCGGAGCTCTCGTCTGGAAAGTCCAGTGCTTGAGAGGAGAGATGAGGGGGGACTTGGAAGGAAGTTTGGCTGTGAAGAGGGTTTTTTCCCCTCTCTCTTTGTACCATTGACACTTTTACATCCCTGGGTTGGAGTGAGAGTGAAATAAGAGCAAGAGATTTGGCTGTTGGCCTGCTTGCTCCCTCTAACCTTAACTCAGATAAAAGTGTTGTTTACACTTTCTCCTTTTCCTCTCTGTCAGTGGGAATATCCCAGGAAGTGCAGTGACATCAGGACAGGAAGTATGTCATTACCTGCCGCCCTTCCCAGCCAAGGGCACGGGCTTCCACAGATTCGTATTCATTCTGTTCAAGCAGGACGCCGCAGTGGACTACTCTGAAGACGTCAGGCTGTCGCCATGGTAAGCTGGAGTCCAAAACAGGAATCAAAACTCCATCTTTAAGAGCCCTATCTTGTTTTTAGATACATAAAGACACATATTAAAGCTCACTTATTACGCCCCCCTCCCCCCTTCATGACTATCCAATCCAATCCAATCAAATTAAATCATTTTAGTGACCTGCATGCGGCACCTTTGAAAATAACATAACACGTACACAAAAAAACACATACCCATGTGCTACCAGTGTCAGATTAGATCTTGTCACACACTCTTATCTGCGCGAGCGTCAGTCTACCTGAGGTCTCTGACAACGCACCTGCGTTCCTCCCCAAAACAGCTATTTTAGTGGTTTGCATGCTGTACCCTTGAAAACAACATACAGTGCTAACATACACAACTAGAAAAGCACTCTGAGAGCGCAGACCTCCGCCAAGCGCCTCCTGGATCCAGGTGGTGATCTGGATCACTCCCAAAATCAAATCAAAACCAAATGTTTTTTTCCTGGGGTCATTTCAGACCTTTCCTGAACATTTAATCGAAATCCATCCCTAACTTTTTGAGTTATCTTGCTCACAGACAAACGAACAGACAGACAAACAAACCCAGATGAAAACATAATCTCCTTGGCGGAGATAAAAAAAAAAAACACATACCCACCTGCTACCAGTGTCTGATAAGATGTAATCATACACTCTTCTCTGCATGTGCGTGAGTCTACCTGAGATGACTGACGAGACACCTGCGTTCCTCCCCAAAACAGCTATAGTCTGAAGGAACGCACCTTTCAGACCGTCGAGTTCTACCGCAAGTACCAGGATGTGCTGACGCCCGCCTCGCTGGCCTTCTTCCAGAGCCAATGGGACGAGTCGGTGACCGGCACCTTCCACACGCTGCTCAGTAAGTACTTGACCTCTAACCGCAGGTCAGCAACAGTGTTTTCTCACAAATATAAAGCTTTTCCACTTTTGGTGGTCCCCCTAGTCTGGCTATCACCATACTAAACTCAATCTTTTATGATTGAACATTAGTCTGGGGAGTCTGTGCTCTATATCTACTGCACAAGAGGTGTGATCAGTGGGTGTAGTTCAAATGACTTCACTTTTGGATAGACCTTCAATCAATCAGACCAACGATCTGGGTGCACTTTTTGGATAAGCCAGTTTGTGATTGGACCCAGAAGATGTGGACAGGAAGCAGGAGCGATAGATGTGCAGGTTTCCAGCCTGAGCTGCAGGGCGAAATCCAAATCACATTTTGTAGAAAGAAACTGAATAATTGAGAAAATATGAGGTGAACACGCAAAAGGTTATCTATAACTGGCATTGCCTTGTGAAGAACTTTCATTGGTTGATAACGCACTGAAGGTACAGAGGAGAGGATAAATGTGCAATAGGAAATATCTTGGTAGCCCTCTTTCAAGCATTCCTGTTCATGCATACCGTAAACTGACCAGTGACCAGGGGTCACACCACTCACACAACCTTGGAAAACCTCAGCCTTTTAGATATCTGGCATAGGGCTTGGGATCGGTCATCAGCAGTTAGTGTCTTTCTATGTCTCTGTGGTCGGTGCATGTGAGTTTCCACTTTGTGTCTCCAAGGATGCAGGGAATGTTATTTGGGTCAGACTTGTTTGAGCTTCCACTTTGTGTCTAATACAACATTGCCATTGTCTCTTAAGGATGCAGGGAGTGTTGTTTTGGTCAGACTTCTCTCTTCCAACAATGAAATGTTGCCACATTGCTCTGCTTCTGCCAACAGACATGAAGGAGCCTGTGTTTGAGTACGAGCGTCCGCCCATTTACCACCCCCCCCAGAAGAAGTTCCCCCACCGCCAGCCCCTGCGCTACCTGGACCGCTACCGCGACGGGAAGGAACACACCTATGGCAACAGATACTAATACTACATTACCCAGAATGCATGTGCTGCAACCCCCTCAGCTTTTTGTTTTGTCTAATAAATTCTCAATTACATTGAAAAGAAGCAAAGACCTCATGGTTCCTTGATGCCTGTGATTCAGAAGCTGGTTCTTTGTTGACAAACAAAACCCTTGTTTAACAAACAAACGCAGGCCTATTGAACGATGCATACAATTGTGTGTATTATTGCATGCAGTTAGTTCAAAACTGATTCATACCCCTTGAAAATATCGATTGAACGTTGATTTTAGATAAGATAAGACAAGACTATTAAGTCCCACACATGGGAAATGTACACATGTCACAACAGCCCAAAAGCACAATAAATAAAAGTAAAAGAAAAAATTGTATACAGTATGTCCAGCACACCTAAAAATCACTCAGTGATTTCAACATGCTATAGGGGCATAGATGTAAACGCCTTATTTAGGGTTCACAAAAAGTTGAGGCAAGTGCTCCTTCACATGCATGATGGTGAGAACTTCATGTCATACGTACAGTGGAAAATGCACATGTGGGTTTAGAAGTCCAGAAGTGATGACAAACCAAGTAGTAACTTTACAGAGTTTCATGACCGTGGTTTTATACATTCTAATGGCAGATGGAATAAAATACCTGTGAAGGGGTTCCTTCTTACATGATGGGTGTAGTGGTCTGTTGCTAAAAGAACTGCTTTGCACAGCCACTGTCCCATGGTGGGGATGAGAAGAATTGACCATGATGGATGCCGATTGGTCCAACATCCTCCTCTCCCCAACCACCTCAACAGGCTGTAGTTGACAGAGCCTGGGCTGGCAATTATCTTGGACTTTCTCTTGACCAAGGCCGGGTTTCCCAGATTCGATAAGAAGCTCTTAAGTGCTAAGAACTTAGGAACGTTAGAGCGTTCCTAATAAGTTCTTAGCACTGAGGAGCTTCTTAACGAATCAGGGAAACACGGCCCAATATGTTCTGACTGAAAATGGCCGGGTTTCCCAGATTCGTTAAGAAGCTCTTAAGTGCTAAGAACTTCTTAGGAGCGCTCTAAGAATGTTCTAAGAACGCTCCTAAGAAGTTCTTAGCACTTAAGAGCTTCTTAACGAATCTGGGAAACCCGACCAATGACTGTGCCACATGTCAAGAGGTTGCAAGACAAGTTTTCTGCATGTGGTAGAGTCATCGGTCAACACAGACATTGGTCAACACAGACATTGGTCAAGAGAAAATCAACATAATCATGATGAAATCATGGTTTCGTTAACGATACCATTGCTTCACCAGTCTCTCACACATGGCCATTGGTCAACTTGGGAGTTGCCAATGCAGTGTCCATCCGTGAGGAGCACTTTGCGGCTGTTGTCTTCTTGTCTATCAGATTTAACAGACATGTTCATGACTACATTGTAATGTATCTTATCTTAATTCCCACCTAAATAAACTTTCTACACTCTTTAATTGAGGTCACGCATGATGTTCAGTTGTAAAATACAGCGCTGCTAGACAGGAAATTATCTGTGCCTGAAATGATCAAATACATTCAAAGACAATATAGATAGAGAATAGCCTTTCTTGACATCGTACATGGCCGAGATCAAGCCTGAAATCAGGCTCCACGTCTGAACTCTTATCAGGCCTGAAAATATGGAATTTCCTGACATTTTAAAGGTCATCTCTGAGTTTGCACTCTACTGAGTTTCACATAAGAGATGCAGCTTGACAAGCAGCACAAATGAATTCAGCAGGGAAAACACCCCCAGAAATGTCTGTTTGCCAACTTTTACTCAAAAATGCCTGAGGGCGTCACATTATCTGAAAATCAACCTTGACTTTGACAGTTTTGCTTCGATTTCATCATAGTTCAGTGAACATGACAAAGTACTGTCATCACACTTCAATTCCACAAAATATTTTCCATTAAGGAGTGGTTTTGATTCCCACAGGAGTGGCTTGTATTTGCAAGCTCAAGCTGTCCATCTGCCAGACTACTGATGAGACTGTCTTAAATCCACTAAGAGACAGTACTTGTCAGTAAGCTACTGTGGATCTAGGGAGAGGAATGTGTACCTGCACGCAGCACACACACATTAAATTACTGTGTTATTTTACGGCCTAGGTGTGTAACTGGGCCAAAGTTCTCAGTCCAAAGCACCCAGAGTCTGTCAGGGCATGTGATCAGACAGACACAGACCTGTTACCATAGGCGGACATTCCTGGTTCCAGAAAGGAAAAGTCCTGCCTTATATTCTTTCTACCTGTGCACTTAACACAGATGATATCACTAATTAACTAATCTACCTGGCAGCTAATTAGGATGAGCTGGTTTACTTAATGGTTGGATCAAATACTCTGCAGGGCTTTCTGAACCCGGGATGTCCGCCTCTGTCTGTTACCTGTTTGTGTGAACACCGTCTTGAAGAACACACAGGGCCATACAACAGAACAGAGTTGTTATCGTTTATCATTAAGAGTAACTAGGCCGACCAGAGGTATATAAACAGCTGTTCATGATGATTTTAGAAATAGTTTGGGTAGGGGTCACATGATTTCATTGCTCAATTATTTCAATATTGTCAATCATGCCTTGATTGTGTCAAATTGAATTGCTGTGAAAAAACAATTTGTTCAAATGACTTTGCAGTGGATTAACTGCACGTCAAATGTACAGAAATATTGCCTCTCTGATGTGCCCAAGTAACTCGATGGTGTGGCGGCTGAAGTAGCACTTCTGAGAATTCTGATCCGAAAAATAGACAGAATCGACTGAGGAAAAAATACTGTAAATTAAGATTTTGTGAAATAGAGCAAAAATGCCTTTTAGGTGCTTCAAGTGAAGGTATTCAGACCTGGCAATCAGATAAGATAAGAAATATACATCACTGTTGTGCCTCCACCACAGCATCGTCCCGACCCGAGCACACACACAAGGAAAAAACCCTGATGAATCAATTTCAACAATCTGTTGGCCTGTAGATGTTTTGCAACAGAAAACCCCTTTTAAATCTCCAGCTTCATCTTACTACTCCAGGCGTACGCCCCTCAGGAAAAGATAACGGCCGGGAATTTCACCAGAGAGGGCCAAGCATCACTAATCAAGGACCTTTGATTCCACCACCCTGATGTTGGCATAGCCTACGTCACCACCCTCGCGAAGGGGAAGGAAGGAAAGGATAATGTGTTATTCTCCGCCAGACAATAATATTTGGCCAATATTTTCATTTGCCAAAATACTCTAATTCAAATATATTTCCACTCGGAATTGGTGTATATCTGGTTAATAGCTTTACAGCTTGCGTGGGTAGGCCTAGTTGTGGTTAGTCCAACTCATGTATTCATCTCCCGTTCTAAAAAAAACAGAAGATTCTGGAACGCTATAGGCTACGTAACCGTTCTGAAATTGTTGGTTGGCAGCCTGTATTGTACCATTCATTCTATTAGGCTATATAGTCTGCCATGTTTAACTAGGTAATACTGCAGAACGTACATGAAAGAATGTGTTGAGTGCAAGGGAAAATTAGGTCAAATGTAGCTTATGTCTGTAGGACCATTTGGAACTTCCACATTCATGTCGTCTTCATTTGTCGCCTAATTTCGGTTTGGAGTTTGACTTTGCCACGGCCCTCAGGTCAAGCGATGGTGACCTCACTCTGTCAGCAGTGATATGGCTGACTCCGTAACACAGAACAGTAGCCAGGAAATACAAATGTCTGTGTCAGTGTCGGTGCAAGTATAACATTTTTATTTTGGCACTGGACAGATAAGATAACACACAAAGCGATGTAAAATAACAGTGTTTGTGGTCAGATTAAATTAAATTCAATAGCAGTGCAAGACACAGACAGTGGGGAGCACATCTCAGAGCTTCTCCAGCTACTCCTGTGTGTGTGTGTCTGTGTTGTTTGTCTGTGTCTGTCCATCTGTGTTGAGTGTTGTTTGTGTGTTTGTCTGTCTGTATGCCTGTCTGTGTTTTGAGTGTTGTTTGTGCGTTTGTCTGTCTGTGTTGTGTCTGTCTGCATTATCTGTGTTGTTTGTTCCGTGTGTGTGTGTGTGTGTGTGTGTGTGTGTGTGTGTGTGTGTGTGTGTGTGTGTGTGTGTTTGTGTGTGTGTTATCTGTGTGTCGGTCTCTCTGTCTGCTGCTGTGCCAGTCCAGTGTAAGTGCTCTTGTGATCCTGATAACATACATAATAAGCAAAACCCAGTGACAAACAAGTATGATTAAAAACTGGCATGATATTTAATGATAATATAATAATATTTACTCAAATCTAAATTTACAAAAATTTAACATTTTCACCCAAGATACTGCATTTCTGCAATTCAATAATAATTGCTGCTCCAGCAGAAATAGTACACATTTAAAAATATAGCAAGCAAGCATGTCTATGATTCAACAGTGCATACCTACAGAAATGGACGCCTCCATGGTACATTTTGCCATATTCAGTCAGTTTCTGCAGTTTGTTGTACTGCTTTTCTGGTTTTTACAAGAGTACCATCAAAGCGACTACCATTGATTTGCATTTACAATTGTATAATGCAATTGAACTGCTCCAACAATAAGAGTATATATTATACATAATGTAATACAACAGCTATAACAAACACAATGAGCAGCTTTGGTACGAGCCTGACCTGGCTTCTGGTCCACATGTGAAAGGGCAGAGCAGGATTTATGTGACACACACACACACACACACACACACACACACACACACACACACACACACACACACACACACACACACACACACACACACACACACACACACACACACACACACACACACACACACTGTTTCACTATGCACAGTTGTCTAATTACACAGTTGTGCTTTGTGGACTGTCTGCAGGATTGGCCTTCTCTGACTTTCAATTTGAACCAATCTGAAGCTCCAGAAATCAAACATTAACTGTAATCGTATTAACTGTATGGCATCAAGTATTCAAGTATCAAGTAAGTTAGAATGAAAATCCACAGGTAGTATTTTAAAGGCAATTTGACTGATTTCATTCCAACCATTGAGACTTGGTAAGGATCCAAGTATTCAGGTTTCACCAGACCCAGATTAGGTCTGTGCTAGAGTGAGGTGCTATCCGAATAATTTGTAGTTTTGAGACTTATGTGTGCAGTGTTTTGAGACAGTTGTGTTCTGTGTTTTGAGACGTTTGCGTAAAGTGTTTTGAGATGTTAGTGTGATGTTATTGAGATGTTTGTGTACAGTGTTTTGAGACATTTGTGTGCAGTGTTTTGAGACATTTGTGTGTGTTGTTGTTTTCAAATGTTTGTGGGATGTTTTGAGTTTGTGGGAGACATTTGTGTGATGTTTTTGAGATGTTTGTGTGGTGTTTTGAGACAGTTGTTTTGAGACATTTGTGTGCATTATTGTGAGATATTTGAGTGCAGTGTTTTCAGACATTTGCGTGTGTTGTTTTCAGATGTTTGTGTGATGTTCTGAGGAGTTTGAGGGCTGTCTTTTGAGACATTTGTGTGATGTTTTTGCGATGTTTGCGAGCGGTTTCTGGGCCGTCCTCAGGTCCAGGCGACGGAGAGCATTTCCTGCACGTCCAGCATCTTCTCTCTGGGTTTCCCCTGCACCGCTCCTCTCCGCACCTCCTCGCCGTTTATCTTCTCCCAGTCATGAAATCCCACAGGACGCACCCCTGCAGCACACACACACGTACACACATACACACACACACACACACACACACACAAACATAAACACACAAAACAAAAACACACACAAAAAAACACGAACAAAGAATTATAGGAACATGAAACCAGATCAGAGATTGACATGAAAGTATAAACCCCTCATCAATTACTGGAGAAAGTTTAGAATGTCAGTGAGTCACCTAACAGTTCCTCAACAAGGATGCTCTTCTGATTAGGCTGGGTAAACCCCGCCGGACATGCCGGCGATTTGGATTTCGCCCTGCTGCTCAGGCTGGAAACCTACTTCCTGTCCACATCCTCTGGGTCCAATCTCAAACTAGCTTATCCAAAAGGCGCACCCACAATCTTTGGCCTGAGTGGTTGAAGGACTATCCAAAAGTGTATGAGTCATTCAAACTATGCCCATTGATCAGGCCTCTTGTGCAGTAGAAATAAAGTGCTCGTAAAAGATTGATCTAAGTATGGTGATAGCCAGACTATCTTCTGATGACTATAGCCTAACAATATCAGTGATCACATAACTTTGTTATGACAATCTTCCCTCTTCCTGCCTCCCTGTAGGTCATTTAGGATGTTTAGGAAGAACACTAATTATACATGATTCCTACTTCTTCCCAGAAGAGTTGAAGCTGTTATAGCTGCAAAGGGTGGACTGACATCGTATTTAACCCTATGGATTAAGAATAGGGTGTGATTGAAGTTCATATGGGGGTCAAAGCAGGTGACCCAATACTTTTGGCAATATAATAAATAAACATATTTATTTTGTGTATGGAATTGGGAAGGAAGCCGAATAGCAGAGGAAGCACACTATTCCAAAGTGTGTGTGTGTGTGTGTGGGCGATAAGGAGCCCCAGTGGGAAACTCCAGATGGATGTGTGGATTTAATTATTTTTATTTTCATAGATGGAGATTTCTATTTGCAAAGCCACCATTGCTTCAGTATAAAGGAGGGATTTTTGTCTCTTGTCTTTTTTTGTGTCTGCAGGGATCAGGGGAGGGGTGTGGTGCGCCCTGATGTTTTGGGGCTTTGTGATGTGCAGGTGGGGTGAGCATGTGTGCTGATGTCGTCATGTTTTTGGTATACAGGTGTCAGAGGCGTGTGTCGTCCTGTGTGCTAATGCTTTGGCATGTGCAGGGGAAGGGGGTGTGTGTCAGGCTGTCTGCTGTTTCACCTTCAGGGTTCCTATGGGTCATGGAATTCCCAGAGGAAGTTGACCTAGAATAAGGCTTTTTCTTCTATTTTTAGAAGGTTCACGTAAACAGTGTGACTTTAAGGAATAAATGTGCTGAGAACTTCCTGATCTTTGTGCTACCCCTATCAGTGTTTGTGTGTGTAGTGCAGTGTTGTGTGCCATTAAATTAGCATGTTGTTTTTGGCCAAAAATCAAACTAGCATTAGTTTGTGTGGGACAGTATTATACACTGCATAGTGCATCCAAAAGACAGAGTGCATGGTGTTTATTTTTGCCAGAGTGGGCCTTAATTCAAGCATTGCAGCACCCATCAGAAATCAGAAAGGGAACTGATAGGATCCAGACTAGTATCTCCGGTTGTGGTGATAGTGCTCATACCTCTCTTCTCCAGTAGGGGCGCTATACCCTGCGCTCCAGGCTTTGCCTCAGAGAAGTTGATGGCTCCCGAGTCCAGATCTTGAAGCAACACGCGTCCTGTGTCAAAGCTATCGTTCATAGTGGTTGCTATGACACCGGTGGGACCTCTCTTCACCCAGCCACTGCAGTACAGGCCTGCAGCAAGAGAAACGGAATCCAATCAGAATCCAATGGAATCATGTGAGGCGTCATCGGAATGTGAATGTACAAGGTTCACATTCACGAAAACTAAACTAAACACATTTGTAGTATAGGAATGTACGTACATCTATATAATCCCGACAGGTGCTGGATATGAGCACAAACATCGTCAAAGGAAAAATATCCGTACACTGTCTTACATGCTCCCGCTTTAATGGCAAAGTGCAACGTTTCGACCACTCAGGTCTTCGTCAGGTCGCAGGTTTTTTCCCCCCTACGCATTTTCCGACATACTGTACCTGACGTGTCCTGGACGCGGCCCATGTTGTTGGGGATGATGGCTCTGCGGAGGTCAAAGGGCACGGCGGGGTCGATGGGTAGGCTCTTGTAGCCGATGCTACTGATGATAACGCCACACGGCACCTCCTCCACCTCCCCGGTGGGCACCGCGCGCGCCCCGTCCCCCGACCCCTGCACACACAGACACACAACACACAACAACGGTAAAATTACAGTAATTTCCTGTGTATTAGCCGCATTGTGTATAAGCCGCAGGACAGTGCTCTATGCACGTTAAAAGAAACAAGACCACATTAAAGTGTAAGTTTGGCGGAAATTGAAAATAAAGCTATTTTCTGAATAAAAATACATCAACTAAGCCGTGGAGGAAGTAATTTTCGCTCATGACGCAGTACAGAGCTAGCACGAGCAGGAGCGACAGCCCAAAATTGCAAACAGTGGGTTAGCATGGGGATTAGAGCCACACGCTTTCAAAATCGCATTTTTAAACCACTAACATTGCTCAAAACAGCGGCAAACCTCGTCAGCAGCTTGCTCTAGGTGTCTACACATAAAACGAAGCACCAATCAGTCTGTAAACTTTGGAATAGTCTGTATACACGTAGAATCAGTTCGAGATCGCAACTCAATCTAAACCACAGAAATGTCTCGCAAGATCTCGGTGGCTCTGCCGAACAGAAATCTCCATCTCTGACGAAAAATAATCAAATCCACACTGGGCCTCTGAGTGTTCCAGGAATTCATGTCTGATGTGTACCAGGAACTCGGTTATCCACTGGGCCTCCTTAAGTTTAACCATATACATCTGTAAAGTGTTAAGTTACACACGCACATCTGTAAAGTGTTAAGAAGGGCTGCAAAAGCCTAGCCTGGAGACTTGCCGGAGTAAACAAAGCTGAATCAAGTTATACCAGACGGAGTATTTAGAGAGATGTAAATGAGCGGAAGTACGTTGTTAGGAGCCAGGCTATTAAAAGCCTGAAACGTAACTGAATAATTAAGAAAAGGAACTGTATTGGGAGCTCTCCTGGTGTGCAGATTTTTACTTTCTTTTCGCTCTCTCTTTAGGCCTATTCGAACGGGATTCGTTTTATGGGGGGACGTAGAGTAATGCAGGTTTATCATATGACCTCTGTAATATAAATGTCCAATTCGGACGGGACTAGACATCTCTGTCATTTTACTTGACATGGGAGGAGTAAACGTTTACGTACTGCCGTCACATCTTCGTCGCCGTGCACGTAATACTTTGCGTCAGGTACGTGCGGTATTTTCAGATTTGATTCATTTGAAAGACTACACAAGTTGGTTAAACTAGCAAACGTTAGCTTTATGTTATGCCATAAGTAGTTTGAAATGGCTAACAATATCAAGCTATTAGGCAAACTAGCTAACATCCTATTAGGAGCTGCACAGCATGTTATGTTTTCATTCAGACTATGCATAGTAAGCACAAATAGAGACAAATACGTCTCCGAGACGCCTGGAAAAGATCTGAACAGCTTAATTACATCGCGTTCCAATTAGAACGTCTTATTTTGATCTTACAAACAGCGGCGGCATCTCACTGAGAATGTGTGTCGTAGTTCTAGATCTTTATCATATTTAATACCTTTATAAGATCTTTGTAAGACGTTAGGGAGATGGATGTCCTATTATGACGTATTGATGAGCATCTGGGATACGGCTGCTAAACGCTGTTTGAAGAACTTAGCAAGACGTAGGCCTATCAGATACGTCTGCCAGATGAGCAAACGCTCTCTAGAATACATCTTGCAGCCGTCCGGCAGACCTTTCGAACACATCTGCAAGACGCCTTGCAGACGTTCTTGTGCTTGGTGGAATCGTTTTCAAATCAGGATGTGACGAAATATTACAGACATCTTTACAGAGGGTCGCGTTCGCACGGGATTAATATTACCTAAGGTAATTTCTCCGGACCGTTTTACGGAAGGTAAAAGTGTCTGTAAATGTCACCGACATACTCCGTTATGTTTACTGACATGGCGCGTCCGGACGGGACTACATTACCTGGTAATTATTACTTTACCTGATGTCACCCCATAAAACTAATCCCGTCCGAATAGGCCTTTTCTCTCTCTCTCTCTGACGTTAGGCCTATTCGGACGGGATTAGTTTTATGGGGTGCCGCACGTACCTGACGCAAAGTATCACGTGCACGGCGACGAAGATGTGACGGCAGAACGTAAACGTAGTTACTCCTCCCATGTCAAGTAAAAGGACAGCGATATCTAGTCCCGTCCGAATTGGACATTTATATTACAGAGGTCATATGATAAACCTGCATTACTCTACGTCCCCCTATAAAACTAATCCCGTCCGAATAGGCCTTTTGAGACCGGCTCCAAACCCGAGAGCCTACCCTTTAATTGTCCAGGAAAGTCCCATTGAGATACAATAACCCCCCCCCCCCTTAAAATCCCTTTTGTGCCCCTCCTTATACCAAGCTAACACTACAGTATAATAGTGGATCTGACTTGGATCTGACATCAAGGCGTCTGAGAGCATTGTGCTTCAAACTTCAAACACTTAAAACACACACTGATAAACCGCTGCCATTATGGTCATTACTGCTGGCAGGCTCACTGTCTGCCTGACCTCTTATGAACAGTCAATAGTGATACTCCGCTACATTATCTATGTGAGTGAGTGAGTGAATAGCTTAGTAAGTGAATGAGTGAGTGAATGCATAGCTCAGTGAGTGAGCGAGTGAGTGAGTGAATGAGTGAGTGAGTGAGTGCATAGCTTAGTGAGTGAATGCATAGCTTAGTGAGTGAGTGAGTGAGTGTGTGAATGAGTGAGTGAGTGAGTGAGTGAGTGCATAGCTTAGTAAGTGAGTGAGTGAGTGAGAGTGAGTGTGTGAATGAGTGAGTGTGAGTGAGTGAATGCATAGCTTAGTGAGTGAGTATGTGTGTGAGTGAGTGAGTGAGTGAGTGCATAGCTTAGTAAGTGAGCGAGTGAGTGAATGAGTGAGTGAATGCATAGCTCAGTGAGTGAGTGAGTGAGTGAGTGCATAGCTCAGTGAGTGAGTGAATGCATAGCTTAGTGAGTGAGTGAGTGAGTGAGTGAGTGAGTGAGTGAGTGCATAGCTTAGTGAGTGAGTGAGTGCATAGCTAAGTGAGTGAGTGAGTGCATAGCTTAGTGAGTGAGTGAGTGAGTGAGTGCATAGCTTAGTGAGTGAGTGAGTGAGTGAGTGCATAGCTCAGTGAGTGAGTGAATGCATAGCTTAGAATGAATGAATGAGTGAGTGAGTGAGTGAGTGAGTGAGTGAGTGAGTGAGTGAGTGAGTGAGTGAGTGAGTGAGTGAGTGAGTGCGTGAGTGAGTGCATAGCTAAGTGAGTGAGTGCATAGCTTAGTGAGTGAGTGAGTGCATAGCTCAGTGAGTGAGTGAGTGAGTGAGTGAGTGAGTGAATGAGTGAGTGAGTGCATAGCTTAGTGAGTGAGTGAGTAAGTGAGTGAGTGAGTGAGTGAGTGCATAGCTTAGTGAGTGAGTGAGTGCATAGCTTAGTGAGTGAGTGAGTGAGTGACTGACTGAGTGCATAGCTTAGTGAGTCAGTGAGTGAGTGAGTGAGTGAGTGACCACAGCAGTGGTGCTCTCTGACCTCCAGTCTGTTGAGAGCCAATCGGATGGCGGCGGCTCGTGTGCCATCTGTGCTGGCCAGAACCTCTTGAGGGCTGCGCAGGAAACGGAAACCCCACTTCCTGTGCGCCTCTTTAGCTGCCTGCTCCTTCAGCGCCTTCAGCATCAGCTCCGTCAGTCTCTTCCTGGGCCGTGGCAGGTCTGCAAACGCACGCACACACACACGCACATGCACGTGTACACACACACGCACACACACACACACACACACACACACGCACACACGCACACACACGCACGTGTAAACACACACACGTGCACACACACACACACACAAAGAAATACCCCTGATTAAGTGGGTGGCAACATACTTATCAACAGATGATCACACCTTTAGGTGTGACTGGCAGACACACTCGTAAATTCCATTCATTACTGGATTGCAAATGAAAAGCAGGGATTTCTATTCAGTGACACAGAAACATAATTAATGGGGATGAATATAGGGCATGTCTATAATGTAGGACCAGAGGGCTTAAGGATGCTTTCAGAAGTCACACTCCAGTTTCATTCAAAGCCAACCGGACAAACTGGGTAAAAAAAAACAAATCATGTCAGACAGAATGTGGTATTGAGCTTCCACCCACATGCACGCCTGACGTGACCAACTGTCATACCAACTGACACGCCATGCAACTCATAGCACGCCATCCATCAGCCTATAGACCTCTGAAGTTCGCCTACAAAAAAGCCACCATCTTTGCCCAAATAAGGAGATCCGGTATCTTGAGATTTTTTCTATGGGAAAATAACATGGGGATTTTCAATAATCGCACCTGTTAAACTCTCGCGGGGATGATGACATTTGAAATGCAGACGTTTTTCACCACACAGTTTTGTCCACTGCCTTCTAGTGGATACTGTGATCTTCGGCAGGTGAAGACGCCGGCACACTTTGATCTTTGCTACCCCAAAGCTAACTTCCATTGCAACTTGCCATAGGCAGTTAGCTTCAATTAACTCCCGGATGTCCTTATATGGGCAAAGATGGCAGCTTTGGATCCTTTTTGTAGGCGAACTTCAGATGTCTATACATGGGCTTCATCAGGTCCCTTTCCACAGGTGTATTAATCAAGCTCCATGCAGTCTGCATTCATAATCTAGATGCATTGATTTTATACACCTGTGGAAAGGGACCAGATGAAACCCATGAATAGATAGACCAGTGGTTCTTTATCAACCTTTTTTTGAGTCGTGCCTACATTTGATGCCTACATTATCGAGACATAAAATGATCGGCCCACAAAAGGCCCACAGTGTACAGGCTGCCTAGTGTGACCCACACAACGCTGTTCATACTGTATGTGTTAGAAATGGTAATTAAATAAAGTGATGGTTTACTGTAGATTTTTTTTTTTCCACACAAGCTAGCAACCCCCAAGAGATTCTGCCCTCCTGGCTGTGGGTCTCAACCCACACGTTCAGCATCACTGACCATAACAGATCAGTCATAACAGATCACATATGCAACTGCAAACACAATAGATCTTATACGCAACTGCAAACACAGACGTATAAACACCAGTTGTAACAAACCAACTATGACGTGAGCATTACATGTTATAAGTGTCTCCAAACAGCTCTGAACCCTACAGGCCATGCCGGTCATTAAGCCTCTGATTCTTACTGAGACTCAGATCAAATCTCTCCTAAAGCAAAGCATCCGAGACCCTGGGAAGAAAGGCTTATGCTCACAGACTGGCCTTCTGGGGAATTCAGGACATTTTCCTGGTGTGCCAGTCTTGTTAAAGCAACACTAAAGAGTTTTTGTACCTTAAAATAATGTTCCTAAAATCATTTCAGTGGTTCATCAACTCGTAACAGGGTGAACAGCACTTCTGCATTCACTTCGCGGGCCTCTATCGGCTATAACTGCACTACGGTATGTAAGTTTACCAGATTGGGTAGCGGTTCTGTAGTAAGATGGAATGAGACATGACAAACTACAATTTTGACTTGCTCCCATGTCACCTTCATAAAATCATGCAACATACTCTACCTTGTCTGTGGATAGTTATTTGCTGGGTAAACAAATAGTGTGTGTGCGACAGAGGAAAAGTGCTTTAGTGCTGCTTTAACACTGATACAATCAGTGGCAGCTGTAGAAATGCTAGAAGTCAGACATCATTCTTGTGTCAGAGGAAAAGTGCTTTAGTATTGCTTTAAGGAAAGTGTTTTTTTTTCCATATGCAAGTGTCTGTCAATTTTGGACTTTTGCCATCAGCCTTCAGACAGTTTGTTGTCAGAGTATGTTGGAGAGAGAGATAGATAGAAAGAGTATATTGAGAGAGATAGAGAGCTTGTAGTGCAGCTCTTTTAAGGCCAACAGGTGGCGCTATGGTACAGAGATGTAAAGGTCCAGCTTCAGAAGGCAAAATCCTGCCATGTAGTGGTCCTACCTGTGTGCTTAACACAGGTGATATCACTAATTAGCTGATCTACCTGGCTTAAAGAGACCCTATGCAACTTTTTCATAGTCATAAAATCGCTCAGAAATCGTTGTTTTGCTTGACTGACCAGTTTCATCGAAAACAGTAATATTTCCTCCCGCCCCCAGTGTCCCTATCCGCTATTGCAACCTTGCAGTTACATCTGGAAGTCTGAGACGCGTAAGGAACAAGAAGAACCACGCTTGCAATTTATATTATGTATAGCCTATATGTATAAATATACACGCTAAAGCTGTCTGGGAAGCTCTGCAGAGAAATATGCAAGCATAAAACGAGCGAAAACGAAAAACGAAACCGAAACCAGAGATGAAATCGCCAATCCTGCATAGTTCCTCTTTAAGAGTTGTGCTAATTAGAATAAGCTGAATAAGTGAATGGTAGGTCTTTTACTTTTTGAAGCCGGACATTTACATCTCTGCTATGGTGGCATCAGTGTCTCCACCGGATCAGAGCCATAAATACCATTTGTAACATCCATCTGTGGCTGTGCAGCTAAATAGGAGGCGTAGGTCTTGCACTTGGCTTTGTTTCACTCTTGGCAGCATCAATGGAAAAACACTCAAAATGAAACTTAACAGTTACTGGGAAGACCAGCTTTGTCAAATTGTTTGAATTGTATGTGTGTGTGTGTGTGTGTGTGTCTGTGAGAGTGAGTGTGTCTGTGTCTGTGTGTCGTGTGCAACTGTGTTTGTGAGAATAAAAGTGTGAGAGCTGGCTTTCCTCCAGTAAAATGTTCTTTCTGTTCACAGTGGAAAAATTAATTGGAGATCAGTTATTGCCAAAGAAGAAGCGCCGTGTTTCTGGGACTTTCTCTTGCACAACCAGAAATGCAGAGAGCTGAGGACACTCCTTCAATGAGAGAGAGAGAGAGAGAGACAATACAAAAAGCCATACAGCTTAGCAAATAAGAGGCAGTTTTCCTGTTTGCATTGCAAAATGATGCGCAGTTTAAAGCTGCAGCCACACAAGGGGTTTGATTGCATCCTGACAGGCTTTGTGCTCTGTGGAGTGGAACGTCTTGTACAATGGTGGTAAGCAAGTGTGATATGAGTGTGCTGATGGGCGTGTGCGTGTGCGTGTGTGTGTGTGTGCGTGTGTGTGTGTGTGTGTGTGTGTGTGCGTGCGTGCGTAGGCCCCACCATGACCACAGGGCTATCAGCACGAGGCCTTCAGATCTGAGGCCTCGCTTGCTACTGACCATGAATCTTAATGGCTATCTGTACGAGTGATCTTACAAACACACATTACAAGTTGTACACCCGAACAAGCTCATGCCCTACTGTGTGTGTGTGTGTGTGTGTGTGTGTGTGTGTGTGTGTGTGTGCACTAAATAGAATTGAAGGGGTGCTGTTCAAATACACCTGAATAAATGTGCTTGTTGCCATCAGGTCATGTCACACCTGCATTCTGAACTTCACAGGACCTGCTGACTGAAAGGCAGTGGGGCAGCTGTGGCCTACTGGTTAGGGCTTCGGGCTAGTAACCAAAGGGTTGCCGGTTCGATCCCCGAACAGTAGGAAAAATGTGGGCAGGAGAAGAGGTTGAGCACTGCTCTCCCAATGCCCACATCCTTCCCTTGAGCAAGGCACCTAACCCCTCACTGCCCCCCCGAGTGCCACTGTGGCAGGCAGCTCATCGCTGCGGGTTAGTGTGTGCTTCACCTCACTGTGTGCTGTGTGTGTTTCACTAATTCACGGATTGGGTGAAATGCAGAGGCCAAATTTCCTTCGCGGGATCAAAACAGTATATATACTCAATATTTATTTAGGCAGTGCAAACTTTGACATCTGCACATCTAACTTTAGGAGTGATTTATAACAAGGGCCGTCAATATCTCCTCCAGTCCCCTACCCTCCGTCCTGCCTTCCCTGATCCCTTCCCTCCGTCCTGAGCTCCAGTGACCAGTCCCCTTCCCTCCGTCCTGCCTTCCAGTCCCCTACCCTCCGTCCTGGGCTCCTGACCCCTTCCCTCCGTCCTGGGCTCCAGTGACCAGTCCCCTACCCTCCGTCCTGGGCTCCAGTGACCAGTCCCCTACCCTCCGTCCTGGGCTCCAGTGACCAGTCCCCTACCCTCCGTCCTGGGCTCCAGTGACCAGTCCCCTACCCTCCGTCCTGGGCTCCAGTGACCAGTCCCCTACCCTCCGTCCTGGGCTCCTGACCCCTTCCCTCCGTCCTGGGCTCCAGTCCTGCACTAACACCGCCTGTTGTTTAGATGGAATTCGTGGGGCGGGGGTTGCGATTATTTTCATGTCATCAAAGGAATTAGTGTTTTGTGTACAGAGCGCAAAAGCTGTGTACACAAAACAATGAGGATTTTCAAGCAGTTCTTCAAACTACGATGCTTCTGGGAATTCCAAAGCTATAAATGGGAGGTGACCGCAGGAAGATGCTGCACTCGTATCCACACAGAAGCCAAGGTCACGTCGCATCCGAGCAACCACACCAGGAACCACACCATTTACAAGAAATACGCTATCGCAGCGCTATCTGGGGGATCTTACACCTACGCGCACACAAGCACGCACGAGACATTGCCATTGTTTCCTATTGTCTATAATACTGATACTGCTCACTGATAACACAACTACTCTCACTCACTCACTCACTCACACACACACACACGAGACATTGCTATTGTTTCTCGTCTATAATACTGATACTGCTCACTGATAACACAACTGCTCTCACTAACTCACTCGCACAAACACATTGCAGTTTTATGGCTGAGCATTGGCTTGATATGAAACTATGTCAGATAAGACTAAAAGTACAAGTTATTGCCATTAAGCAATCAACACACACACACACGCACACCTGAGCATTGGCTTGATATGACATGATGTCAGATAAGACTAGTTATTGCCATTAAGCAATCAATATAAATATTAGACACAAACTGCACACACACACACACAGTAGAACATTAAGCAATCAATATACATATTACACATAAACACACACACATTTACCTTTTAAGGCCTCATTTATGCCCTGAAAGTCGTCAATCAACATGTCAGGTTGTGTTTCAGGGAGATTCACCATCTCACGCAGTTCCTGCAAAAATACACACACACAGGTAATATAGCTAATACGGTTCACCAATAGCTTATTTAGAAACACTGCACTGTTTATGAATTTTTTAAGTACACACACACACACACACACACACACACACACACACACACACACACACACACACACACACACACACACACACACACACACACACACACACACACACACACACACACACACACACACACACACACACACACACACACACACACACACACACACACACACACACACACAGCTGTTTACTTGTATTGTCCTCCTACTCTACAGTTAAAGGAATGGAGTTCTGAGAGTGAGTGAGAGTGATGATGTCATGAGAGAAGTCAGCGGAAACTGGAATGTTTCTGGGCCAGTGCCAGCACACAGGCCCAGAGGGGTTCAAAAGGAGAACTGGCTTGTTTATGCCTGTGGGAGTGTGTGTGGGTGTGTGTGTAAACATATGACTTGCATGTGCGTGTGTGTAAGTGATCATAAGATTTGCATTTTGCATTTCATGTGTGTGTGTGTGTGTGTGTGTGTGTGTTTACAGGTATGCAATTATGTATGTCAATATAACACCATGTATCACTCACACGGTGCCCAGTTATTTAGAAAGCAACTAAAAGGGTCATGACATTAGCGCTAACTGTGTCAGTGTCCTGATGAGGACATAGAATAAGTGAAAATGATATTCTAGTTTGAAACACATTTTGATGATTTTCCCGTTCCCCCCGTTTCCTATCCTGCCTTCCTTCCTTCCTTGGTCCTTCGGGTCGTTCCCACTGATCTATACAGATCACTGGATAGACTATCCCATTGTTGCCGCCCCATCTTTATTTTATAGATCAGTGGGAACGAGCCGGAGGATCGTTTCGTTTGTACTCGTGCCACCCGAGTGACTGCTTAATTGGGTGGGACGGAGGCACAAGACAATTAAGTATTTTTTAAGCTAACTGGACTTTCCCCATTGAGGACACTTCAATCTGCATTTTGATAACTGCCCAGTCTCAAAACACCCCAGATGTGGGCTAGATAAGACAGCAGGAAATTACAAAAATAACAAAAGATTTCCATCAAAGCTCTGGACTTCTGCACCAGTCAAGGAGCCACTGCGTAAACACACTGCACACGGCATGCACTGCACTCACCGCTAGGTTGCTCTTGGTTGGCACAATGTTCTAAAGATTTTTGTTTGTGGTTACCGCTGCGCTCCGCTCAAAAGACTTTTGCGGTCAAAGTTGAAGTATGTTAGCAGACCAGTTCACAAGCCATTGAAAGTAATGAGTTTCATTGCGCATGCTGCGTGCAATCTGATGGGGACTTTAGACGGCCAGGCAGTGTGCCAATGACACGGCCAGAAGCCACCGTCTCTGATGCTATACAGGTTATTTACCTCCGCCAAGGAGGAATACGTTTTCATCGGGGACCGGGCGTTTGTCTGTTTGTTCGTTTGTTTGTCTGTCTGTCTGTTAGCAAGATAACTCAAAAAGTAATGGATGGATTTCGACGATTAAACTTTGGGAGTGATCCGTAATTCGGTCGGGATTCCGGAGCCATTTAAGTGTTTTGCTTAGGGGTGTAATGGCATGGTATGGCCATGTTGCATGGCGATCTGAATAGTTTAGGTTCAAATGTATGACAACCTAGGAAGAACAATGCAGGTGGAGGTAGCTGCGCTTTCCGAGTGCTTTTCAAGTTCCATATTAATTCAACACAAAAATACTGGATTTGCCACCACAGTCTCAGGTTTTTGCGTATGCAATAGGTATACTGTATATTAATATTGTAGGTGGCCCAAATAGCGATTGTTCCATAAAAATGCCATTTTTCTCACCCTCTTGTAAGGACAGAGTGAAATGCAAAACCAGTTTTTTTTTTCACTATTACGACAAATTGTCCAAAAAACAATGAAGTTATGTATAAAAAAAAGTTTACAAAGCCGTGTGAAACGCACACCCACAATCACGACGGCCTAATCAGTGGAA
>NC_084996.1:20903844-20991344 GCF_963854185.1 Sardina pilchardus | reverse complement strand
GTAGATGAATTAGATTTACTGGAAGATATGGTATTTTACATTTGTGCAAAAAAAGACAGTTTCTATCCACAAGCCACCAGGATGCTGGTCTGTCATTCTCTTCCTTGTAGCTAATCAACCACACACCTCTTCAGGGTTTTTTTTTTTTTTTTTTAATTCGATTTTTTTTCTCATAATTTATGATTATATTTACACACACACACACACACACACACACACGCACACACACGGCCTACCTCTTTGTTGTATGGCAGTCCGTTGTACCAGCCTACAAAGTCTTTGGCGGAGTACACACCAGACAGGTGCTCCCCTGGTACACCCATACTGCGGTTCCCCTCAGCACCATAACTCTGACAAACAGACAGACAAACAGACAGACAGACAGACAGACAGATGGAGAGAGGAAAATTTCATTAAAGGTGTTGCTTGCTAAACAGTGCTGTAAGTTTGCGCTAGCTAGCTAGCTAGCTAACATTCTAAATGGAGAAGTGTCCTTTCTTTGAAATTACAACTAGCTGAATAACATTACTGATATAAGTTAAAGTGGATGTCTTAAAGGGACACTTCCCCCATTAGCATTAAGCGTTGTATCTTTAGAAAACCAGTCATGTTTTTGAATGGCTGTGCATCATTCCCTCAGTTTGCCTTGAGAAACCCATGAATAGGACCTGCTTTCAATGATTCCTGCTTCCTGCTTTCACTCTCTCACTTGCTCCTTCGCTCGGCGACTCTAGGGGGAGTTGTAAATGAATTTACCCGAAACTGCATAGTGTTCCTTTAATCGGCTCCGCAAAATTCCCTGATTTTTCCACGACCGCCCCACAAATGACAACATTCCCTGACTTTCCATTCCTGGAATAGATTGCATTTTAAACTGCTACAACACCATTCCCTGACCTCTGACCTGTGGGATCCCTGCACTTAATAGCATATCTTCACTGTAACCTTTCATAGTGTTATCTGTAATCTTCCATCTGTCCAGATTGCTATTTCCTCTTGTGAAATACCTACATTCATGCTGGTACACAATGACTCCTGAACACACCTTTCAGACATCCTGCTGTTTATTATTCTTGTGCAATATCAAAATATGAACCGGTTGTGCAATATTTACTGGCATCTGCAAGACTTAAACGGTTTATTGGCTGTAATATTTTGGCAGCTATTCAAGGGTAGCACTTTATACCAAGCACTGGCCTGAATTATATTTTAGAGTGATATTTTTCGACAGTGTTTATCCATTTATTTATCCTTGATTTTCCTCGTCTCCCTCAAGCACTTCTCCAACCCGTGTTGAATGCAGAGTAATATACGATGACAATAATGGCTTTCTATTCTTGATTACAGCAGCACACTAGCCTGGGTGTTCCCATGCTGCCTTGCGCGCAATTTGATTCACGCTGCTAAGGCAGCCTGGAAACTACCGCCCTAATCTTTGCCTCAGATAGGGGACCAATCACAGAACAGGGGGGAAAGCAAGACGATGATGAGCTATGCACAGACGCATTTGATAGACATACGTGGCGCCCAATGAACGGATCTGGGCATTTTTTTTCAAATACGAGAAAATGGTTTGGTTGCCAGACCACGTCTCATTTGAGAAGTGGTACAGTAGGTGCTAGCCAGGCTAGCAGTACAGACACCTCATTCCCCTCAACGATGTCTGCATTATAGGCATCAGAGACATGAGAGACCCAAAGTCACAATAGACCACCAGACTATGTATACATTTAGTTTGAGATGTATCTGGTTTCTCGTTGGTTTGGTGAAAACAATTTTTCTGAATATCAATTTGTAATTATTATTATTTTTGATGATTTTCTATCTGCAATCAGCACATGAGAGAGGTGTGGAATGGTGTAAGGTCAATCACCGGCTAAAGGAAGCCTGTGTTTGATTCAACGCACTGGGCAGTGCATTTCCTTCAAGATCAATAAAGCATTTCTTATCTATTTTATTATCCGTATCAGAATCAGCTTTATTGGCCAGGTTTGCGTAAACAAACACGGAATTTGACTCCAGTTAATCTTTTCTCTCAAGAACAACACTCAACAATAACACAGAAAAACAGTAAGAATAGAATAAGGGCAGTAAGGCTATGTATAAGAATAAATACAGCATGTACATTTACAAATAAATAGATGCTATGGGTGGGATAGGGTAATGCAATTGTCTGGAGGGGGATTACGGCCCTGTCTCCCTGTCAAGGTTGCCGTGGCTGTGGACACCCCAACTGGACCAGGCAAGACGCAGGATGCAATATACAATTGAAAGATTAATCATTTCTTCAACGGGATAAAAAATATGGCCTAAGTACCGGCTGGTCACTGGTACTGTAATACGGTCCTACTACCAACAAACAACATTTCTGTTTATTGAGGTGTGATTTACCAATACCCTGAAGCAGTGTTGACAGATGGAGAAGAGAAACCTAAAATTATATAATTCAGGAGTGCTTGGTATAAAGTGCTACCCTTGAATGAAATATTACATAGCCAGTAAACAGTTGAAATTTTGCAGATGCCAGAACATATTGTACAACCGGTTCACATTTTGACATTGCAGAGGAAACCATAAACAGCTGATAACCAGATACAAAAGCACCCTAATAATCCCCGACTATACTGTGCAGAGCAAGGTCCCTGAACTCCAGGTCAAAACTTACTTAACAAGGGACAGCACAGATATTGGGGGTAATTCCCTGTCAACTCAGATAAGGTTGTTGCTGCACCGTCTCAGAGAATATAAGCCTACGCGTTTCGACTCTACTGAGTCTTCCTCAGGGCAATCCTTTGCAATTGCCCTGAGGAAGACTCAGTAGAGTCGAAACGCGTAGGCTTATCCAAATGCAATAAAGGATTTTTAACTTTTTTCACTATATCGGTGTGCCTCGGACTTTTTGACTGCCTTCAACACAGCACAGCGTTTTTAATACAGGACAGTCGCAGTTTTTTCAATTTCATTTATGTCCATTCCGAAGAGCACCCGATTTTAATCTTTATATTTGACCCAACGCAGCACTCTCCTTCTCTCTCTCAATACTGAGAATATGTCTGTTTTTCATCCTATTTGGGCAGTTTAGGAAGAGTATTCATGCTCCAGAGACAAATGAAAATCCAAGGGCAAAAATGTGTATTAGACAAATTTTGTCTCATAAAGTCTCAAAACGAAGACTGGTAAAACATTTTTGCCCTTGGATTTTCACTTTCGTTATTTAATAATCCTTTGATAACAAATTCAACAATAGCAGCCCCTTAGAACATGGATCCACATTGTTCCAGAGAATGTCCCAGGGGCTGTCTGCCACAGCCAACAAAATTGACTGCCACGAACACAATCACCAAACAACTAGCCAATGCAAACATTCCCACACCCACCCACACACACACACACACAAACAAAATTGCCCCTTGGGGACAATAAAGCTACCTTGACTTGACTTGACACACACAAGTGAGAGGTGAGTTAAAGAGAGCAACACACCCACACATAAACACACACACCTCCACACACGTACACCCATGAAGCAGGAAGTGGAATCAGAGAGGCAGTTCTCTCTCTCTCTCTCTCTCACTCACGGAACAGGAGTCAAAGTGCCTCGCTCCCTCCCTCGCTCCCTCCCTCCCTCCCTCACTCAGTCACTCAGTCACTCAGTCACTCACACGGAGCAGGAGTCAGAGTGCCTCCCTCCCTCCATCCCTTGCTCCCTCCCTCCCTCACCATCACCACTGCATGATAAACCAAAGTGCCTCCCTCCCTCCCTCCATCCATCCATCCCTCCCTCGCTCCCTCCCTCCCTCCCTCCCTCACCATCACCACTGCATGGTAAGCCTGCCTCAGCTCCTCCACGCTCACGTCTTTGCCAACGTTGACGTTTCCCAGAAATCGGCAGCGCTCATGCTGGGCCGTCTGAGTGAAGGTGTTGATGACATTCTGTAAAACAATAAACACAATAAACACAATGAATACGTGAGTGCAATGTAATCACAGGGCACATCATGTGAAAGGCCGTGTGTGTGTGTGACTATATGACGGGAAAGGGCTGTACTTGTGAGTGTGCAGTGTACTCTATATGTGTGTTGGAGGAAGATTGTTTACGTACACACACACACACACACACAACAAGAATGCCGATATAGTGTACAAGTGTGTGTGTACTGTATGTGTGTGGGCATCAGCTTGTGTGTGGGAAGGGTGTTTGTTTGACATGATGTGTGTTGTCGTCGACATGTTTATACCAACAAAATGTGTGTTGTATATGTTATACAGTGTGCGTAATATAGTCAGAGTGCCTGGCTCCTTCCCCTGTTCCCTCCCTCCCTTGCTAATATCACAAAGTAAGAGTTTCAATGAAATATGCAGAAATTATTCATGTTAAAATTCTTTCTCTTCTATTAGGTAGAGAGCATATTAGAGAGAGGAGCACTGAAGCACGGGTTGAGGCTTTAGCCTAGCCAACTGAAGTATTGCCAGCTCAGTCATTCCCTGTCAACTCAGATAAGGTTGTTGTTGCACCGTCTCAGATGCTGTTCAAACCTTGTCTGAATTAAGGTCTGTAAAATACATATTCTGAATCTTGGGCATTATATAAAATGAATGGGCATGCAGTGCAAACTTATAATGGTCCATCATACTGAGAATACGTCTATTTTTCATCCTATTTAGGCAGTTTAGGAAGAATGGAGCAATGAAGCCTGGGTTGAGGCTTTACCCACTGAATTAGCCTAGCCAACTGAAGTATTGCCCGCTCAGTCATGTGACCACAAGCTAAGGGATGGACAGACAGACCTTGTGACCAAAAGCTAAGGGATGGACAGACAGACCTTGTGATGACCAAAAGCTAAGGGATGGACAGACAGACCTTGTGATGACCAAAAGCTAAGGGATGGACAGACAGACCTTGACCTCGGGGTGGTCAGGGGCAACCCCAAATCTCACAAGGCCGAACGGGACGGGAAGGCGCTCGTAGACATCCACCTGCACATCGGGACGACCCTGGAGGAAAACACACACACACACACACACACACACACACACACACACACACACACACACACACACACACACACACACACACACACAAACACACAAACACACAAACACACACAGAAGTGGGACATGAGGAAAACACACTCACACCAACCCTTATGTTTACACCAACATGTGAGGGATTATGAAAAGAAGACAAACACTGATGATAGAAAGTTACTGATGTCATCTAATGATGGCTAGAGTGCGGCGCTGACCAATCTTTTCCAAACATGAGAGCTGACAAGCAGAGTTATGCACGCACACGTGCATACACACACACACACACACACACACACACACACACACAGAGACACATAGACACAGACATCAACATCATCCATTACTGGATACAGCCACAACTAGCAATGTTTGCTTTTTTTTCAGTGATCTTATCTTCAAATTTACAAGGTTCAAAGTGCAAATGTCTCAAGTGCTGTCTACACATGCACACGGCCTTTTTGAGAATATTTCACTGTGCCTAAACGGCAGTAGCCAGAATAGATCTTGTCTCGTAAAATTAAATTACAAAAAAGTCTGTTCGCAAGATAAGTCAAAAAGTGAGTGATCTGTATTACTGTCCGGATCCAGGAGGCGGTTATGTTTTTGCTTGGCGGAGGTCTGAGCTCTCTGAGTGCTTTTCTACTGTTACAAATGTGGTTACAGTGGTTCACCCTGGAGGCTGCCATACTGGCCATTCAGGGAAGTATGTGATCACACAAACTCTGTGTGTTTGTGTGATCACATAAAAATAAGCTGATGCATGGATGTGTGTGAAGTGAGCTCCCCTGCTCTTCCCACAGTGTGCTTCATGGCAGAGACGCTGCCTGTATGTTTCATGTGGCCTTGCCTGCTGAGGTGCATGTGAACCTATGCACAGCACAGGCCTACAGTACCACTTCCTCTGGAGCGCACAGTGACAACAGAGGAAACCAACTCTACTACACCAACAAGGCCACAGAAGACACACAGGTAGAGAGAGAGAGAGAGAGAGAGAGAGAGAGAGAGAGAGTGTGCGTGTCATGGGTCATGTGCGTGTGTATGCATGTCAGGTGCATATGGATGTGTGTGCGTGTGTGTGCGTGCGTACGTGTGTGCATACATGCAAACAGTCTACATATGAAACACTATGTTCTTGTCCCCACAGGTGTGCACCGAGCTCCCTACACTCTCCTACACTAACAGCCATGTGTCAGTCATTTATGATGGAAAAAATGGTCTCTTCATAAAACATCACCGTGAACGGTGTACAAAAAGTCCTATAAAACGTCATATAAAACTAAACTTTATAGTATAATATGCCATTATAAAGTCCTACAATAAAAAATAAAGCTATAATGTAAAGCTAGGCAAACTTTAGCCCAGTTTTGTGTTTAACCGAGCTTATGACACTGGTGTTGGTGTCTGACAGAAAATGTCTGTGGTGTCTAATGGGGGGGAGGAGTTATGGCTGTGCATTAAACTCTGTCCGTTCCCTGATTGAGGGTGCAAGTACCCTCTCTTGCGGCAGGTAAACGGCCAAACAAAATCACTCAGAGTGTGTCTGACTTAAAGAGCATGCTGGAAACGATGAGTGATGAGTTGGCTCTTCTTCCAATAGAACAGAAGACAGAAGACACACAGGTAGGAGCAGAGAGAGAGAGAGAGAGAGAGAGAGAGAGACTGTGTGCGTGTCATGGATCGTGTGTGTGTATGCATGTCAGGTGCATATGCGTATGTCTGCGCTTGTGTGCGTGCATGTGTGTGTGTGCGTACGTGTGTGCATACGTGCAAACAGTCTACATATGAAACACTATGTTCTTGTCCCCACAGGTGTGCACCAAGCTCCCTACACTCTCCTACACTAACAGCCATGTGTCAGTCATTTATGATGGAAAAAATGGTCTCTTCATAAAACATCACCGTGAACGGTGTACAAGAAGTCCTATAAAACGTCATATAAAACTAAACTTTATAGTATAATATGCCATTATAAAGTCCTACAATAAAAATAAAGCTATAATGTAAAGCTAGGCAAACTTTAGCCCAGTTTTGTGTTTAACTGAGCTTATGACACTGGTGTTGGTGTCTGACAGAAAATGTCTGTGGTGTCTAATGGGGGGGAGGAGTTATGGCTGTGCATTAAACTCTGTCCGCTCCCTGATTGAGGGTGCAAGTACCCTCTCTTGCGGCAGCTAAGCGGCCAAACAAAATCACTCAGAGAGGGTCTGACTTAAAGAGCATGCTGGAAACGATGAGTGATGAGTTGGCTCTTGTTCCAATAGAAATCAAACTGCATCAGATCGCGGAGATCTTTTCTGAGATCCCTTTGCCTGCTAACCAACACACTGGACCCTGCTTCTAATAGACCCTGCTTAAACAGAGAAACTGTTGGTCATTACAGTCCAGCCAACTCCTCATCATTGCATGAATACTCATGGAAATAGTTCATGGAAATGAGTGTTTACTTGTTCAATCTGGCAATGGACTACTTGCAACAGAGGAAACAAAACAAAGTGGCCACATTAAGAGCCTTCCATGCAAGTAGCTCATTCTGGAAAATGAAAGATACAATCAGCTGTGGCAGAAATTTTTAGACTCTCCCTAAATTGCACATGTGTTACACTGTGTACAATAATGTATGGTTTACATACAATGCATCAAGTTAGGGAAGAACTTGTGTTCTTCTTCAGTATTTGTGTGTCTCACTAATGCAACTTGCGCCCTCCATCAATGGCTCTCATGCCAGGTTGTCAAGATTTGTTTTACCACAAGGCATTTAACAGCTGTACTCAGACCGCCGTGACTGAAGCAAAGAGTCATACTAAGACCAGACATAAACGTCACCTATCAAGAAAAGATAACAGATATGAGAAATGAGTTTGGGCGGAGGTGGACTGCGCTATTATCACAGAGTCTCACCTTTATAAGGTGCTGGGCAGTGTAAAAACCAGCCGGACCTCCTCCCACAATGCAAACCTTTGTGTTCGGGTCAGAGGCTGTAGAAAGCCCACGAAGTGCTGTGTGAACAAGATAGAGACACAAAGGTACAAAGCAGGAAATTGTTAATGACGTTCTGTTTTCAAGCAGCCACTCAATCACTGAAATACCAGTGAAGTCAACACTAAAACGGCCACCTGGCATATTATATGAAATCACTACAAGGTGTGCCTTTAGGGATAGAGTAAAAATCTAGTGGAAGATGAGAATTGGGACCGGCCCAGCCTACATGGCGACATGTAGCTTACTGTCACTGTAATGATGATGTACTTACCATATCCGGCGTTCTTGGGCGACGTCCGTGCTAATGCAACGATGTCAAGCAATGTTTTTTTGACTATTCGCCTCATTTTAGGACTGGGTTGAAAACGCGATACTGAAACACAGGACGAAAATTACATGACTGATTGCTGGCCAACAAGTAGCTTATGCTCAAACAGATTATATGATGCAGGCAGGAATTAGGCTTTTCATTCACTACTGTATGGATTCTTTGTTTCGTGCAAATCACCTCGGCATTCTGAAAGAATGGCTGAGCTAACGTTAAACGTTGCTATGTTTTCACAAGTAAGGCATAGCTTACCCTCTGACAGCAGTCAAGTAATACAACGCTGCATTTGTACTTTCATGTATATCCCATAGGGACATGAAACGGCCATACTCACTTAAATGACTAAACATTTTTCAACGCTAACAGTAACTATCTGAAAGATAAACACTAAGCTTTTCAGGTCGTGTCAAAACTTTGACAGTGACATGTGCAACATAGCCTACTGAGTTCTTGTAAGCCGATTTCAGAATGAGACAACATGAGAAATAAGTCTTAGTTTGACAAGAAACTTACAATGACACCAGACGAGTTCACATTATTAATTTGGAGAACAAGAGCATAACTTTGGAATGAATAAAACGTCCACGGGAGTTTCAAATGTACATCTGTGTGAGTGCGTCGGTCTCAATATTCCGTCTAAGAGCAAGTTTCCAGCACAAAGGTTCCGCAAGTAAAAGATTTCGTGTCTCACCAAAGAAGGCTCATATAGCTTTCTTTCTCTCTCTCTCTCTCTCTCTCTCTCTCTCTCTCTCTCTCTCTCTCTCTCTCTCTCTCTCTCTCTCTCTCTCAGATACGCAGATACATACACCAGTGCACGCACGCACGCACACACACACACACACACACACACACACACTAAAAGTAGGCCTACACTGTCTCATGGTCATCTTATCAATCACATCTCTACTCAAGGTAATTTTCAATGCCAGACATGGGGGTCATTTTCATTGGCTGATCTTCAATTTAGTTTTTTGCTGGTCTGTGTGCCCTTTTTACAATTCACTGTTTTTATTATCAAACAAAGTATTACAATCATAAAAAAACAGTATCACAATAACATCAATACAATTTCATGCCTTCCTCAGATAACTCATAGTGGACCATGGACTCTTAAATCATGGCTAAAAACAAAAAATGCATAAAACTATGAACATCAAATGAATAAACAAACACAACAACAAATAATTAGCCATCTCGATGACAAAGCATGTGATGCACTTCTTTCCTATCTCCATTGAAACTTTCAAATAAGGTCTGGAAAGTATGACAAACTTTTTTTAAAAGGAAGTTTAGGCTATGTGAGGGTACCACCTCTGCACAATTAGTTTCTTTGTTCCCGTAAACTTCAGTAAAAATCTGTAAATCATCATTAATCAGCAAAAGACTTGTTTGTGAGAGAATATCAGTTACACAGAAACACACATAGGTGAAAACTCGCCGGATTTCTTCTGTTGTAACCGACTTTGTGTATTTGACTGTTGTAACTGATGCTATAAGTACAGTAACTGAAAGATTGTCTGGGGAAATGTTAAATCTGCACATTCGTATAAGATCACTGAGGAAAAAGTACACTCCACAACACAGCAGTAATGTTAATGCCGCCGTAACAGACCTACATCTCAGAGACAGGATGAGACACACTGTGACCGGTGAAATTCAGTTTTTTTTCTGTATTGGAAAAAAAAATGAGAAAAGGCCTGGGTTGACTTCCTTTTCAAAAAGTGCAATGAGCAGTGAGGATGTGGTGAGAGGCATAGGTGCAGACATTCGCTGACCCAAACCTGATGTAAACATCAAAGACAAAAAGGTGCATAGCATTACTTGCACCTGCACAGCATTTCCCTTGCATTGTACAAGCCACAAGCTTACATTTAAGACTACACCTCATCTCTATAGGCTACACATTTACATGCAACGTACAACGTACATACAACGTACATACACACGCATACAGCTTCAAATTTACATCATATTAGATCAGAAAGGTTTCTCCGCTAAATTTCCTCACAATGCTCTTGAATGATTATGACATTAAGAGACCACTGCAAATGTTTCTGATGTTATCTGACAGTTGCTGCATGACATTTAAATGAGTTGACATGCAGTCATACTGAAATCTGCAGTGGTCTTTTAATTTTGAATGTGACCGTCAACTCAAAATGTCACTCAGCAACTGTAGGATGACATCAGAAAAATGTGCAATGGTCTCGTATTTGTTTCCAGAGCTGTATTAGAGAGTGCACTGCTGGCTTCTCAATGACGTCTGTGTTGTGAAGATCGGTGCTGAGATGGATAATAAGGAGGTTGAGAGTGGTGATGGAGATGAGGAGGTTGAGAGTGGAGATGGAGATGTTGAGTAAGAAGATGATCACGATGATGATGATTCTGAGTTTGTTGAGGATGATGATGATGATGATGATGATGCTGCTGCTGAGGAGGAGGAGGAGGAGGTAGAGGACGACGCTGATGATTTTGATGATGAAGGGCTTTATGTTGACTACTTTGATGAGGGTTGTATTTGCCATTTTTCTAAGGAAAGAAATGACTGGTTTCACTAACTCGCAAACTCTCATCAATTCGTTTTTGGCAGGAACCACAAACACATGGCTGAAATCTAAACATCCTGTACTTTCTACTCTGTTCTCTGAAGAAGGCTAACAATCACACACACACACACACACACACACACACACACACACACACACACACACACACATACACAAACACACACACACGCACCAACACATAAACCTACACACAAACAAACACACACACACACACACACACACACACACACATACAAACACACACAAACTTCCAACATCTGTGGTCTGTGGTCTGTGACCGAGGTTCCATCCCCCCCCCCCCCGTCTGTGTACTGCCTGTTTCCATTTCTACTTTACTTTAAGATGGCGTGAGCGCTTTCCCCTCTTTTTCTTATCCCTACTCAGGACCTACCAGCAGACATCTCCATATCAGGGCCCCAGCGAAGATGAGGAACATGACAGCGCACACCACGGCACTCAGGCCGAGGATCAGCCGATGCAGCTGCGTGCCTGACGGCTCGGTGCAAGGCTCTTCAGGGTTGCGCTCTGCAGTGGACAACAGGAACAAAACAGGATGAGAACAGTGTCCACTGGCAGTGATGCAGTCCAGATAAAGCACAAGGCTGAGTCGGGTCAGGGCATTATCTGCTGCACTGTACCCTATACTGTATATCCACAGTAGATCTCAACAGTGAGCTCACGGCTGATGAGTGCAGAATGTGTGCCAGTGTGCTTATTTGCAGATAAGGTTTTGCAAGAGTTGGCCTGTAGATAGATAAGCATTCAGTGTGTACACACCTGTAATATCCCTCCTGGCATGCTTCATATAAAATGGTCTTTACACAGACAGGTGTGTACACATTGAATGCTTATCTAGGGTAAAAGAAGCCAGTGAGAAAAGGCATACTAGGGTAATGTGGTTGTCGAGTAGTGGTAATAGTAGTAAAACACTATGTTGATGATTACACATGCAGTAACTCATAAAATGAAGCAACATAAAACACTTTCTGAGGCAGTGGCTCAACAGGCCACAGCGTCCATATGAACGTGTCTGAGTGCGGGTCCGAGTGCCCACAGACCCAGGTGCGAGTTACTGTAATATATCATTTTGGTCAAAAAAAAAATACCATTTTGGTCTCTAAAAGAAACACAAGAGACTGAGTGATGTCTGCTCCTCCCACACAATTACACTGTCCTGTCCCAAAAAAGGCAAAAGCACAAAAAATATACTTAAAAAAAAAAAAAAAAAAGACCACTTGCTGCTTAGATCCCAGTAGACATTAGAGTGATGAAATAGCTATCAGTGAGGACATTAGACATTAGAGTGAGGAAATAGCTATCAATCACTTGCATATGGCATGTCAGTCTCAGTCTGTAACAACACCTACTGGGGAAAGAGCTGCTGTGTAAATGTGCATTCTCTTGGGGGTAGGTCTATTTCTCATAGACTGATGTCAGGTGGGAATGTGGTGGATTGTGAAAGACACTAAACGAAACCCAGAACAGCTGTAAACATTGGCTTGAATTCAAACTAAGCCTCAGATGTTTCGAAAGTGATTGCAGTACCAGTTTGGGCCACAATCTTACATACGGTTCCTTTACTGTAAGTATCATAGTGTAGTGGAAAGATGACACATGATTTCACACAGGCTTATTTTGGTCGAGGAGGAAGTTTAGCAAGACTAAGCTTTAGCTATTTCAAGACTGAGCATGGTTACAGTCACTCCGAACATAATTCAGCAGAGCCTCACCCCGAACTATGATGAGTGTGTAGTTGCTCTCCAGAGTACTGCTTTCCGCTTTGTTCTCATCGAAGATTTCCCAACTGCAGTAGTAGCCATTGGTGTCCGCCACCTGCAGCAAAGACAGCTGGAAGGTGAACTCACAGCAGTCGCCGGGTTTCGGAGTGACCGAGATTCTGCCTTTAAAGTCCTGATGTACCGTATCAGTCTCCACGGCCATATATTGGTAGAACAGTTGTATATTGCCGTTGAATCGCCGCTTCAGAGACAGTCCATGCAACTCTTTACAGGGGACAGTGGCAGAACAGGAGATCTCTGCAGAAGTGTTGAGCTGCATGAGGGCGATTACCTTTGGGCTTTGAGACACCTGTAAAGACAGACCTGGAGGAGAAACGAACACGGTCTTCAGGGTGTTTTCTTAAGGCCTACCTGGGTTAAGATAAAGTTTATACTCAGAGTGAGAGAGTTGTCAAGAAAAATCTGTTTATCTTCGTCATTCCTATACAGTAGGCTACTATTTACTTTATCTAGTCTGGATGATGTATCAGAGAGATGTCATTACTATAGGCTACTATTTACTTTATCTAATCTGGATGATGTATCAGAGAGATGTACCTGTAACCCATAGGGTACAGGCATCTACTGAGGCCCCTTAATGCCATTGCACTTGCTGGGCTGCTGATAGTTACACTCATGCAGGCTATACACTGCTGGATAGGCTGGTACACTGTGCCATCATGGCCTAAAAATACAGTAATCTCATGTGCATTAGTCGCTTTCTGTATAAGCTGCAGGACAGTCTGTTTTATGCAAGCTAAAAGAAACAAAACCATAATAATCGATCCTGTGTATTACTGTAACCTCATAGTTGAAGAAAATTAGCAAATCAATGTATAAGCCGCAGTTAAGTTGGGAAATTACGGTATACAACAGAATTTCTAAAGTAAAACATTACTGTTGAGCTGTCACTGGAGAGCTTGAACCTGTTCCTGAATTCTATATGTGAAATAAGGAGGTGCAGTTAAGCAGGCACGTTTCCGTTGCTGATATGTTATTATATCATTACAAATATGTTTAGATGGGAGTTACGTAACAGACAAGCAGTGGATTTACTTGCAGCCCTGGCAAATTCTCTGGCAATTTTTTTTATCAAACGTGAAGATTAACGAAGGACCATTACAGAGGGCACAGCACAACCACCACATACAATACAGCAGTATAGGGGAGATGGTGCCTCCACATACAATACAGCAGTATAGGGGAGATGGTGCCTCCACATACAATACAGCAGTATAGGGGAGATGTTGCCTCCACATACAATACAGCAGTATAGGGGAGATGTTGCCTCCACAGATCAATACAGCAGTATAGGGGAGATGGTGCCTCCAACCACCACATAGCAGTATAGGGGAGATGGTGCCTCCACATACAATACAGTATAGGGGAGATGGTGCCTCCACATACAATACAGTATAGGGGTGATGGTGCCTCCACAGATCAATACAGCAGTATAGGGGAGATGGTGCCTCCACATACAATACAGCAGTATAGGGGAGATGGTGCCTCCACATACAATACAGCAGTATAGGGGAGATGGTGCCTCCACATACAATACAGCAGTATAGGGGAGATGGTGCCTCCACAGATCAGCTGATTTCCCTACTCACCGTTTGAAGCTTGAACCACGATGAGGGTGCAGAGGAGCAGCAAGGTGCTGAGTAGGTGCCCAGACATCCTGCCCTGTCTCTTTGTGTGCAGACTGTGCTGTGATGCTTCACTTCTCACAGGCATACGGCGCAAAGATCAGGATGTCAGCCGCCTTTGATCGAGAACAGGAAGTGTTGTTGCTGTTTATGCTCTGCTCAGGTCGTGTGTTGTTCGTACAGTATAGGGTGAGTCAGACCTCTCACAGAGAGTTTCAAATCAACACTAAAAGGACACTCAGGTTGGTCTTTAAAAACACTTTTATTGATGTATAGTTTACCATGTAAAACATTACAAATGAATACGAAACACATACAGAAATCCATTATGGAGTTAGCATTTGTCACACATATTCACTTGGTTAGTGTCACAAAGGAATAATACAAGCTGAACATGTATGGCAGTATAAGAATAAGGTGCTTCCATCATAGGATATATTTAAGCAATATGACACAAGTGGGAGTGGGGTTGGTAAAGGACATCGCTATGGTAATTCGGCCATAGCTACAACGGATTATGAGCTGTTCTGATTGAGAGGGACCTGGCTGGTGACAAGATGGTGGACAAGGGCGCAGCCATGTCTCTATATTCCATACCGAAGTCACAGGCGGAAGTTGGTCTTTTTCATGTATCAATTTGTCAATTTAATTTTTTTTTTTTTTTAAAAAACACACACACAAGAACTACATCTGTGGGGACGCACAGACGAAAAGTTTCTAAGAACTCCGACTAAGAGAGACACACTTAAATGGAGTCTTGGGGTGCGCAACTGAATATTCCTTTCGGGAGCGTTCACCTATCTTCCGCTCTGGAGTAGAGATATGGCCAGCCCTGCAGCCAGGCACTCTTGTTCTGATATGGAAGTATTAACACACCCATCACATAGCTTAACAACTCAGCAGCAGTTCAGTTAGCTTGCTTTCTTCCACACAGGCAAACACACACACACACACACACACACACACACACACACACACACACACACACACACACACACACACACACACATCAATGACAATCCCTCTACAGATACACCAAAGACCCAAAACACATACCTATATTAAAGCAACACTAAAGAGTTTTTCGTACTTTAAAATAATGTTTCCAAAATCATTTCAGCGGTTCATCAACCCGTAACAATTCTGTAACAATTCTGCTTTCACTTCGCGGCCCTCTTTCGGCTATAACCGCACTATGTGACTTTACGAGGTGGGGTAGTGTATCTGTAGTTCGATGAAATGAGACATCAGAAACTACAAATTTGACTAGCTTCGATGTCGCAATACATCATACTTTCATAAAATCATGCAACATATTCTACCTTGTCTGTTATTTGCTGGATAAACAAATCGTGTGTGCAACAGAGGAAAAGTGCTTTAGTGTTGCTTTAACCCATAGGGCATAAATGGCCAATACAAATATACTTAGGAAAGAATTGTGCTTGCCAGCAAGCCTCCTTTTGTCTCCCTCACAGTCAAGGGCGTAACTTTGGGTCTACCATTGGGGGGGTTAAACTTGCGGCATATTTATCAATTTATTTATTTATTGAATATTTTTCTTGTGCAAAAGGTAACATGCTAATTTGCCGTTCCTTTATTAGAAATACATCATGATGATATAGGCTAGGCTACTTAACATAAATGCAGCTGTTCACTTGACTGTTTGTGCCATAATGACACAGTAGTTAAATTCAGTGTGCTCACATGGACCGTCTTGTGTGTAGGCCTATGTATAAAGTGCACGCCTGCACTAGCTATGAGCCCTAGGCTGTTTTAAGGGCATTTTCACTACCTCTAGTTAGAAGCATTTATCCTGGTCATTGTAAGTGCCATTCACACATGCTACATATTGTTTTTTTCAACACAGTCTAGGCTACCCAGATCTACCACATGTATTAATACTTGCATTGATAATACAAATTTAAAAAGCATACTATACAAATTTTTACACATTTTGACATGTAGGCTATCTCACCACAGCAAGCTAGTTGTGTAGGCCTGACTGTCCTGAAAATTGCAATATAAGAACCATGGTGGAGGTATACTTTGGGGCTGAGCAATTTACAGAAATATGTGGTGTGTGCCTTCCAGAAATAAATGGCAATTTTTATTTAGTGATGAGAAATGACTTTTTGACACTTTTTGTGCTCCATATTTGTGACACTAGCTGATCTGACCTGACTTGTTTGCGTGGTAGCACACATGACGTGCACAGAAGATGATTCTCTATCATATTTTTTACTGCATTGCAATGAACAAAGTAAAGGCAAAAAAGTGTTTATTTGTCAAACAAATTTGGATTCAATATCTTGCAATATCTATCAATGTCTTGAATTGGATACCATACAGGAGTTTGCTAGGATCTCAAAACCGTATTATGAACGTGACTTGCCATAGAGAAACTGAAACACATGGTAACGTTGGATTAGCTATGCCACACTAAAACATGGGGTAAGTGGAGCTAAATGAAGTTATTATTTTGCTGTCACTTCGTCTGTTTTATGGCCTAGAAGGTTGTAGGCTATGTGGTATCTGTGGATAGCTCTAGCTCTCCCCTTTCATCTAACATGCATATCTTTCCGATGGCGGGTTCGCGTGTAATTCAAGCGAGCGGGTGAATGCAGATCAATATAGACTGTAATATACTTTGATTTAACTTCATGATTTTATTTTAGTTTCATACTTGATCGTACAGACAAGTGTCTAGTCTCGTTGGAAAGCCCCGGTTCTGCTCTTAGGTCTCATCTCGCTGTGACTAATTATCCCTGAGCAATGTAACAGAGAAGAATGGGTGTGTTTTTGACGCACTTTGCGTCCGTCGGGCTCATAGGGCTAGCCAGCCAAATCCAGTCAACAAATCATCAGCTAATTTAACAGCTAACTTAGCAATAGGGGTATACCTCCATTTGGTCAGGACTTTTCCTATGTTTGGTTGCTGTCTGGCTGCCTTTCAATGTCTTTTTCATCTTTCCACCTGAGGTGAGAGCTTTCTCCAACCATTCATCCCAGCGACTGCGCAAAATAGTAAACAAACTTTCGGTAGAGAACGCAGGTTGGGTAATACCAAGTAGTCGGTGGGCAGGGGGGTACATTTCAGAATATAAAAAAAAAAAAAAAATGATACTATCTTGCTGGAAAATGAAATGAATAAAGAAAACGAACAAAAAATATTCATCCAGAATATTTCATATTCAGTGTAATCTGAATTATGTGATAATATTGAGGGGGTTATATTAGCTGATATGATTTTTGGGGGGGTCATGACCCCTGTAACCCCCCCGCAAATTACGCCTATGCTCACAGTGGCAGGACATTCTGGTTGTAGTGTTGCATGTGGCTTCAAGCGGCAAGTGTAAGCTACGTATAAGTGTAAGTATATATACTCATTTGATCCCGTGAGGGAAATGTGGTTGGTCTCTGCATTTATCCCAATCCGTGAATTAGTGAAACACACACAGCACACAGTGAGGTGAAGCACACACTAACCCAGAGCGGTTAGATGTAGGCTTAATCACTCTCCCCACCCACATTGTTCCTGCTGGTAAGAGATCGAACCGGCAACCAGCTTCGGTTATAAGCCCAAAGCCCTAACCAGCAGGCCACGGCTGCCCAAACGTCACGATAGTGTTAATTTTCACTCCATTCGGGGGCGGAGTCACAGTGTTAGGAGCCGGATTCAGCTGGAGGAGTCATCTGTGTGTGATGTCATGGGAGGTGTGTGAGTGTCTCTTAGTTCCTGACCTCCTGAAAGAGGCTCACTGTGTGAGTCCTGACGACTGCTACCCTCTTCGTTACTCTCCACGTCCATGTCAGCTGACGGAGCCCGCGTCCATAAGCTTGAGTGTCTCCTGAGGCCCTTGAACGCTAGAAGGACGATGGCAAGAGTCAACACGGCGATGACCCCTCCGATAGCCCACGCCACCCCTGTCTGAACTGGGGGATCATCAGTAGGAGGAGGGGCTAAAATGAGAGAACATGAACAATGATCAGCATTATTCACCCTCATTACTCAGGTGTCTTGTGCCTGTGATTAAACTGTACCCCTACTTAAATACTCTCTCTCTCTCTCTCTCTCTCTACACACACACACACACACACACACAAACACACACTTGGGTATCTTGTGCCTGTGATTAAACTGTACCTATACCTTTGCATCTACTACACCTACTATACAGTACCTACTACACATTACATACATTTTATTTAGCCTGAAGTATAAAGTACTGAAATAATTCAGCATGTAGCCTCACACCGTCAGGTGTCCTTGGATATGTTCTTCTACTATTAACTCAATGCTCAAAGACACTTGATAAAACGAATTGCAAAATGTCAATGAGTTTAAATACCTAGGGGTCACTTTAGACCCAACACTAAGTTTTAAAAAACATATTAAAAAGTTGTGCCACACTTTGAAATATAGCCTAGCAAATTTTAGATCTATTATAAATGCCCTGACAGTAGATGCATCATTCACATACATAAATGCATTGTTTTTTCATATCTATATTACTGTATGCCAGTATGGTCACAGGCAAGCAAGACTGCATTGAAGCCAATTGCATCTATCTACAAACAAGTATTCAAAATACTAGATAAAAAATCACGTCAGTCTCATATCTGTGGCATACTCACCAAATACAGTATGCTTAATTTTGATAACATAATGATGTACACAAACCTGCGTCTAGTACACAAAATTATCCATAATGCTGCCCCACCACCCCTGAAAAAATATGTTAAATCCTGTGCAGAAATGATGGCTAGAACCACTAGGTCCACAACAAGGGGGAACTGTAGTGTGCCTACTCGAACCACAACTTTCGCCCAGTCAGCTTTTTCTTTTAAAGCAACACAAATTTGGAATTCACTCCCAAGTAACCTGAAAACCTGTTCAGAGTACCACATTTTCTCACGTGAGGTCAAAAAATGGCTTCTAGGCAGCCAATCCCGCCAACATTAATATGTAATTGTCTTGCTGTCTTGCTTGTCTATTTTCTGTTTGTTTTTAATCATGTGTGTGTGTGTGTGTTGTGTGTGTGTGTGTGTGTGGCTGTGCTGCATATGTCCTTACAGTCTTGTTTTGCTCTTTAGTTTGCTTGTGTATGTTAGGAACGTGTGTCTGTATGTGTGTGTGTGTGTGTGTGTGTGTGTATGTATATGTGCATAACAGTTTGGTCCTGCTTTGACCTTTTACCTGCCCTGGGACTGCAGATGGAAAATAGCTTATAGCTAAATCTGGTACAGTGTATCTTTTCGCTTTTAAGTGATTAATATGATCTGTACATGGTCCCTGTAAGAAATAAACTTACTAAAAAAAAAAAAAAAAAGTGGGATCCAACATATACATAAGCACACATTGTACGTTACCAAATTCATACAAATGGTTATCATGGGTACACAGGATTGATATACTGTATTAAGTTGTATACTCACATTTCCCATCAATGTTTTTATCATGTTGTTCACCTATGATGAAAAAATAGAATGACCAGGATTACTAATGTGAAGGAAAACATATTGTTTTATATTTAGTGTTATTGATACTTTCAGTCTTGAATATGACAAGTAAGATACCTGATTGTTCAACATCATATGTGTAGGTAATTCTATATTTCTATATAATTACTTATTAAGTTAGACTGGCAAACTCAAGAAAACTTAGGAATCAGGTTTTATTCTTACAAGCAGAGAGGGTAACATTAGCTTTAGCGCTAGTCTGAGGAGGCCATGGGCCCTTGGATTGAACCAAAGACCCATGGCCTGCAGGATGTCTTCCTTCTACAAAAGTCAATCTCTCATTCTCATTCATCACATTTATAAACTTTTGAACAAAGGGGACAGGGCGCCAAAAACAAGGCAAGGTCATTGGTTCACTTAGATGGCTTCAGTCACACCCACACACACCTAGTCACACCTAGTCACACCTCCTCACTCTGATTAGACTTACATGTGGAGGGATATCATATATGTCACTTACAGAATATTCCAAACATTCTTACACTATAATCATTACAATCCTTACACCAAGACTATCATAATGATACCAGACATTAATACATTTACATTTCATGACATATAGATATATTACATCAAGGTAGAATCCTTTGTCTTAGGGCAAGTTGGTTTTGAATGCCAAAGGAATGTTGGCAATTAGCATTTCACAGGGGGGAAGGGAAAGTGTTTTCCTGCTAACACAACAAGTATCCTTGCCTGCACAGATCCGTGATTCAAGGCTGCTTGCAATGGTATAGAACTCCAAAATAATAATACTCATAAATTATTACCATCATATGTAACATCAAAGTCGTGATGTGCTGGCCCACATCCTGTTTGAACAGTGAAACGCCACCGTCCTTTTTCAGCCTTGACCTCAACAGTGAATGTGTTATTTCCAGATCGATCTGCATTTGTATCATTATTATTATTATTATCATTATTCAGGATGGCTTTCTCAACTTCACAGGTTTCTTTATCTTTATCTTCCGTTTTACCAATAGTGAAAACAACCGTGCATGTAACATTCAAAATGTCCCCGACTACAGGATGACTGCAGTTCAGTGTAACCCCTAAAAGAAAAAAAAGAAATAGATTGGGATTTGAATTTTCTAGTACGTTGAGATATATAAAAGGCCTAATTAGTAGTAGTGGTTGTGGTCATAGTAACATTTGTTACATACCATCACTGCACTGACCCAGCACCCATAAAAGTGATGTCATGATGCACATTTCGAGTTTCATTATGGCAGCAGATGTAGGCATCCAGCTCGGGCAGGGAGGAGACCTGCAGGGTAGAGGTGCAGGCAAGAGCTTCAGTAACACAACAGCTATGAGACACCTGCTATCTATCCCAACTTCTGAACTGGACTTCAAATTCAGATGGCTTTTGTGACTTTTTAAACTAATGACTGTAAAACATGTTTGATTTATATAAGATAAAGATAAGATAAGATAAGATAAGATAAGACAAGATAAGATAAGATATGGCTTTATTGTCTCCGGAAGAAGAAATTTGTTTGGGGCAGTCAAGAGAGACTATTGACTGCACAAACAAATTTCAGTTGACATTTACACAGTCACATTCACTTAACAAAATAAACATGTAAACATAAAAGTCATAACTCTCCAACCCCAACTCTCTATCATAGTCCACAAATACATCACACACGCACGCACGCACGCACGCACGCACACACGCGCGCACACACACACACACACACACACACACACACACACACACACACACAGAGGCTAATGTACAGTCATTGCTTCAAAGATTTTATACAGTATGTCCCACTCACATCTTGTTTTAATACATTTCAGTAAAGTTACATTTCTTGTACGTTTAGAATAAAGTTAACAATAGGCCTACAGCATCACTAATCTATTTAACGAATATAACTGTAGGACAAGCATTTCCTGAGCATCTACTGCATGATCGATTATACACCACCTATTCTAAACTCTCTTTAGTCAACCTAAATGTTGTGCTTTGAACAACAGACGCATGAACAAAGAATCTGTCAAAAAAAAAAAAAACCCAGCAGCAGTCTATACCTGTTACAATGTTATTTTCAAGACGGGTATAAGGTACGTAGGCCTACATTAGGTTAATATAAACACGTTCCGTATATGAATAAACCCTCGTTATTAGCCTACTCTTCAGTTCAACAAATTTCACTTCCTCACGTCTTTCTTTGTTGCTTATTTCAATTAGTGATAACAGTTTCCCCCTTCGAGTTAACAGCAACCTCTGCTGTCGAAAACGACTCCTATACGAAAGACCACTTGATACGCAGAGCGCAATGGCTTGATGCAGTAGGCTACTTATGTTTTGTATTAACCTATGCCTATCATGTTAGGCGAGCACAATATTTTGACTTTTTAAAATAAAACAGTATCTTACTTCAACTACAGCCTAAAGGGTAAGCTTTAGTTAAATCGTGTCATCTTTGACCTGGACTTACCAAATAGCCTAAGTAGGTTATCTTACTGCCAAACAATCCGTTGAAAACAGCGAAATTTAGTTCTGCTTCTCCTGGAGAGGTGGCAAACCCTTCGCACATTCCCTGTTAAATGCAGGGCACTCTACATGTGACTGAAAATCCCGGCTCTGTCTGGAAATTCCGAGCGAAAGTGAAAGCATGTGGACACAATGTTCCCAGACTTCTTAAGCATGTCTGCTGGGTGAACTCTGCCTGAACTTAAGGCGACTTAAGGGATTTCAGAAAGATTGAGCTTAGTATGATAGCCAGAATAATAATGCATGTCGGTGATCAACCTCGTTCCCATTACATGTAGCGGGTACATTTTCATGAGGTTGGGTATCTGTGTGATCAATGGTGCAGTCGACTGACCAGTTCACCACAGCCGAAAGTCAACAGAAAAAATGCATTCATTGTTAGTAGACAAACTGCTTTGTTGTGAGACGTAGGCCTACATCATCACAAAATAATTATCACTTTCATATTATTATTATTATTATTATTATTATTATTATTATTATTATTATTAGTAGTAGTAGTAGTAGTAGTAGTGTTAGTAGTAGGCTAGTAGTAGTAGTAGTAGTAGTAGGCTATTGTAGTAGACTATCATTATCATAATTGTAACTCCTCAAAACGTTTGTAACTCAGCAAAGCTATGGTATCAGGTGGCATTGGAAAATGACCCTTCAAATTATGACTTCTGGACAGTTTTGTGGAAAGAAATGGACAGATTGAGATTGGCACAATTATGACATACCGGTAACTATGATCAGAATTACAGTCAGATATCTTGCTGTAAAAAAGATGCGTGTTACATGCATGATTAGCACACAGCATAACCTTATTGACTGAGGGGCCCCGTTCAGACACCATCGTCAGACGTCATTTTTATTTGTCATTTTTTTATTATTTGTTCATGTGTTTGCAAAGTCTTTATCCCTGCCAAGTTATGGGTACACTGGCGATTCACTCTGCTCTGTCTTAGATTTCTATGCCAGTTTAGAACTGTATTAATATGAATACAGTCATCACTAAATGTAGACTGCACTACATGACATCACCTGTACAATATTGTAGACGAGGCAATGGGACTTGCAACTGAGGCTACTTCATGAGGGATTACACACACACACACACACATTTCACACATTCTGCATGTACAGTAGTAACATGTGGCAGAACCACGATGAAGGTGCAGAGGTGCGGCTAGACGCTGAGTAGGTGCCCAGACATCCTGGCCTGTCTCTTTGGTGTGTGCAGACTGTGCTGTGATGCTTCACTTCTTGCAGGCTTACAAGGCAAAGATCAGGAGCAGGATCCTATGAAAGGAAACAGGAATGCTGTTGCTATTTATGTGCTTATGCCGTGTGTTAGAGGGAGTCAGATCTCTTATCGAGAGACACAAATCAACACTAAAATGACACTCAGGTTGGTATTTAAAAAAACACTTTTATTAATGTTACCTTACCCATATAAAACATTGCGAATGAATACATACAGATATCGATTATGGCGTGAGCATTTGTCACACACATTCACTTGGTTAGTGTCACAAATGATTAATAGATAGATAGGTACAGTAGATAGATAGATACTTTATTGATCCCCAAGGGGAAATTCAAGAATAATAATAATAGTCTGAACGTATATCACATGAACGGTGCTACCATCACATGAACGGTGAGGAACGCAATAAAGAGTTTGATTCCAAAATGCTACATTGCTTCATGTTTGTAATTGTTCAAACAAACGTGCAAACTTGAACTATTAAGATCACACGTCAGGGTATCCGAGCTGACCTCCGCTGTGGATTTCACCTGCCTTCAGGCATGGAGTAGAGATATACAGTATAACCTGCACACGTGTTCTGATAATATAATTCACAGTGATTTTTAAAGTTTGCTCTGTTAGTGTTATTTGTGCTTTGAAGCTGAGTTGACCTGATTCGGCCTGGATTAAGTGCAGAACCTGGGGAACATGAGCCGGTTCCGATCCTAAAAGATTTATGCTACAGATGAGCTTATATATCTATAACCATTCCCCATCCCTCCTTTCACCATTATTTAAATGATACAGTATAGAGTGTATTTACAATGAATGGTATTTAGTTGCAAACGGTGCGCACATCCAAATAAAGGTGCAGGTGCCAAAAAGTTAAGATCCAAAAAAAGAGTAAAAGGTCCGCAACACTTGCTCTCACTTAGTTTACTTTATTAAAGACAAGTTACGCTTCGAGCCGCATGGCTCTTCTTTAGACAAAGTAATTTGTCTTTAATAAAGTAAACTAAGTGAGATCAAGTGTGCGGACCTTTTACTCTTTTTTTTACAATGAATGCCCATTACACTGCACACAGCAGTTTGAACTATAACATCCCCTCTACACAGATTCATCAAAGACCCAAAACACATATTAACCCATTAGGCACAATAATAATAACAATAAAAAATTTAGGAAAGAATTGTGCTCGCCAGCAAGCCTCTTCTTCTCTCCCTCACAGTGGCAGGACATTCTGGTCGCGTTTTTAGTGTTGCATGGGGCTTAGTGTAGCTTATGTGTGCAGCTTAAACTCCATGATAGTGTTCATTTTCACCTCACTTGGGGTCTCACAGTGTCTGGATCTGGAATCAGCTGGAGGCGTCATCTGTGTGTGATGTCGCGGGAGGTGTGTGTGTGTCTCTTAGTTCCTGACCCCCTGAGAGAGGCTCACTGTCTGAGCCCTGACGACTGCTGCTGTCATCGTTACTCTCCACGTCCGTGTCAGCTGATGAAGTCCGCTTCCAGAGCTTGAGTGAGCTTGACCCTGAGTACGTCCTGTGCCTCTTGAGTGTGAACAAGACAAGGCCGACAATAACTATAACTATGACAATGCCACTTCCTCCGAGGACCCACCAAGTTTTGTGAGGATTGTCTTCCTTACCAAAAGATTTATCTGAAATGAGAGAACATCAAGAATATTTTAAGCATTCTTGAGTAGTCTACAGATGTTTGTAAATACAGAGGAGCACTTTGTGCATGAATCAAACATGCTGTAATGATATATTAGTATTGACATAATAATGGTCATATTTTACCAGTTAAATCTTAATAGGCATTAAATGTGTAGTACCTGTGTTTGTTGTTACTGTGGTGAAGTTCACAGTAAACGTCGATTGAACTGGGGCAGCACAGTCTGAGTAAAGACTTAATGTCAAGTTCACTGTAATTTCATGTTGCTTAATGTTGACATTGTGAATTCCAACGTTGAGTTCTGTCTTTGTCTTGTTGGTTGATATGATGTTGTATGTAACCTCCGTTTCATTGAATTTGGTTGTAAAGTTACATGAACCAATTATCAGAGAGTAACTGACGACGCAGTGGGCATGCACCGCATGCCCATCTTGTGCATGGGCATCTGCACATTTCATCTCCACTATAAACAGAAAAATGCATTAAAGGAGCATGTACAAACTGAGTAGTAGTAGTAGTAGTAGTATTGTAGTATTGGTATCTTTATGATTATTTGTAGTAGTATCACGTACAGCTGTTATTGTCATCATCATTACTTGAGTTGTAGTAGTGGCAATAGTAAGTAATAGGAGGAGTAAGTGTATTTCTAACTTACTAGAACAGTGACCACGCCAACATAACCATGATGTCATCACGATGACCATATAAGGTAGGTGTTTCATGTCAGCAGAAAACTCCTTCTGGACCAAGCAGAACAAAAAGCTGTGGGGAGAGTCAGATACAGTATTAGAGGCTTTCAGCCTGAACTTCAATACTGAACATCACAACCAAGTATGAGCTTCAACTGCGTTCTATCTGGATTTCATATTCATGGTGACTCTCCAAACCAACGACGGTAAAAAAAAAAAAACACCCTAGAATATTTACACTTAGTAGAGTTTAGAATTAAATTACTGTAATAATACAGTCCCCTATCACATGTTATTGAACTTAACAGGCAATCAAAAATAGCCTACTGCAGAAGAGGCAATGAGACTTCCTACACCCGAAGCTACTTCGCATGAGTGATTTGGCTACACTTCTCACTTCTCTGGCGACTCTATGTCACCGGGTCATCACGAATTAGGAATGAAACGCCCCAACACCTGCTGCCCTGATCATGATAAGCCATGTCTGCAGCACTCATTCCCAGAACACAAAATCAATCAATTCAGCCGCAGAAGTGCCCAGTCTATATCAACGCCCCTTACATCTCTCCCCTCTTCAACCCCTCCCTTCCAAATTTCAAAACGTCCTGCCCATTTTCAAAGCCTTTTTCAGAGATGTGAAGTGGGTGGAGTTATGGGTTACACTTTAAAGTGTAGCTGCACCCCATAACTCCACCCACTTCACATTTCTGAAAAAGGCGTTCAAAATGGGCAGGACGTTCTGAAATTATGAAGGGACTGCAGCACTGCTGCAGCCAATCAACCTTGGTGATTTCGTGTCAATCTGGGAATGAGTGCTGCAGACATGGCTTATCACAGGTAGGCTAATCAAGGCAGCAGGTGTTGGGGCGTTTCATTCCTAATTTGTAATGACCCGGTGACGTAGACTCGACAGAGAAGTACAAGACTACGTCAGCATTCCAATAGCATTTTGGACCAAATTGCCATGGCATGTTTCAACCTGTAGAGGGCACGGAGAGCTATATCTCCAATACAAAATCATACGAAATGTAACTTTTCTCGGGAAACACGATTTTTGACAATATTAACCCTGGTTCATATTCACCACTTATGAATAATTTCAATCAATCAACAGCTCAAAAAAACATATTTTAAGGTGCAGTTACACTTTAAGAGAATCCATACCCTACTTCACATAATGTATATGGCAATGACTGACATAGAAAAAAAGGCTATCAAGATAAAGGTAGATCTGATAAGGTAGCACTTGCATTATTTAAGAGGTTTAACAGGTACGATCATTCAAAATCCCCAAGTTGTTTTCCCATAGGAAAAATCTCAAGATACCGGATCTCCTTATATGGCCTAGGATGGTGTTGGTAAACGTCAGAGGTCTATTCAACCTAAATGTAGGCCAAGAAGCTAAATACGCCGAGATTACAGCGACCTCTGCTGTGTGTGTGTGTGTGTGTTTGTGTGTGCGCGCACGCGTCTCTCTGTGTGCCTATGTGTCTGTATGTGTGCTTGTGCGGGAATGCTGTCTTTCTGCACCTGCTGTTCCCACACAAAGTAACAAAATGGTTACATTTCAATCACTTTCACTTGTTCTGAGTAAGTTCTAAGAAATAATAAGCTCCAATAATGATCAAAAATCTTGTTTCTATTTTTTCACATTTTTTTATAATGGAAATCGCAAAACCAAAATGATCATATCGATCATAGATGTGATATCACAGGAGTGTAAATGTATATCTATAGATAGCCTAATACAGTATGCCTACATTAATTGTTATGGCTGTAGGCTATTGATTTAAAAGTCTATGTGGTGGGTCCACCAAACCCGGGAACATCTACGCAGGGGTCGGCAATAGGCGGCCTGCGGGCCAGATGCGGCCCGCAAGCAAAAACATCTGGCCCGTGACATCTTTTGAACCAGAGAATGAAAAAAACAAAAAAAACACTTTTTAAAAATCGGACTGCCAGTCTCAAATATGCTCTTCATTTTGAAACGTAACTTTCCAGAACAGAAGAATTTCAATCAATCGAAATGCTTAGCTATTACGAGTGAAGAAGCATGCAGCGACGTGCAGCGTGAACGCACAACATGCAGAAACAAATGAAGTCAGTGGACAGCGCTGGTTCTCAAATTCCCAGCTAGTCCCTTAAACACATGTTGTCATTCAAACAACGGACATAGGCTTATGGTGATAATTAAAACACGAATTCTTTTAAACAGGCCTGACATCAAACAGGCAATTTACGCACATAGAACTGTGAAAAGTAAAACACGAGTTTCAAATATAGCGTGCGTGTTATTTAGGAACGCAACCTTTAAATTAGCATGCTTAGTTTCGTGGTGCCGTCTTGTACTTGAGACAGTGAGACACCCTCGTTAGTTGTTACAGATCAGGCATGAGGGCTTTGCATTAATAAAATTAGGGAGGATGAAGGCATAGTTCTCTGTCCATTCATCAAAGATCCTGTTTTCGCTGTTAACTTTTCTCTTCAGATTTTTTGATGGTGCCATTTTTTGACAGCTAACAGCAACGCGTGTAAATGTTTTTCTGGTGTTTTTTTTATTTTTTTATTTTTTAAACACACAGGCATATAATAGCGCCCGCAATGACCAGTCGACAAATTTAACCTACATCAGCCTGCTTATGTCTCTGCTCTGACATTTATCTATCATTTTTACCTCCTCCGATATTAATTAATTAAATTAGCCATTGTTTTGGTTGTGAACTTGTGGCCCGCTATGTAATGGCTTGGAAGATATCTGGCCCGAGGTCAAACTTACAGTAATTGCCGACCCCTGATCTACTGTGTCACAAATGTATGAGCAGCTTATGGGTTGATGATTAGCCTAATAGTCTGCACCCAACAAAGCCTACGAAATCGTAACAACAACGCAGAACACTTTGAAATGCATCTTAAAACATTTTTGAAAAACAATCTCTCGTCAACTATAAACATGAAATCGTTTCACCTGACCCCGACTTACCAAACAAGTAGGCTATCCTGCAGCCAAATAATCCGTTGAAAACAGTGGAGTTTAGTTTGTTCAACTTCGCTTTCCATGGAGAGGTGACCAACCTTTGCACGTTCCCTGTCAACTGCAGAGCACCCGGCATGATGTTCATCTGATAAACCCGGCTATCTGTGGAAAGCCCCAGGCTACAACGAAAGTGAAAGCATGTAGACTATAGGTTGACATAGACCTACGCCTACACTCTGTTAATCTGCCATAATTACAATGCATGAAAATGCACTGTAGCCTAAACTGTTATCGCTAGACTTCTTATAGTTGTTTTTCTTCCAAACAGTTTTTCTGCGTCTTATAATTCAGCTCGAAACATTTAACGTAGCCGACTATTTGCCAGAATGTGCAGAACTGAGCGGCGGTCATATTTTGTACCGCAAAGCGGTGTGGGCGTGCGTTTTTACTAATGATATCACGCGCCTGTGCGCATGTGTCTCAAGCTCAAGTTCAACCGAAGCACAGTATGTAGAATCATAGATATGACCGCCGCTCAGTTCGCTCCGCAAAAATCACGCTTGTCAATTTGTTGCAACTTTATGTAAATGAGTGTGTGCATGTGTGCGCTTGCTTTTATGTATGTGTGCTTCTCTCTCTGTGAGTTTTCGCTTGTTCGTGTGGTGGGGGTAACAAGATGTGATAAGATGTCTACTGTGCCTACCTGTCTGTATCTTTGTGTGTGTGTGTGTGTGTGTGTGTGTGTGTGTGTGTGTGTGTGTGTGTGTGGCTGTGTAGCTAATAAATGTACACATATTCATTTATTGTACAGTCCTCCATGAACCAAATTACACGAGACTTCATTCAAAGGGTATCATAACGATCCTACACTTCAAATTTCGTGCAGTTGTGAACCTGTCAACAAAAGATGCCTGCGATTACAATGCCTAATTTTTGCTTTTTCATTTTTGACTAGGTGGCGCTATTAAATGAGTGGTTATTATGGGGTGGGTTGACATGGCCCCTAGGCCCTACAGTTCTCGAGATATTCACAGAAAACTAAATCTTCAGATAAATGTAGGCCTATATGGCCCCCCCATGAGTTCCGCGAAACTTGGCATGCATTCAGAAGGTGTCATAATGACTTTCAATTTTGTCCAGTTTTGACCATGACAGCCAAGATATCTGCAATTACACCTATTTTTTTTTTTTTTTTTTTTTAAAGTAGCTCTATATACATGAAATAAGTGGTTATGGGATGGGATGGCATGGCCACTTAACATGGCCCAACACACAAAAAAAGGTAGTCATCCTAGACCCTACTGTTCTCGAGACATTCACAAAAAACTGTTTCTGCCCTACCCTCCTTTTCGGGGGGTCCAGTCCAGCTGGGGGGCAAAAAACAATGGTTAAGCTATCCTCATGGGGCTACATGCCCACCAAGTTTCATGCTTTCAGTGTCCCGGGAATCCTTGAGCAGAAATTGCTCATGCGAAAAAACAAACAAACAAAAAAAACAATCTGACTAAACCTAAATGACCGCCGCTTCACTGAATATTTAAATGTTTACCAACGTTTATAAAACTCATATATTGCTTCATCCAATGTTACAGCCAGAATAAATGCTATTTGAATGATATATCAGTCTAACTCAGGCTGCACCAGCCTGCATAAATGACCATCGAATATCTCACCAGTTTGAAAAACATAGGCCTATACATTATCGTTCAGCCAACATACAGTAGCCTCGTCAAACTGTGCCAATAACCACAGTAGGCTAATCGCTCTGCTTCTACAGGATAATGCAATGCAATGTAATTATATAAGCCTATGTGTGATTTAGTTTTCCTCAACTATTCCCATAGTTTGGGGCTTGGACCTATTTTATTTAAGCTTTACTTCACAATCCATTCTTCTTTCTACTCTATTTCATTTCATTTCAAGGACTTATACTTTCGCCTATAGCTTTCACACTGGACTGATGCTTCAACTCAAATGTCTTTTCAGAATCGAAATTGAAGTCCTTGACATTCAGAATTGTTTTTGGTGGACATAAAGGTTAGGTTTGTATCATCAGAGTCTTTCCGAGTCTACTGAAAATCAAATCCCACTTAAATAAAAAAATCTTTATCATCTTTATTATTTACAAATGTAGCTGTCAACATCAAAATAATGGGAAAAAAAGGCAAGAGTTCTGACAAATAATAACAAATTAAAAACTAGAGTAACAGGGTTGGAAAAGTCATCATACCCTTGACTTAATACCTTGTAGAGCTTCCTTTTGGTTTAATTACAGCCATCAATCTATTTGGATATGTTCCTTAGCTTTGCACACCTAGATTGGGGAGTATTTGCCCAATCGTCCTTGCAGAAATGTTTACAGTTTGCAACAAAGTGTAACTTTTTAACAAACACATCTAAGAATGCCATGACTTTATCGTCACAGTTCAACGTGGAGTGGATGGAAGCTGATCTAGTATTGACATTATAACAGTGTTCCCTTTCACCCCATCTGGAATTGCACAGTGTCTGGAGCTGGATCAGCAGATCTCATCTGTGGGTGAGACCACCGGAGCGGGGTGAGTCTCTCTTGGCTCCTGACCCCCCGAGAGAGGCTCATTCTCAGGCAGGTCTGGAGGACTGTGTTGGCCCTCCACATGGAGGCGTGTGTTATGGCTCTCCACATCATCGCTGGCTGGTGATCCCGAGCACATCCTGAGCCTGTGTTGGTATAAAAAGACCATGAAAACAATACATATCACGATGCAGGTTCCTAGGATGGCCCACATAGGCTTCGCCGGAACTTGGTGATCTTCAGGTGGTGGTACTGAAATAAGAGAACACAAAAAATTATCATCAGCATTCTTTTACATATCATAAATTGCTTATTTTGTGCATGGGATTTACCTGTATGCATATCCATATTATTATTATTATTACATATGCAAACTTCTCAAATATATCTTATATTTGCATTATTTTATTACATATTAACTCCTCATAGATGTCTTACTTTTTAGCCTCAACAATCTAGGAAATACTTCAGTGTACAACCTCACATCATTAAGTGTCGTTGGAAACTTAGTTTTGCATGGATTGTTCAAGGACACTTAATAAAAATGAGACCCCACCTACTTCTTTCATAAGCATGTAGTTTTACATTTGCGTTACCAGCTTGATAAACCTTATGGTTCTGTTATGGTTAAAAAATGCATAATATATTTCATAAGCAGGTGTTTAGAATAGAAGGTGTTATACTCACAATCCTTTTCAAACTTGTCATGTTTGCCTATATGGTGAAAAAGTAGAATTATTAATATTGTTAATGAATATTACACATCTATATTGTTTTATGTTTGGTACATCATGCAAAAACATGATCATTTCAGCTGCATTTCAGTGACTCTGAATATGTTACAGGTAAGGTACCTGGTGGTAGTGTGATATTGACGGATGTTGTTGCAGAAGCACATGTTGTATTAACAACGAATCCATACACTTGTTCTTTAGGATCCTTGACATCAACAGTGAGTGCTTCACTTTCAAGTGTTCTTATGCAGATGTCATCCATGTCACAGAGGTCACTATATTCAACTTTACATTCTGAGTGTGACCCCAGCCCATAAAAATCAAGACTGCATTTAACTTTCCTAATTTCCCCATCATATGAGCAGTTCACTTTAACCCCTAAAAAGAAAATCAAAGCATTCATTCAAGAACATGTCAGAAAAGAGACATATTTTTAAAAGACAAAAGAATCTCGCGTCAGAGAAGCAAGCTATGTCACTGAAGGGTAATAGCAGTTGTGGTAGCACCATTTTTTTTTATTTACCTTCTTCACCACTGCACTGACCCAGGAAACATAACCATGAAGTTATGACCAAGCAGAGTGGGCGTTTCATCATGCCAGGACAGTCACGAGCCTCAAGCCTGACCAGCAGCAACCCAGCAAGTTTCTGTCCGAACTTCTGAACTCGGCTTCTTCTGAATATTGTTTCACAAATCAATGACTGTAAAAAAAACCGAATTATAGTCATAGCTTAAAAAATGCTATGTATACTACCTAGATAGTGTGGGAGAAATGTAGCTTAAATATCTGAAATAAGGTTTTGTCTTATTTCAGATATTAGGTATTTATTCATTAGTAATTTATTCATCTCAGCAGAGAAGTTTCATATGGACCAGGCAATCGGGAAAAACAAAGTCTGAGCACCAAAGAGTATCATAGTTTCATTGTATCATTTCATTATCAACATGTACCATATCATTAAACCTCCCAGCACACACACACACACACACACACACACACACACACACACACACACACACACACACACACACACACGCGCATTTGATCAATTAGTTAACCTAGTTTGTAATGTTCCTAATAATTGATACTTCTATCCTTGTGAATTCATTCTTCAGTTGGAGACTAACCTAGTTCTTTAAGTTCTTCTTAATTGATCTGTTCCGGTAACCATAGTGAGATGGCAAATCACGTGTTGTATGACAAATGTTTTTAACCCACTTTTACTGTAATGTCCTTGATTCTTAATTAGGCTAAGCTTTAACAGAGGAGTCCATTCAAAAGTGTAAGATCTTACAGAAACACAAGTATCAAAGCAAAAACAACAGGTTAAAAGCCCATCTTTGTCATTTTCCCCAGTGTAATGAACTGCATGATAAACATTGCTCATCTTACAAAACTAGGCCTAAATGTTAAGACAAACATTAGCTAGTAGGCTACAGTTGGGCATAATGAAAAGCACTCTCATCTTCAATATGCTTTGCCATAATACTAAAATAGTAAAAATTGTAGAACGTTCTTTACGTGCACATAAATATTTGCAGATACACACGCATGCTGTTGAAACTTTTTTTTCACCAAACAAGTCAGTGCAACATATGCATAGCAAGTATATTTATATTGGACTCTCCCTCCCCTCATTCTCACCCTTCCTCTTCCTCTCTCTGCAATGTCTTCCATTTTTGTTGTAAAAAAAAGGTGCTCACTTCTTCTATGGATTTACTGTATTGTTTTTATCTTTGTAAAGCACACTGGGTTGCCCTGCTGGACAAAATGTGCTACTGTATGTAGGAGCCATTTTTTGGTTTCGTTATGTGAATGTAATTGGTCCACTACAGTAGGGGTCTCTATGTTATGCTACGTGTGCGCACACCATGTAATGGGGGAACCACTGTGCAGGTGACCGGTGTTACTTGACGGAGGGGGAACACACATAGTTTTTTGACTGCTTTGCTGTGGCAGGCCATACTGGCTTACGATACGTTGTGTACTTTGTGGACGCTTGAATACTGGATTTTTATAATACAAACTTATGGTGAGCAATAAATACTTTTAAAGGGCATGTTACGTTTGGGATGCATTTTCATAGACACAAGTAACGCAAGTGGCTATAAAGCGCGTCAATTAAGTGCCCTGTCTAGTAACCTCTCGGGGCTTCAAGTTTAGGCTTAGCCTCTACATGCTATATAAATAAAGTTGCCTTGCCTTGCCTTACCTGTGGTCTTTTCATAGTGCTTACTTACTGATTGAAGTGGTATAAATTAAGCATTGAGGTGTTTGGCTAGGTGGCACATATATTGGTCAATTAGCTCATGTAGTGTAATTTTGAATGCCATTGTTTTGAAACTACTTTATGTCAGATTTTTGTGTCTTATACAGAGAAATATTCTGTGAATATCTCGAGAATCGTAGGGCCTAAAAGAGGACCACCTTTTTTTGTATGTCTTAGGGGGCCATGTAAACCCATCCCATAACCACTCATTTCATGAATAGTGCCACTTAGTTAAAAATTAAAAAGCAAAAATGAGGTGTTGTAATCAGGTATCTCTGGCTGACATGGCCAAAACAGCACGGAATTTGGAGTGTATTATTATGACACCCTCTGAATGTATGCCAGGTTTTGTGTAATTTGGTTCACGGGGAACGATACTATAAATTTAATTAATATATGTGTAGCCTACTGTACATTTAGTGACTGTATACTCCGCACACACATGCACACACACACATATAAAGATACATGCACACACACGCGCGCGCACAGACACCCCCCCTCCCCCCCACACACACACTCACAAGTGAAAATACACACACAGACACATAAAACACACACAAATGCAAGCAGACACACACGCACACATCCCATTACCTCCACAAAATAAGCTCACAAGCGAAAACTCACAGACAGAGAAGTACACACATACACAAAAGCAAGCGCACACATGCTCACCTGGTGCTCACCATGCTCGCCATGCTCGCCATGCTCACCTGGTGGCATGGAAATATAACTTTCGATTACTGTAAACTCTCCTATGATGAAAATGAGTCTTCCGCACCAACAAAACGCTACCACTTAGGACCAGGCTAGATTCGAACGCCATCATTTGATACAATAGTGTTTTGTATTATGTTAGGCTAACACGCACAACATTTTGAAATGCATTTCAAGACACTTTCAAAAACAATCTGACGCCGACTTACCAAATAGGTAGCCTATTCTACTGCCCGACAATCCGTTGACAGAAGCTGTTCCCAAACTCCTCTCCTAGAATGGAGGTAAACTGGAGAGAGGGACTAAGTCCCGCCCCCATTCGTGAAAACGCACCTATCGTTACAGGCGCAAATGTATTTAATTATTTGAGATGACATTTTGGGATGGTGGTGAAGTTTGCCCCTTGTCTCGAAATCCTATAATGTGATATTCATATGTCATGATATAATAAACATGGCGAGTCAATATTGAGCAAGAATTCACTTTAGCATAGGCTACACAAATATGATCCCCACAGTAAATGCTTTGAACTGACTGTAGCCTATGATGTTATGTGCACAATAGGCTATGTCTACCCAACGAAAAGGACTCTTAATAAGTAGAAATGGGATGTAAGAAACTTGTGGATACCTGATAGGCCTATGCTATTTGTGCTGCATCCAGTGTGAATTTGCAGTTTAAACCTACATTTGCAGGCAGACGAAATGAGCGTTGAGGTACACTGTAGGAACGGCAGCTGAGCGTTTGTCAGAGGACAAAAGTGCGTTCAGGAAAACACCTGAATTTCCGATTTTGTCATCCCCACGAGAGTGTGATATTTCAAAATCCCCATGTTAATTTCCCATAGGAAAAATAGTCAGATACCGTATCTCCTTATGGGCAAAGATGGTAGCTTTTTTGTAGGCGAACTTCAACATATCTCCTTATGGGCAAAGATGGTAGCTTTTTTGTAGGCGAACTTCAGAGGTCTATTGTTCTTAGGTTGGCATACATTTGAACCTAAACTATTCAGATCACCACAATGTGGCCATACCATGCCATTACACCACTAAGCAAAATTCATAAACGCCTCTGGAATCCCGACAGAATTACGAATCAGTCCCAAAATGTAATCGTTTCTTCCTTGGGTCATGTCCGACCTTCCCTGAAAATTTCATCGAAATCCATCCATTACTTTTTGAGTTATCTTGCTAACAAACAGACAGGTAGACAGGTAGACAGGCAAACAAACAAACGCCGGTCCCCGATGAAAACATATACCTCCTTGGTGGAAGTAAAAAATCCTCAATCGGTCAGTCTGCCTTTTCATGAGCATGATCGAGACTTCACATGAGACTTCCTGGACCATGGGTGCGTGCCCGTAACCTGACTTTCGCCAGATCCTGTAGGCTAGTTCGCTGTCTGCTTCACACAAGGATCTGGGACTTCTCGATAGGAGATGTATTTCTGAAGGCGGGTCCTTGTAAAACATCCTCGCATGTGATTTGATAAACCACTTGCCTGTTATCTTGAATGACGTGCTAGGCTTCTTCAAACTCTTGCCAAACCCGGTCGGAAGAAGAGTAAAAACATCCTTGCCACCAATAAATGTCTTCAAAACTATTCTCTGTTAATCTTTTAAAGAATGAATACTCGATAGATTCGACAAAACGGTTGAAATAGCAGAATTAATGTCAGCACAAGACTCCTCGCTGCGTGCCGCCATTGTTAATTGAATCAAACACTCGCTTCGGCGCTCCTGATTGGTTGCTTATTTTTTGATCACTGGCCCAGGGGTTTGGATTGCCCTCGCGTCCAGACCCTTGTGTGGAGCTCAGCGAAACGCCTCTGTTTCTGGGTCTGGCGAGAGTCAGGCTAGCGTGCCCGAGGACTCCTGAAATTGCAAGCCTGGTTCTACCGCTACAGACCACTAGGGCGGCCGAAAAAAACATTGTTCGCCATTTCACTACCTACAATGACAACGCAATAATAGCTAACGGTTTCTCAGCTTTGTGGCTTGTGTATTCATGGTAGGATATTTTTTCATGTTTGTTAAAAATGACTACCAGTATCGGCCAATATATGAGTTATCGGTGTTTGAAAAGCTCATACTGTATATCGAAGTTGGTATGTATCGACCTTCAAAATCCTACAGTATATGGGTCAGGCTATATTGGCAATGAAGACAAATTGACATAGCATACTGTACACACATACTGTACAGTGTGCACTGCAGACACACACACACACACACACACACATGCAAGCATACAGCCACGCACATACAGTACAAGCATACACAAAAGCTGCAAGAGTAGGGGATGGAGTAAGAGAAGGAGACAAATTGACAAGCGTGATTTATTTTTGTGGAGAGAATGTACATATTTTTTTTACCACTATGTGATACATCTATCAATATAGCCTAACTATATTTATTGGCTAAATCTAAATGTTAGTGCCTCCATTATCCCTTGGTGCCCTGCTGTACGCACAGTGCACCGTGCGTGTGGCAGTAGCGGTGGTGTGGGTCACGCATGTGTTCTGACAGCCTCGGTATCCATCTTCATTCCAGTGAGTGAAGCCGGGTTCACACTGTAAGCGGTATGCGCTGTGCTCACCACTAGGTGGCTCTTGTTTGAGGTAATAACCCAAAAATGTAAGTTGTGCTCGCTGCCGTGCTCAGCCCAAAACACCTATGATTTACAGAGCGCCACCGTCAGAGGTCAGTCAGTGACAGAACACCGGCAAAGTGGCAAAATGGACACTTCAAGGAGACATGGAATGGGGCAGCTAGAATCAAACCAGCAATCCTTTAGCTGTGGAATTACTACTCTAGTACCTCATGTCAACAATATGTGAAGATGTTTGATTGGCATCCTTTATTTATTTAATCACCTTGATTCCTCAATTTACAGCTCATTCAGATGTGTAAAAGAAATGGTCAGCAGCCCCAAGCTCATAGGGTTGGGTGGGTACACACAGACATAGGAAAAGCTGCCAGATTAACGTAAAACAATTATTAAGTAAAACAACTTTGAAAGGTATAAAAATAATAGCTTGTTACATATCATCACAGTATTTCTATATTTTTTTGCACCTTGTTTACCCAATGAAAGGAAACTAGTTAAAATACATTAAAGGTAGGGTCCCCATATCCTGAGAAGATAGTTGAATTTTTACCTCCCCTCTCCAGGTCCCCCTGATGTATGTACTCAGCACAGCTGGGTTTCAGCCACTATGTTCCCTATTTAAAGAGCCAGTAGTCAGAAGAACTCTGGATGGAGAGCTAGAGGAACGACCGGGGGATGTAGCTGAACTTGATGACAAGTGCAGTGTATTGTAATCAATGGGCCCCTGTAAATTAGTCTGGAGGTGACGATAGCTGAATTATTTAGACTTGATTTCTATACAGAATGGTACCAAGTCATTTGGACTTGATTATGGGGCGTGTTTCAACGATGCAGGGGAGAATGTTTTGCACACCATTGGATAGACATAATCAGAGCCATATAGATATCTATATGGTATCTATATGGCTCTGGACATAATCAATCAGAGCAATGACATACTGTATGTGAATCCTGCAGGGATAACAACCAAATACTTCCTTCTTCTCAACAAATATCTTAATCGCTGTTTTCTGTGTTATTGCATCAATATCTTGTTCAACAGGCACAATGGTGAACGCTTCGGAATGCTTCTCCTGCGACAGCCTTTTGGTTGTAAACAAGATCAGCTCAACCCTACCCAGGGTGCATCTTCCAGGCCACATGTATGCATTTAGGAGTCTTTGATTACAACCCAAAGCAATTGTGGTCAAATTAAGCCTGCCTTACACTGACAGACTTTGACAAGATTTGGGAAAGATTCTTGAAAGATTGTCTTTTGAGTAAAGCTTGGATGAGGGGCATAAGTTGAGAGACTACAATCTTTCAAGAATCTTTCCCAAATCTTGTCAAAGTCTGTCAGTGTAAGGAAGGCTTTAAGTGAACTAGGACAGTACCCGTATAAACCCTGTCTGTGCTTAAAACCACTATGTTTTTTAATATCTTTATCAAGGTTTGGCCACATTCAATTCTGGAGATATTTGAGAAATATATCTCAAATGTTCTTTATATATTCTACTTATTACTCTCTCGCTCATTTGACTTGGGCTAGTGTCTGGTGAAGAGCTCTGTGGCTCAAAACGTCACAGTTCTCAATTAAGTCATTTCAGGGTGAAGCAGTGTGTCAGATTTTTTGCACATTCACCAAAGCCAGTTACTATCACAAAAGGGGCAGTTGGAGTGTACAGGTGCATCTCAAGCATTTAGAATATCATGGAAAAGTCCATTGCCTTGCCCATTAAAGAAATTAAAGGCTCAGGTGCTGGTATTTGGACATACGTAGCTGATTAGACCTCTTTTCAAGTCAACATTTCTTATAATTTCTTAATCCTAATATTTTTGGTATAGCCTACTGATTTCTGATTTCCATGAGCTGCAAAACTGTAATCATCAAGATTAGAATAATTAAGATTAAAACTAAAAAGGCTTGAAATATTTCTAGATTATATGAAAGTTTCACCTTTTGAAATAAATCACGGGGAAAAAAAATAGCTTTTCATGATATTCTCATTTTTGATATGCACCTGTACTTGTCCCTTCACCTGTGTATCACCATTCTGTTTCCAGGTTGGTGCATTCTACAGATACAGTTTTCAGACTTGATTACTGTAAATTGTGTTGACATCAGTGGTGTGTAGTCTACGTGAAACGCAGGACTACACAGTATACCCACTTAAAAAGCATCACCATCTCCGTATACCCACTTAAAATAGGCAAGGATACGTGTTAACATGTGGGGTTGATCACAGTACACCCACTACAGCTAACTACTAGGCCACGTCACAGTATATTCACTACAGCCAACTGGACTGCATCACTGGTTGGCACTGGTTGGCTTTGTCCAGGTCTATCTCCGTTGACGATGACATCCGTGGGCAGTGACCGTTCTGTCTCCTCTTATAAATAAGAGTAAGTGCAACCAGGACAACGACACCAAGAGTGATGAAAACACCAGCTGCAGCTATGCGTGTATCCCCCTCTGAAAGCATATAATGAATAACATTGATTTAATACTCAGTTTAGCATGCCTACTTTTATATTTCTAGAGTTCAAAGGAGCACATTCATACAACTTACAAAACTGATATGTACAAAGCAACATAAGTATTGTTCTGCTGATGTTTGTCAGCAGAACAATATTGTTCATACTGTATGTATACCTTCAACATTTTGTATACTTGAAGACCATTGGTCTTATACCACAGTTTGTTACCACACTAAATCAAAACTAACATGGTTGTGTTTACAGCAGCGTTCATACAGACTTCCATTATCATTATTTGCTTTTGATTCCTAATCACTCAAATCTGTCGACATAATGAAAAAAAGATCTGTACATTGTGATTGCCATTATTGGTACCTTCCTTTTCTTTAAGCTCTCACATTAAATTAGTCATTTTACATTTGAAAACGTATTCTGGATTGTTCGCTTCAATTTTTCATAGACATAGCCGTTGAATATCGAACCATTAGGCTGACCTTGTATCCCTATACTCCCTAGGACATTGGTACTTGTGGGTGGTTGGGGTGTTGCATCTGCATAAAAAAAGGAAATAACAATTTGGGAAGTTTGGAAACTGAAGTATGAATGTATATAGATTATAAAAGTATAAACATAATTGCTAAAACATAATTGCTAAAATTGTATTTCTGCCATTACCTGGGGTATGTCCTGTAAGATTGATGTTTGTAGTTGCAGAACCACAGTCTGTCCGCAAACTGACTGCATAAATATCTGGTTGAGGATTCAGGATGTATGTGTGTATTTCTTTGACATAGGTGTTACATTTGTATACACCTTCTTTGCAGACATTCTGACAACATCCATATTTATCTTCATTGATGAAAAAAAACCTAAAGCCACAATTCTTCTCCGAGGAAGGGATTTCAAGGTAATCAATGGTGCATGTGACACTCACATTCTGGCCAGTGCGTCTCACCTCTCTGCAACTCACCTCTATACCTAAAACAAAGCACACAAGACACATTTTATGTATGTAATTACTTTGATGAGACATCTAAACACTTGTCTAGGCTACCTCTACATGCTAACCGAGCAGACACACACAGTATCCTTGTTAACATTTAATTCAACTTAATTTACTTTTATTTAAGAATAGAACACGAGATCTCTTTTTCAGTGGGTGCTCAAGTGTGTTACTACTCCACCATGGGTGCCTCTCATATAGGGATTTATCGGTCCTTCCTTCCTTCCTCGACCCTCGGTCGACGTCACGAGGACATCTCATTCATGTAATTGCAACCAGAGGAGGCAAGGCCATAGACAGAGTTCATCGGGCTTCGTTCCTCCATCCTCCGCTTGTTCCTTTGTCGTTTCCTTCACAAAATTCATTAGTAGGAGGGGCTATGACCGGGGGAAGGATCGAGGAAGTAAGGAAGGACCGATAAATCCCTATATGAGAGGCACCCCTTGTGAGTCATACAACTGCCACAGTCATACATAGCCTAACATATGACTGGCATACAGTATATTAGGTAATTAACCTTTGACTTGCATGCATGATTGTGCAATAGACAGTAGAACAAGTTATAGTGGAGTATTTATACTTTCAGGATCAGGACCATGACAATCATAAACCATCAAAAAATATGATTTTCTCGTAGCCTAAATACAGTGACGTATGTATTTAACTCTTATGTCCTCCATTTGAATGAATTTTCATAAGAATCAATAATTGCAGGTAATTTCAGTGGAACTGATGTTGGGTTATTGTTATTTGATTTATCTTTACTCAATCAAAACAACACAACTGTGTCTTTATTGATATTACCTGAAATAACATAACTTATTATTTTTTCAAAAAAATGGAGATGTAGCGTTTTGAGACCAATCTCTTATGCTGCACTTACTGCCCTCCACAGATGCTGCTGAAAGCGTTCCACAGATGACCAGAAGCATCCAGATCTGTGCCATCACATCATCAGAGGCTCCTCCTGTTTGTAAAGGAGGCAAACATGACTAGTTACTCCAATGCTTCACCATTAAGCCTGGTGTTTTCCCGAGATAATGAGGAGCATTAAAGCTGTTATCATCATGAGGAGATAATAAATACTCTCCTTCTTGACCTGATGCCCTTCAAAAATTACGCAAGCACAGATTTCTATACTGGGGTGCGTTTCCCGCATGTCCCACACACCTGTCCACAACAGAGATTTGATGAATGACCACTTTAGTTTAATCCGTGAATTATCTCTGTGCTTTTATTCATTGGTATAGGTGGACCTTAACGACTGCTTTGAATTCACTGTTAAACATGAGTCATTTAAATGCTGGTGAAAAATCTACTCTCTCTGAAGTTCGCCTACAAAAAAAGCTACCATCTTCGCCCAAATAAGGAGATCCGGTATATTGAGATTTTTTTTCTATGGGGTTTTGAATTATCGCACCTGTCAAAGTTAAACTCTTGCGGGGACGAAGAAATTGGAAATGCGAAAAGACAATTTGCACTGTGCAGTTTTGTCCTCAGCCTTGAAGTAGATTGACCTTCGGTAAATTAAGACGGGCGGCACACATCTTTGCTACTAACTTACAGTGTAGCCTTACTTTGCAAAGTTAGCTATCTTCAGTTAACACCCCCGATCTCTTTATACGGGCAAAGATGTCACATATGGTTCTTTTTTGTTGGCGAACTTCAGAGGTCTAATCTCGCCATTACGCCAGCCGCTGGCGCAGTGCGATAAGTCTGATAGCCAACGATGTGCAGCACATGAAAGCTTGAAATCTGAAGTAGAGATTTTGCCTACAATATTCTCACCATTGTTTATATTTCTATTGCGCAGAGCATGTTATCTCCTCACTCCAGGACAATGTTAAAGGCTATCTAGTTGACTGATCAAAAGTGCGCACCTTTATACAGGTGCCAACGCAACAGCTTTACCAGCACTTTAATTTGACTCAAAAAATATTTCAAAACTGTCATTAATGTATAAAGTTCACCTATGAACCAACCAATAAACTTGATAGCCCCAACCAGAGAGAATTAGAGTTGATTCGCGGATTCAACTGGTAACGAAACATTAAGTGCGTTGTCACAACGACAGTCTTAAGTTCGTTATAGTTTAGTTTAGCAGTTAAATTGATCGGTCGGAGACCTCCAAAAAGAGGTGGTCTCGTTCAGGCCCATCTATCGAAATCTGTTTGGGTCCTGCCAACCTAAAACAAACATGTCCAACGGTCTAGTTGCAGTGAATTATGAGATCACTGCATCGTTGGTAACATTATTTAACCTCTTATTCACTTCTTGCATAAATGGCACGCGCGATTTGTTCGTGAAATAATAACGTGAATCATAGACAAATGATAGCCTAAAATTCACAATAGCCAACAAAACAAAATCTTTCCACAGTTGCGCACGAGACATATTGACATTAACATATCCATGCAACTGCAAATTGCAAATATAGCCTGCCCTATACAGATCATTTAAACATATGATTTGACGCCCAAACTAACCTTGGAAGTGTTATTGAATGGTAACCATGCAACTCCTCACTGATCTCCCCATACTGTAGGCTACATGTTGACTCACTCATGTAAACAAGTCTGCTTGGTTGCGGACCTGTTGCTGAATGGGAGAAGTGTGTCTAGAGCAGATATGTACAAGCTTTACTAGCTTTCACTTTCAATTCAATTGACTCAAAGGTTGACTGACTTGTTTTTGCTGACGTAATTGCACAGTGGTAATGGTTATGGACGCTTTATATCCAAAGCGACTTACAGTGAACACCTGGCTGCAGTAGTTTTTTTTTTTAAAGTTTGAAATAGTTACAACTATTATATTACAACCCTAACAACCCTAACAGGCACAGAGAGAAAAGGAAAGGAACACACACACACACACACACACACACACACACACACACACACACACACACACTCTCTCTCTCTCTCTCTCTCTCTCTCTCATACACACACAGATATTAACTGGAAGGATGCAGACAGAGAGAGAAAGAGAGACATGCAAATCAGAGAGAGACAGATTGAAATCAGTCCCCTGCCAGAAACCATGATGCAATGGATTCAGACACTAGGCTGCACATTGGCAATCTGATAGTAGCCTATCAGATTGTAACCTGAAGATACAATCTGTTACATTTGTGTCAATCTCTGTGACAAGTCTGTTTAAAACATCAATATCAATAGACCTCTGAAGTTCGCCTACAAAAAAGCTACCATCTTTGCCCAAATGTGGAGATCCGGTATCTTGAGATTTTTTTTCTATGGGAAAATAATATGAGGATCTTGATCACACTCTCGGAAATGCAGATGTTTTGCTCTACAGTGGATACTGTGATCTTCGGTACATGAAGACCGCACACTTTGATCTTTGCTACCCCAGAGCTAACTTACAATGCAACTTGCCATAGGTAGTTAGCTTCAACAAAGATCATTAAGGGCGAAGCAAGATACTTCATGAGAAGCCACTAGGGCTGAACGATTATGGAAAATAATCTAATTGCGATTTTTCTTGCCAATATTGCGATTGCGATGCGATATGCCATTATTTTTTAAGGTGTTTGTCTTGCGAATTTTTCAACAAAAACAAGCAGTAAATCATATAGTATGGGCAATAGGCTATATTAGATTAAAAATAAACTCTTATTTCCTGGAAGTACCTTTGTTATGATGACAGGTGATGCATGAATTGATGGATGACATTTTTTTAGCTACTTCAATCACAATAGTAGGCCTATATTTTGAACTTTCAACCTTGTAGGTCTACATATCAGAACATAGCCTAAGTAGGCTACTAGTACAAGGAAGCCTGGTGTAAAGATTAAAATGAAAGTCAGTAACAAGTCACACAAACAAAGTGCAGATTGCAAAAATATGAAAATATGAATAGCCTAAATCTTATTAGGCCTACTCAGTTTTTCAGATAATTCACTTTAATGAACGTGATATGTTCTGCATACAGAAATTCCTGATATTCATGGCTGCACAGCACACTGCACTGACTATTCCAACTCCGTCTCTTTAATTCAGCTGTCTGGTTGAAGCCTCAAAATATTGTAAAAGTAGCAAAGTTGGCTATCTTATCATAGTCTACTGGTTGGACGGGTCAGTTTCCCCACGTCTGTTTCAAGGTAGCCTAGATAAATACTTGTTTCTCCTTGGGATAAGCCCTTTTGAGTCTTGAAGTTGGAAAACATCTGTATTGAGATGATCAGTCAATTTGCACGCAAGAGTTTTAGATGTCTGCAGCATGCTAATAATGATGCTAACCGGATTTTATATATAATTTAGCTAATCGTCTTCTATGCGTCATTGCTTTCACGATTGTGGATGTTTTATTTGGAGTGAATGTGCATGTCGAGGGGCGGGTGTCCGTTTAGCGCGCACGACAGAGAGAGGGAGGGAGGGAGAGGTAGAGAAAGCGGGCCAAGGAGAGGGGTTTGAATCTATAGGCTACCGTTTGGTGAATTTGCACGCATAGTCTACAATGAAAACTTGCGAAAAACGCTTTCACCCGAGCAGCGCAGGTGCACCAGTGCAACCTAAAATTTGTTTCAGTCGCATTCTTAAAAATGTTGGTTCAATGGTTCTATCGAGCAGCTTGCCGAGTTCACTCTAGCTGCGTTTCCATTACAAATATGCGCAAAAACTTTGTCGATATTGTCTTAATGTCGAATATCACAATTTTCGCAATTGCGGTGTTTCCATTACATTCGGCTAACTAAATTAAAATCTCGTGTATTCTCGCGTGCTGTAAGTCATTAGGAGACATGGTGCTTATCAACATTACCCAGATTTAGCCATAGGGATAGCCTACACTAAATGCATTCAAATTGCCACCACGGCACGCTGATTATCAGTCATTAGGCTATAAGCCATCAGCGGAGGAGGCCTACGTTTTGGTGGGGCAGAAACATAAAATTAAAAATGACATATTTCACAGGAGTTTGTTGTAGTAGGCCTATGCTTAAATCATGTCACAGCCATGTCAGTGGAATATTTCGTAGATCAGCCCAGTTGATTAGTTTCTAAAACTAGAATCTAGATTCTAATTCTAGATTTCTTTCAGCACCGTTCTCATCACGTTAAACCAGCAAAGCATAGCGGGTAAACAAAACTAGTTGAGCGGTTGCGTAGCCTATGCAGCGTTTTTGAGAAAGTGTTGTCGGCAAGTTCACAGCTGTGGATTCAACATTTTAGAATGACACGAGCCACTTTTAATGAAAAAAAAAATATTGTTTTACATTATTCTCCCGGTGCCACTTCCTGTCGGCAGTCTTCTTCGTCGGTTTCGTTCCTCCTAACATCCGGTTGTTGGATCACGTGACTCGTCAGATGCGAAAAAAGTGTTTCCATTGCAGTTTTGCGAAATATACAAATTTCGATACGCTCGAAATACCACCTCACCCGAGCGCAAAAACTTTTTATCGAAACATGTGAGTTTTTTCGAAATGTGTGTGTTTCCATTAAGCACATTTCTTTTCGCAACTCTTAATTTGCGCAATTTAATGGGTAATGGAAACGCAGCTTCTGATAGACTGTTTCAAATATTTGCTACTTTACGCTCTCATGTCACGTGACCAGAGGGTAATAGGTGCGTTTGACTTGACGAAAATCTGCGCAGATCTGACTTGATGTGATGCATGCTGGGTTAAACAGAGTGCATACTGGGACAGACGAAATGCAAACTGGTTAGAAATCATGTCCGACTTCTTGCAGTCGCGGTGGGAGTTACCCCCGTGACATCATGTCACATGTCCATACAAGATATCGGGAGACTGCGTCTTAGCTCAGCCAGCGCAGTTCAGCGCAGTTCGTTTTTAAGCAACTGCGCTGGCCAAAACCCACCCAAATGACGTCAGTTCAAAGTTGTGATAGGGCCGTTTGGAAGAATCTCCCCATGACGAGTATGACAGGTGTCTCGTTCTGCCTCCTTACCCAAGACACTAGAGCGGACCAAGACGGATCAGTTCAACTGCACTAAAACCAACGTCTGGGATGACGCTGGAGCTTATCCCTGTGATCCATCTTGCTCTGTTCTAGAATCTTTGCTCCTTACGTTAGAATCTGCTAAAATGAACAGAAATCGAACGGATACCTTCTTATTTGTGATTTCTGGAACAGCGGTAGGCTAGCCTACTGAAAACGTGAGGATACTCTGCTATTTTATGCTGTTGGTTAAATATATACACACGGAAAACACTTGATATTTAATTAATGTGCTGCAATGCAGGCCTGTTAACTGTATGACAACAGTGGTTTATTTAAACACATCATATCAATTTATTTCGTCAGTCACCATGCTCATTTTAATGAGCAAGAATAAAAGTTTTACTGTATTTAATACGAAATCCCGCGATATCTACCGCGAGGTCTCCAGCCAGGTCTCTCGCGAGTAACTTCAGGTACGTAAGCTCAGTCAGACTAGGTGCACTCGACATGTCAAGTCGGCTGCAAACGCATGCAGTCGAAACGTAATTTGACTCATATGCAGTGCATGCTGGTTAGACGTGTTGTTCGACTTGAAGAAAAGTTGTGATCATGTCACAAAAATGCGACCATGTCACGTCACTCAAAACTCGCGGGATGAAGACACCTGCAGTCGAATTCTGCATTTGCCATTTCGTGCATGCAACCGGCTGTATCCCGCCCCATGACGTCAGTTCAAGGACTTGATAGGTCCGTTTGGAACAGGTTTGGAAGGAATCTCCCAGGGGGTCAGGATTTGACTGATTAGCTTCGCCGATTAGCAAAGCACTTCCTCGTCGCCATTTTCCAGAAATACATCATGTCCGGTGCCGTTTTACCTGCGTTTTAATCATGCTGATTGGTGGCTGTTCCACTCTCAGCTCATGCACGAGCTTAGTGTGGGCACGAGCTCTCCTTCTGTACCTTACGTCAATCGGTAACCTGGCACTTAATTGGCTAAGTAAAACGGCACCGGAAACAAGCCCCTTGAAACGCCATGTTGAAGCCTGAAAAAATCGTTCAATTTTGGCACATTTCACTAGCCTAGCATTCCCATTGAAATGAATGGGGGCGGGACTTGTTCACTTTCTCCAGTTCTTATAATACCTCCATGGAATCTCCCCATGACGATTATGACAGGGGTCTCGTTCTGCCTGCTTACCAAAGATTCTATAGCGGAGCAAGATGGATGCAGTTAACATTTTAGGATCAGCACAGCCAGCGTCTGGGATGACACCTGAGCTTGTCAAAAGTGATCCATCTTGTTCTGTTGCAGAATCTTTGCCCCTTACGTTAGAAGGTACTAAAATGAACAGATATGGAAGGGATACCTTCTTATTTGTGATTTCTGGAACAGCGGTAGGCTAGCCTACTGAAAAGGTTTTGATATTCTGCTATTTTATGCTGTTGGTTACATATACACACGGAAAACACTTGATATTTAATTAATGTGCTACAATGCAGGCCTGTAACTGTATGAAAGCAGTGGTTTATTTAAACTACTTCATATCACTTTATTTCGTCAGTCATCATGCTCGTTTTAATGAGTAACAATGAAAGTTAAATACTGTATTTAATGCACACAAATTCCGCGATATCTCCCGCGAGGTCTCACTCGAATCACGTCTGTCAAATTTGCAAAATCGTGTTCGGGACCATCTGCACCTAAAACTTTCGCCCCTCCCGGTGACACTCAAGCTCTCGTTGACGTATGCAGTCAGCCGAAGTCAGCCGTTTCCGAACTCGAACGCACCTACTGTCCGGGATGAGCTGCGTGTGCTAGTTGCCCCTCCTGCTAAGACTCTGCAGCTCTCGTTGACGTATGAAGCCAGCCTAAGTCAGCCTAAGTCAGCCGCAGCTCATCGCAAACGAGCCTAATCGCAGCCTTTGCGGTTAGAAAATTGCACTTCATCATATCGCGATATTATCGCAAATGCAATAGGTGCGTTTGCGATGAGCTGCGGCTGACTTACGGGGCAGTCACACGCTTGCGTCCGCCAACGTATGCCTCATTTTGTCACATTTCCATAAACGCGAACTGATTGGTTTGTCAGTGTTCGAAAATTTGCATACACGGAATTTCATTGGCTGGCGCTTGCGCGATCCGTCAAAAGTTGAACATTTCTCAACTTTTTAGCGGAGGCAACGTATCTCAGGCAACGCATCGGACCCACAATTCAGTGCGGCATGAAATGAAGTCCAGCCAATAGCCGTGTTCAAGTTCAACTCCAAATGACCTTTTGCAGCAACGAGAGCTGCCGGTGGCAGCAGGGGCGGGGATGCAAACGCTGCTATGAAGTTGTACACTCTCTACTTCCCGTAGTGTAGACTTGGCTAGACTTGACCATGTGACGAATCACGAGGCACGGACCCGCACGGACTGTTGTGGATATGGGGAGGCATCTAAACACCTGCACACACGTCAGGGATGTAAAAGCCAATTAGGGCAAAGACCTGACGTCATGAAGGCAGGGTCTAGGCTCCGCTGCTCTCCGCAGTACCTCCAGACCGGCTGCTCTTTTGCGGAGCAGCCGCCTGGCCACGCCTTGCTCCCGCGATAAGTTGAGGCCATGTGATACCGCCTGCCGAGTCGAAAACACGCCCATCTAGACCATCGTGGACAGATTTTTAACCACGTGCATCTTGTGCTGCGCAGTTTTTGTGCTGCGCAGCCAACTTGAACGCGCCTATTGTAAAGTGAATGGGAAAACAACGGACGAACGTTGGCCGACGCAAGCGTGTGACTGCCCCGTTAGGCTGGCTTCATACGTCAACGAGAGCTGCAGAGTCTTAGCAGGAGGGGCGACTAGCACACGCAGCTCATCCCGGACAGTCTGACTGAGCTTACGTACCTGAAGTTACTCGCGAGAGACCTCGCTGGAGACTTCGCGGTAGATATCGCGGTAGATATCGCGGGATTTTGTATTAAATACAGTAAAACTTTTATTCTTACTCATTAAAATGAGCATGGTGACTGATGAAATAAATTGATATGATGTGTTTAAATAAACCACTGTTGTCATACAGTTAAACAGGCCTGCATTGCAGCACATTAATTAAATATCAAGTGTTTTCCGTGTGTATATATTTAACCAACAGCATAAAATAGCAGAGTATCCTCACGTTTTCAGTAGGCTAGCCTACCGCTGTTCCAGAAATCACAAATAAGAAGGTATCCGTTCGATTTCTGTTCATTTTAGCAGATTCTAACGTAAGGAGCAAAGATTCTACAACAGAGCAAGATGGATCACAGGGATAAGCTCCAGCGTCATCCCAGACGTTGGTTTTAGTGCAGTTGAACTGATCCGTCTTGGTCCGCTCTAGTGTCTTGGGTAAGGAGGCAGAACGAGACACCTGTCATACTCGTCATGGGGAGATTCTTCCAAACGGCCCTATCACAACTTTGAACTGACGTCATTGGGGTGGGTTTTGGCCAGCGCAGTTGCTTAAAAACAAACTGCGCTGAACTGCGCTGGCTGAGCTAAGACGCAGTCTCCCGAGATCTTGTATGGACATGTGACATGATGTCACGGGGGTAACTCCCACCGCGACTGCAAGAAGTCGGACATGATTTCTAACCAGTTTGCATTTCGTCTGTCCCAGTATGCACTCTGTTTAACCCAGCATGCATCACATCAAGTCAGATCTGCGCAGATTTTCGTCAAGTCAAACGCACCTATTATATCGTTCAGCCCTAGAAGCCACTTCCTGGAACCCGAATCGCAAGAATTCACTGTTAAACATGAGTCATTTAAATGCTGGTGAAAAATCTACTCTCTCTGAAGTTCGCCTACAAAAAAAGCTACCATCTTCGCCCAAATAAGGAGATCCGGTATATTGAGATTTTTTTTCTATGGGGTTTTGAATTATCGCACCTGTCAAAGTTAAACTCTTGCGGGGACGAAGAAATTGGAAATGCGAAAAGACAATTTGCACTGTGCAGTTTTGTCCTCAGCCTTGAAGTAGATTGACCTTCGGTAAATTAAGACGGGCGGCACACATCTTTGCTACTAACTTACAGTGTAGCCTTACTTTGCAAAGTTAGCTATCTTCAGTTAACACCCCCGATCTCTTTATACGGGCAAAGATGTCACATATGGTTCTTTTTTGTTGGCGAACTTCAGAGGTCTAATCTCGCCATTACGCCAGCCGCTGGCGCAGTGCGATAAGTCTGATAGCCAACGATGTGCAGCACATGAAAGCTTGAAATCTGAAGTAGAGATTTTGCCTACAATATTCTCACCATTGTTTATATTTCTATTGCGCAGAGCATGTTATCTCCTCACTCCAGGACAATGTTAAAGGCTATCTAGTTGACTGATCAAAAGTGCGCACCTTTATACAGGTGCCAACGCAACAGCTTTACCAGCACTTTAATTTGACTCAAAAAATATTTCAAAACTGTCATTAATGTATAAAGTTCACCTATGAACCAACCAATAAACTTGATAGCCCCAACCAGAGAGAATTAGAGTTGATTCGCGGATTCAACTGGTAACGAAACATTAAGTGCGTTGTCACAACGACAGTCTTAAGTTCGTTATAGTTTAGTTTAGCAGTTAAATTGATCGGTCGGAGACCTCCAAAAAGAGGTGGTCTCGTTCAGGCCCATCTATCGAAATCTGTTTGGGTCCTGCCAACCTAAAACAAACATGTCCAACGGTCTAGTTGCAGTGAATTATGAGATCACTGCATCGTTGGTAACATTATTTAACCTCTTATTCACTTCTTGCATAAATGGCACGCGCGATTTGTTCGTGAAATAATAACGTGAATCATAGACAAATGATAGCCTAAAATTCACAATAGCCAACAAAACAAAATCTTTCCACAGTTGCGCACGAGACATAGCCTATTGACATTAACATATCCATGCAACTGCAAATTGCAAATATAGCCTGCCCTATACAGATCATTTAAACATATGATTTGACGCCCAAACTAACCTTGGAAGTGTTATTGAATGGTAACCATGCAACTCCTCACTGATCTCCCCATACTGTAGGCTACATGTTGACTCACTCATGTAAACAAGTCTGCTTGGTTGCGGACCTGTTGCTGAATGGGAGAAGTGTGTCTAGAGCAGATATGTACAAGCTTTACTAGCTTTCACTTTCAATTCAATTGACTCAAAGGTTGACTGACTTGTTTTTGCTGACGTAATTGCACAGTGGTAATGGTTATGGACGCTTTATATCCAAAGCGACTTACAGTGAACACCTGGCTGCAGTAGTTTTTTTTTTTAAAGTTTGAAATAGTTACAACTATTATATTACAACCCTAACAACCCTAACAGGCACAGAGAGAAAAGGAAAGGAACACACACACACACACACACACACACACACACACACACACACACTCTCTCTCTCTCTCTCTCTCTCTCTCTCTCATACACACACAGATATTAACTGGAAGGATGCAGACAGAGAGAGAAAGAGAGACATGCAAATCAGAGAGAGACAGATTGAAATCAGTCCCCTGCCAGAAACCATGATGCAATGGATTCAGACACTAGGCTGCACATTGGCAATCTGATAGTAGCCTATCAGATTGTAACCTGAAGATACAATCTGTTACATTTGTGTCAATCTCTGTGACAAGTCTGTTTAAAACATCAATATCAATAGACCTCTGAAGTTCGCCTACAAAAAAGCTACCATCTTTGCCCAAATGTGGAGATCCGGTATCTTGAGATTTTTTTTCTATGGGAAAATAATATGAGGATCTTGATCACACTCTCGGAAATGCAGATGTTTTGCTCTACAGTGGATACTGTGATCTTCGGTACATGAAGACCGCACACTTTGATCTTTGCTACCCCAGAGCTAACTTACAATGCAACTTGCCATAGGTAGTTAGCTTCAACAAAGATCATTAAGGGCGAAGCAAGATACTTCATGAGAAGCCACTAGGGCTGAACGATTATGGAAAATAATCTAATTGCGATTTTTCTTGCCAATATTGCGATTGCGATGCGATATGCCATTATTTTTTAAGGTGTTTGTCTTGCGAATTTTTCAACAAAAACAAGCAGTAAATCATATAGTATGGGCAATAGGCTATATTAGATTAAAAATAAACTCTTATTTCCTGGAAGTACCTTTGTTATGATGACAGGTGATGCATGAATTGATGGATGACATTTTTTTAGCTACTTCAATCACAATAGTAGGCCTATATTTTGAACTTTCAACCTTGTAGGTCTACATATCAGAACATAGCCTAAGTAGGCTACTAGTACAAGGAAGCCTGGTGTAAAGATTAAAATGAAAGTCAGTAACAAGTCACACAAACAAAGTGCAGATTGCAAAAATATGAAAATATGAATAGCCTAAATCTTATTAGGCCTACTCAGTTTTTCAGATAATTCACTTTAATGAACGTGATATGTTCTGCATACAGAAATTCCTGATATTCATGGCTGCACAGCACACTGCACTGACTATTCCAACTCCGTCTCTTTAATTCAGCTGTCTGGTTGAAGCCTCAAAATATTGTAAAAGTAGCAAAGTTGGCTATCTTATCATAGTCTACTGGTTGGACGGGTCAGTTTCCCCACGTCTGTTTCAAGGTAGCCTAGATAAATACTTGTTTCTCCTTGGGATAAGCCCTTTTGAGTCTTGAAGTTGGAAAACATCTGTATTGAGATGATCAGTCAATTTGCACGCAAGAGTTTTAGATGTCTGCAGCATGCTAATAATGATGCTAACCGGATTTTATATATAATTTAGCTAATCGTCTTCTATGCGTCATTGCTTTCACGATTGTGGATGTTTTATTTGGAGTGAATGTGCATGTCGAGGGGCGGGTGTCCGTTTAGCGCGCACGACAGAGAGAGGGAGGGAGGGAGAGGTAGAGAAAGCGGGCCAAGGAGAGGGGTTTGAATCTATAGGCTACCGTTTGGTGAATTTGCACGCATAGTCTACAATGAAAACTTGCGAAAAACGCTTTCACCCGAGCAGCGCAGGTGCACCAGTGCAACCTAAAATTTGTTTCAGTCGCATTCTTAAAAATGTTGGTTCAATGGTTCTATCGAGCAGCTTGCCGAGTTCACTCTAGCTGCGTTTCCATTACAAATATGCGCAAAAACTTTGTCGATATTGTCTTAATGTCGAATATCACAATTTTCGCAATTGCGGTGTTTCCATTACATTCGGCTAACTAAATTAAAATCTCGTGTATTCTCGCGTGCTGTAAGTCATTAGGAGACATGGTGCTTATCAACATTACCCAGATTTAGCCATAGGGATAGCCTACACTAAATGCATTCAAATTGCCACCACGGCACGCTGATTATCAGTCATTAGGCTATAAGCCATCAGCGGAGGAGGCCTACGTTTTGGTGGGGCAGAAACATAAAATTAAAAATGACATATTTCACAGGAGTTTGTTGTAGTAGGCCTATGCTTAAATCATGTCACAGCCATGTCAGTGGAATATTTCGTAGATCAGCCCAGTTGATTAGTTTCTAAAACTAGAATCTAGATTCTAATTCTAGATTTCTTTCAGCACCGTTCTCATCACGTTAAACCAGCAAAGCATAGCGGGTAAACAAAACTAGTTGAGCGGTTGCGTAGCCTATGCAGCGTTTTTGAGAAAGTGTTGTCGGCAAGTTCACAGCTGTGGATTCAACATTTTAGAATGACACGAGCCACTTTTAATGAAAAAAAAAATATTGTTTTACATTATTCTCCCGGTGCCACTTCCTGTCGGCAGTCTTCTTCGTCGGTTTCGTTCCTCCTAACATCCGGTTGTTGGATCACGTGACTCGTCAGATGCGAAAAAAGTGTTTCCATTGCAGTTTTGCGAAATATACAAATTTCGATACGCTCGAAATACCACCTCACCCGAGCGCAAAAACTTTTTATCGAAACATGTGAGTTTTTTCGAAATGTGTGTGTTTCCATTAAGCACATTTCTTTTCGCAACTCTTAATTTGCGCAATTTAATGGGTAATGGAAACGCAGCTTCTGATAGACTGTTTCAAATATTTGCTACTTTACGCTCTCATGTCACGTGACCAGAGGGTAATAGGTGCGTTTGACTTGACGAAAATCTGCGCAGATCTGACTTGATGTGATGCATGCTGGGTTAAACAGAGTGCATACTGGGACAGACGAAATGCAAACTGGTTAGAAATCATGTCCGACTTCTTGCAGTCGCGGTGGGAGTTACCCCCGTGACATCATGTCACATGTCCATACAAGATATCGGGAGACTGCGTCTTAGCTCAGCCAGCGCAGTTCAGCGCAGTTCGTTTTTAAGCAACTGCGCTGGCCAAAACCCACCCAAATGACGTCAGTTCAAAGTTGTGATAGGGCCGTTTGGAAGAATCTCCCCATGACGAGTATGACAGGTGTCTCGTTCTGCCTCCTTACCCAAGACACTAGAGCGGACCAAGACGGATCAGTTCAACTGCACTAAAACCAACGTCTGGGATGACGCTGGAGCTTATCCCTGTGATCCATCTTGCTCTGTTCTAGAATCTTTGCTCCTTACGTTAGAATCTGCTAAAATGAACAGAAATCGAACGGATACCTTCTTATTTGTGATTTCTGGAACAGCGGTAGGCTAGCCTACTGAAAACGTGAGGATACTCTGCTATTTTATGCTGTTGGTTAAATATATACACACGGAAAACACTTGATATTTAATTAATGTGCTGCAATGCAGGCCTGTTAACTGTATGACAACAGTGGTTTATTTAAACACATCATATCAATTTATTTCGTCAGTCACCATGCTCATTTTAATGAGCAAGAATAAAAGTTTTACTGTATTTAATACGAAATCCCGCGATATCTACCGCGAGGTCTCCAGCCAGGTCTCTCGCGAGTAACTTCAGGTACGTAAGCTCAGTCAGACTAGGTGCACTCGACATGTCAAGTCGGCTGCAAACGCATGCAGTCGAAACGTAATTTGACTCATATGCAGTGCATGCTGGTTAGACGTGTTGTTCGACTTGAAGAAAAGTTGTGATCATGTCACAAAAATGCGACCATGTCACGTCACTCAAAACTCGCGGGATGAAGACACCTGCAGTCGAATTCTGCATTTGCCATTTCGTGCATGCAACCGGCTGTATCCCGCCCCATGACGTCAGTTCAAGGACTTGATAGGTCCGTTTGGAACAGGTTTGGAAGGAATCTCCCAGGGGGTCAGGATTTGACTGATTAGCTTCGCCGATTAGCAAAGCACTTCCTCGTCGCCATTTTCCAGAAATACATCATGTCCGGTGCCGTTTTACCTGCGTTTTAATCATGCTGATTGGTGGCTGTTCCACTCTCAGCTCATGCACGAGCTTAGTGTGGGCACGAGCTCTCCTTCTGTACCTTACGTCAATCGGTAACCTGGCACTTAATTGGCTAAGTAAAACGGCACCGGAAACAAGCCCCTTGAAACGCCATGTTGAAGCCTGAAAAAATCGTTCAATTTTGGCACATTTCACTAGCCTAGCATTCCCATTGAAATGAATGGGGGCGGGACTTGTTCACTTTCTCCAGTTCTTATAATACCTCCATGGAATCTCCCCATGACGATTATGACAGGGGTCTCGTTCTGCCTGCTTACCAAAGATTCTATAGCGGAGCAAGATGGATGCAGTTAACATTTTAGGATCAGCACAGCCAGCGTCTGGGATGACACCTGAGCTTGTCAAAAGTGATCCATCTTGTTCTGTTGCAGAATCTTTGCCCCTTACGTTAGAAGGTACTAAAATGAACAGATATGGAAGGGATACCTTCTTATTTGTGATTTCTGGAACAGCGGTAGGCTAGCCTACTGAAAAGGTTTTGATATTCTGCTATTTTATGCTGTTGGTTACATATACACACGGAAAACACTTGATATTTAATTAATGTGCTACAATGCAGGCCTGTAACTGTATGAAAGCAGTGGTTTATTTAAACTACTTCATATCACTTTATTTCGTCAGTCATCATGCTCGTTTTAATGAGTAACAATGAAAGTTAAATACTGTATTTAATGCACACAAATTCCGCGATATCTCCCGCGAGGTCTCACTCGAATCACGTCTGTCAAATTTGCAAAATCGTGTTCGGGACCATCTGCACCTAAAACTTTCGCCCCTCCCGGTGACACTCAAGCTCTCGTTGACGTATGCAGTCAGCCGAAGTCAGCCGTTTCCGAACTCGAACGCACCTACTGTCCGGGATGAGCTGCGTGTGCTAGTTGCCCCTCCTGCTAAGACTCTGCAGCTCTCGTTGACGTATGAAGCCAGCCTAAGTCAGCCTAAGTCAGCCGCAGCTCATCGCAAACGAGCCTAATCGCAGCCTTTGCGGTTAGAAAATTGCACTTCATCATATCGCGATATTATCGCAAATGCAATAGGTGCGTTTGCGATGAGCTGCGGCTGACTTACGGGGCAGTCACACGCTTGCGTCCGCCAACGTATGCCTCATTTTGTCACATTTCCATAAACGCGAACTGATTGGTTTGTCAGTGTTCGAAAATTTGCATACACGGAATTTCATTGGCTGGCGCTTGCGCGATCCGTCAAAAGTTGAACATTTCTCAACTTTTTAGCGGAGGCAACGTATCTCAGGCAACGCATCGGACCCACAATTCAGTGCGGCATGAAATGAAGTCCAGCCAATAGCCGTGTTCAAGTTCAACTCCAAATGACCTTTTGCAGCAACGAGAGCTGCCGGTGGCAGCAGGGGCGGGGATGCAAACGCTGCTATGAAGTTGTACACTCTCTACTTCCCGTAGTGTAGACTTGGCTAGACTTGACCATGTGACGAATCACGAGGCACGGACCCGCACGGACTGTTGTGGATATGGGGAGGCATCTAAACACCTGCACACACGTCAGGGATGTAAAAGCCAATTAGGGCAAAGACCTGACGTCATGAAGGCAGGGTCTAGGCTCCGCTGCTCTCCGCAGTACCTCCAGACCGGCTGCTCTTTTGCGGAGCAGCCGCCTGGCCACGCCTTGCTCCCGCGATAAGTTGAGGCCATGTGATACCGCCTGCCGAGTCGAAAACACGCCCATCTAGACCATCGTGGACAGATTTTTAACCACGTGCATCTTGTGCTGCGCAGTTTTTGTGCTGCGCAGCCAACTTGAACGCGCCTATTGTAAAGTGAATGGGAAAACAACGGACGAACGTTGGCCGACGCAAGCGTGTGACTGCCCCGTTAGGCTGGCTTCATACGTCAACGAGAGCTGCAGAGTCTTAGCAGGAGGGGCGACTAGCACACGCAGCTCATCCCGGACAGTCTGACTGAGCTTACGTACCTGAAGTTACTCGCGAGAGACCTCGCTGGAGACTTCGCGGTAGATATCGCGGTAGATATCGCGGGATTTTGTATTAAATACAGTAAAACTTTTATTCTTACTCATTAAAATGAGCATGGTGACTGATGAAATAAATTGATATGATGTGTTTAAATAAACCACTGTTGTCATACAGTTAAACAGGCCTGCATTGCAGCACATTAATTAAATATCAAGTGTTTTCCGTGTGTATATATTTAACCAACAGCATAAAATAGCAGAGTATCCTCACGTTTTCAGTAGGCTAGCCTACCGCTGTTCCAGAAATCACAAATAAGAAGGTATCCGTTCGATTTCTGTTCATTTTAGCAGATTCTAACGTAAGGAGCAAAGATTCTACAACAGAGCAAGATGGATCACAGGGATAAGCTCCAGCGTCATCCCAGACGTTGGTTTTAGTGCAGTTGAACTGATCCGTCTTGGTCCGCTCTAGTGTCTTGGGTAAGGAGGCAGAACGAGACACCTGTCATACTCGTCATGGGGAGATTCTTCCAAACGGCCCTATCACAACTTTGAACTGACGTCATTGGGGTGGGTTTTGGCCAGCGCAGTTGCTTAAAAACAAACTGCGCTGAACTGCGCTGGCTGAGCTAAGACGCAGTCTCCCGAGATCTTGTATGGACATGTGACATGATGTCACGGGGGTAACTCCCACCGCGACTGCAAGAAGTCGGACATGATTTCTAACCAGTTTGCATTTCGTCTGTCCCAGTATGCACTCTGTTTAACCCAGCATGCATCACATCAAGTCAGATCTGCGCAGATTTTCGTCAAGTCAAACGCACCTATTATATCGTTCAGCCCTAGAAGCCACTTCCTGGAACCCGAATCGCAAGAGGGGGGGTCAAAATCCCCCTTTATGCAGAGCACAGGCAACAACTGTTCCATTGAAGTCTATGGGCATGACACACCCTTTTATGCAGAGGAAGTGATCCCCGTTTTGCGCCCATAGACATGAACTACGATGAAGTATCTTGCTCCGCCCTTAATGATCTTTGGCTTCAATTAACACCCGGATCTCCTTATATGGGCAAAGATGGCAACTTTGGGTCCTTTTTGTAGGCGAACTTCAGAGGTCTATGGGTGCCTCTCATTCAGCGTTTATACGTCCTCCCTCGCTCCTCGGGCCTCGATCCTCACTGATGTAGCCTACATACAAAATGATGGGGTGGCAACAATGGGATAGTCTTTATGTAGATCAGTGAGGATCGAGGCCCGAGGAGCGAGGGAGGGCGTATAAACGCTGAATGAGAGACACCCTATGGGTGTACTGTTTAAACAGACTTATCACAGATTGTTCATGTCCTGTTTTGCCATTGGTTAATTGATGATCTAATGTTTCACGCCTGTTCACCCACTTATTCAAGAATCTTGAATTTTCCCTTGGGGATCAATAAAGTATCTATCTATCTATCTATCTTAGATCAGAATAGATCGTCAATCCAGTGAAACCAGTGGTGTTGTTCATGGAACTGCTTTTGCTTGGTTGCAGGGCAAGGTTTAGTGGTTGGTTGTGTGTGTGTGTGTGTGTGTGTGTGTGTGTGTGTGTGTGTGTGTGTGTGTGTGTGTGTGTGTGTGTGTGTAAACATTGCAATAAGTGTCACCTCCACATATTGTTTTTTTTTTAATCATTTCAATACCCTGGATAGATAACGGGTGTTTCGTTATAGTGTTTGGCCATAGAATCTTGAGGTGGTGAGCATGTCAGATTGTGATATTTGCATAAAGTCAGTGAATATTGAACAAAGGCCCTTCCTGTTAACAGTGCTCTGCTCTGCCTCCACCCCAGAGTGTAGCACTATAGCTGCCTGCTTGGATTAGCTTATGGGTGTAGAAACTCAAGCTAGGTAAAAACGATTGTCTTCATTTTGTTTCGTACTGAGAGTACTCTATGTCAAAAGAGCTTCCTATGTGAAAACTCAGAGTTCTCCTTCAACACCCAGCTGAAACTGGTAACCACGTTTACAGTTAGTGGACTGAAACGCCTGGTTAGCACGTACACCTTCATATGGGTATTGCCAGGCTACTGAATATTGGCCAGGCCTCAGAGTTATTGTAACTCAATGGGACTTTTCCTGGTTAAATAACGGTTAAAAAATAATAATGATAATAAAAAGTAACAGTGCTTTGTGCAATAGCACAGCAGGCAATCTCAAGTGACCTCTGAAATTCAAACTGCTGACCTTTTGGTCGTCTGACCCATTAGAGCTATATGTAGTTTTAAAGGTATACTATGCAACGTTTTTCAGTTAATAAATTCGTTCCATACTGTTATATATGATTAAATGAGTCATTACCGGTCGAACGGTGTTTTTTTTGGCCGCTCTAGTGGTCTGTAGCGGTAAAACCACGCTTGCAACTTCAGGAGACACCGGGCACGCACCCATGCTCTACTCCAGGAAGTGTCATGTAAAGTCTCATGAAAAGGCACGGCAGACTGACCGATTGAGGAGTTTTGTCAAATATACACGCTAAAGCTGTAGGGGAAGCTCTTCAGAGAAATATGCAAGCATAAAACGAGCGAAAATGAAAAGTGAAAGCGAAACCGGCGATGAAATCGCCAATCCTGCATAGTATACCTTTAAGCAACCAGAAAAAATACAGTTAACATCCAAAGTCAAAATATTATTTTTTTTATTGACTTAATTGTTCACATTGAGGTCACAATCTCCTCATTCAATTTTACATAAAATAATTTGATCGTAACAAATTGTTTACATTAAAGGCAGGGTATGGGATTCTCGTTTTGGGCCATTTTTGCAAAATCACTTGAAATCCTATTCCTAACCCACTTACAGCCACTGAGTTGGAAGTACTGAAATGAAAATTAAACACGTCAATCATCTGTGGAATGGGCAGGGCTCGATAAACTCCAGCCAATAATATCCATGACCCTCTAGCATCATTTCACAGCTCATCCCTCAAACTAACGGTCGTGTCCTCATTTGTACAGTATGTGCAGCTGTGTTATGTTGTGTTGTGACAAATGACAAAGATTCACAAATGAGACCTTCAGGAGCCTTGTCTTTGTGAACCACATGCAGGTCACACTTTTGATGAATCCAGAATTGTTCATGTAAAAATCACAAATGCAGATTGCTGCTAATGTTCCGACTTAGTGCTTGAACTGGTGGTCTAGTAAAAAACTGTATTACTTTAAAAATGTAATATTACTTTAATTTAACAGTTCTTACAGTGATTACAGTGATCTGTCATTGTGATTTTCCTTCATCAAAGCTAGTTACAATCCAATGATGGTTTGCATTGGAAACTTCGTTTAGGCATTGAGATCCATCTGAGTCTTTCTACTTTTCTTAACAAATACAATTAATGCAAGCAGGAGAAAGACAAAAAGACCAAAAGCCATGAAAACTCCAGAGAGGTTCCGGACAGGATGTTTCGGCAGTGGGTCAGTGGATTTGTAGTGGAGTGGAGGTTTTTCAGCTGAGGGAATATGGAGACACACATTATTAGTCTATCATGTTTGACTATCAAAGCCTCTCAGAAGAGGATGGTTGTAATGACTGAATAGAACTGGGTCGGGTTTCCCAGATTCGTTAAGAAGCTCTTAAGTGCTAAGAACTTCTTAGGAGCGTTGTTAGAACGTTCTGATAGCGCTCCTAAGAAGTTCTTAGCACTTAAGGGCTTCTTAACGAATCTGGGAAACCCGACCCTGGTCTTTAACTATGAAATGAAAACTGCAGTTTAGTTTTGAGGTTTTTAGAAACAATTATTATGCGCATAACTATAAGTAATACGTTGCTTCAATAGGACTTCTGCCATTACGTCATACTGTTTTATGTTACCTGGATTTAGTGTCAGATTGAAGTTTGCATTTCCAAGTCCACACTTCGTCCTAACAGAGAAGAGATACAATCCTGACTCGGGATTCGGGACGTCCGAGATTATTTTTGTGACAAAACTGTCACATTTGTAGGTACTGTCACTGCAGTGAACATCATGGCCACTTCTGACGATGGAGAATAACCGAAACCCGCAGCTGTCACGGGCATTCTCTACTCCAGGGTAATCAATGGCACATGTGACGTTCACTCTCTGGTCCATAAATCCAACAACATCTCCACATCTCACCTCAATACCTACAACAAAGCAGACAAAACACATTATGAGTATCCAATGCTTTGATAATTGATAAGGATACCTGAACTTATCGTAGTCTTTACTACCTGCATGCCGGCACACACACAGCTTTTTATTCTTATCTTATTCTAATACCTATCTTTCACAACTGCACGTACTACGTCTATATTTAGTTATCTCATATTTACACACATTGACCTCGTAATGACAGTCACACACTACTGCCATAATCTCTTAATTACTCTTGACGCTATAACGGGAATATACAAAGTGTACAATTGCTGATGTAATGGCAATGACTGTAGCCCTTCTGGGGAAAAACAATGAAGGTGGATTAGAGATGAGATCCAGGAAACTACATGTAGGCTACACTATTTTTATTGGTAGCATTTTGTTCAGGGAAGTTCAGATGTACAAGTAAACAGCTATCAATACAGTTGTGGGCAGTAAGGAAGTCGCCTAACTGCAATTTTTTTGTACTTAAGCAACTTTTTCAAAGTATCTGTTAGCCAGCTGAGATTGAGAATGGATCTGGGAAGTCTTCACTGACTTACGACTTCCTGGGGTGTAACCAGCAGTGAAATTAAGATCAGATTGGTGCAATAAACTCTTACCAAATGTTTCTTCTAAACAAAGGTTTTAAATGTTTGTACGCAATGTCAAAGAAATACGGGTCCATATTCATCAGCCCAGTCATTGGTTGTGTTGAAGGCACGGCTCTATCTGTCATCATATAAAGCCCGCCCCATGCCAGATAAGTGATTGTGATTGGATCCTGGGTTGTTGGTGATTCAGAAAAGGGTATCAATGAAATCCTTTCCAGACGGACTTTCAGAGCAGATTCAAACTTGCTGACAGATTCATCTAGGTTCTCCTGAGGCTAAGTCTCTGTACTTTACTATAGAGGGGGAGATTTTACTTTGACTCCAAAATAACTTACTTTCTAATCCACCCCATTTTGTGACATCTGCCATTCCTTTGCAAAAAAAAAAAAAAAAAGTTCACAGCGTACAATATAATTGGTAATTTGCTTTGACCTGTATCAGCTAGTGCTGAGTATGTAAGAGAACCCCTTGGACAACCATTCCAGGTGACTTCCGGAAGCTGGATGAGAATGTCAAGAGTGTGCACAGCTGTCATTGAAGCAAAAGGTGGACATGAATAATCTAAAATATTATCAAATGTCGCTTTACACCTGTTGTCCTTACTGTAATTCATTAGTTATGTTTTTTTTTTTAATTATTATTTTTTATTGTGACCCTCTGGTCAATGGGGAAGGGAGTAAGGGAAAAAACATGAATGTGTAGGTGTATTTGAATGACAATAACAATAACAACACATTTGAACCATAGTGAACTGCAGTACTTTTCAGCACTGCAACTGAAGTGAAAATTTAAAAGGGCCTCTACTTAACTGGACTAATATTTTACCACAAGTACTGTATCTCTACTTTCACTCAAGAGTTTCTACTAATGATTAATCATTACACAAGGGTTACTGTCGTCCATTCTGCATGACCTTCCTAGTAGTAGTAGTAGACCAACAAACACTTACCAAGGCTCTGCACAGATACTGCTAAAAGTGCGCCACAGATGACCCAAAACATCCACTTCAGTGCCATCACATTATCAGACTCGCTGTTTTCAAAGAAGACAAAGCAGAGGGTCACCACTATTTCCCCTTTTTATGTTGCGTTCATTGTATTTTCTCTAGATTACCCCCTCGTCATCCTACAGAGATCTCTTAGTTCCAGCCACCAGAAATGCTATATTATTCTTTATGAAAATGTTCACAATAAAAGCCACTTGTATAACATGCACAATAGGCAACAACAAAAACCCTTTCCACAACTGCGGCAGCGCACAAGAAATTTAGACTTTAATGACTGAAAGACTGTATAAATCATTGCACTTTAAATGGGAAACATTGGCAGACAGATAACGTACGTATATGATTTGACCCTCAAACTGACCTTGGAAGCGTCCTCTGATGATATTTTGCAGTTCACTGATCTCCCTGTGAGCTGTTAAATGCCTTACATGTTGCCTCCGTGTAAGCAAGCCTGTTTGGTGGCTGTGGCAGCTGCGGTGGCAACTCCTTACTGAGTGAGAAAATGTTTGTGCAGAGCAGATGCATATCGTTTTTAGCTTTCACTTTCAGATTGACTCATAATCCAGTTTTTGAAACAATGTGATAGTACATTCAGACACCTTCATATAGTAAGTAAACAGGCATAACCAACATAAAATATAAAGTTAAATGAATAAAGTGTTAAATGAATTAGATAATAATAAAGGAAAACCTTCACTCATCTTTAAAAAGGTTTTGGCCAATCCTCCTTGTTCTCTCACTTTTTTTTTACAATTGATTAGGGTTAAAGTCTTGGACCATGGATGGACAGTGATTTGTTTTTACTGACGTAATTGCATTACGGTTATGTTAGCAACGCTTTGGTCCAAAGCAACTCACAGTAGAACACTGTAGTTAACAAATTTTTAAAAAGCCTGTAAAGGTGGAAAAAATGCAACACTATGCTATTTGGGCGGGCAATATATACCTTTAAGGAAACTGAGACAAGGGATCATGGGACGTCCACACAACACCAACTCAGGATCACGGAGCGGTGGTAGCAGGGGCACAGCCGTGGCCATAGATATATAAAGCTTTATATCTATGGCCGTGGCCCGCTATATACGTCTTTTATACAAAAACGCAGGACGGGCCACCCCTGGTGCATCTGTCAATAGCGTATGTACTGTATGCCAACTCTCATATATGATAACAGTATACTGTAAGTAGCAGTATGATAAGTCGTATTTATACTTTTATAAATCAGGCTATATAATTTGAACTGCATGCCATTATATAAAGGCCATATGGGGAAAAAAGGCCAAACTGGTGATAGTAAGAGTCTTTTAAGAGAAAGAGTCATTTTTGCAAATACAATATTCTACTTTATTGATGTGAGCCAATATTCAAGGTCTTTGCACAAATTGCACCAGAAAAAAAAGAAATATAAAATATAGTTGTGATTTCATACTGTATGTGGTCATGATATAAGAGGGTATATATCAAATGTGTACAAAACCAAGTTTAGCCTAGCCTACCTTTAACATCACTCCTCTTGCATGTTTTATCCATGTTACTCATGATTGATATACATGTTTTATCCATGTTACTCATGATTGATATACAGTAGCCTAGACTAGCTTTGAAAATCTGATGTGGTGCAGCAAATCTGATTGACACAAAATGAGAGGAAAGTGTTGGAGGGGGGTAGAGATTATATGTTTAGTCCTTCTACAAGACATGTGTGTGTGTTTGTGTGTGTGTGTGTGTGAGAGAGAGAGAGTAGGCCTAAAAGAGAGAATGATCATCTTGGTAGCCTGCATCAGCAGCAGGCTATAACGATAGCTCCTCATTTTCGCCATTGTCAATGTTATCGTTCCAGTGGTGGTATCTCCATAAAGTAGATGGTCATTCACTTTAGGCAATCTGGAAATGTATTTTTTTGGTTTCCTCTCGCATTTTTCTGTTATTGCAACCGCTAGGAAAACTTTGATTTTGGGATGAACTCTGATCATTCCAAAGGTGTTCTTTTGGGCACTCTGAATGTGGACACTGTGTGAACGATGATACACCTGTAACAGGTAACTTACAGGAACCCTAACAATAAGTTAACCTTTAGATGTATGTATGCTTGTGTGTGTGTGTGTGTGTGTGTGTGTGTGTGTGTGTGTGTGTTCATCAAATAATTTATGTCACTTCATGTTCCACACAGATAACAGTCTGAACATCCCACACATATATGTAGTGATAAAGAGGGTAGTTGTGTGTGTTGTGTGTGTGGGCGGGCGTGTGGTTTTTACAAGGCAGTCAGAAGACACTACCATAGACTACTGTATATAGACTATACAGACTACATTGCAAAAAATACTGACCCAGAATTCTCTGTGAAATCCACGGCTCAGAATAACACCCTGCCAGATGACATAGAGAGCTGTAGGTCTATTACTAGCGTTAAAGTCAGTAAGAAAAATATGCTAATAGTTCAAGTCAGGAGCATGCGTGTGTGTGTGTGTGTGTGTGTGACAGAGAGGTAGCGGATGCCCCAACAGTAAGATAAGAAGGCACACGTGCAAGTGTGTGTGTGTGTTTATAGGCGCCCCCTTTTTTGCCTTAACAGGTTTTTTTTTTTTTTACCTTAACATAACGTTTCCACAACTTTCAAGTTTTCGAGAAGGAAACTGCCCCCCTCCTCCCCCCCTCCAAATTGAAACCCAAAAAAGCTGCTACAGTATGCTACAGGAATTCTGAGATCTTCTACAGATTATTGTCGGTGCATTCCCTCCATATTACATCAGAGTTATGTCCATACTGTACCTCATTGCAAAAGATGCATAATTAGTTGTTTATTGTATTGTGCTTCTCAACCAGAGGGGGATCCCGAGAGCAAATCCTGGTAAGGGTGCCTTCACTTGTGTAAAAACACGACCTGACCTGTGATCTATATTAAATTGGACCAGTAATAAGTTATGTGAGCTGACACACACACACACACACACACACACACACACACAGTAAGAGTCAAGTCAAGTCAAGTTTATTTATATAGCGCATTTCAGAGGGAGAGAGATGGAGGGACGGAGGGAGAGAGAGAGAGAGAAAGAGACATGATTGCAACATCCGTTGCCCCCCACCGGGACCATTAGCCTAAGAGTAACTCTAACTCTGGTATGCACAAAATGGAAACATTTATTGTACGTGCTCCATTATAAAACCCACAAACAAACACATATTTACCCCGTCTGCTCCAGACGTCTGACTGCTACAGTGATTGTGTTTACATGCACTCCAGTAAACCAATTGTTAAGCTTTTTAAGCTTTTTGTTTTGCTTTGCTTTGTTTTGCTTATGCTTTTTTTTTAGCATTCTCAGATGGTGTTTACATGAGCACAAATAAACCTGGTTATATAACCTGGTAAAATATCCCAGTTTCTTTCGCAGTACTCCACCTCACATAACCGGGCTACTCAAAACTGGAATACGGGCTTATTCGAGGTTCTGCAAATAGGACATGTGCAAATACAAAACAGAGATACTTCACTCAATTCTGATCATAGCCAGGAGGATACAAGAGTGCATGTAAACGCAGTCAGTGAAACATTACAACAGTGGCATGGGTTTAGAGGTGGGCTCCTCCCTTTACTCAAAGGGGCCGCACCTGCTACGACCTTTGGACCCAAATGGCACACCTGCCGTACTCACCTGGAGAAATTGTTTTGCACAGTTCTACTGTAACCACGAGCCCTACAATTTAGCAAGGGTTTTGACAAGGTGACATGGCTTTTTGCTAAAGCTTTTGGAGGTTGGAGGAAGTTTGTCATCAATTTAGGGAGTTGTTCTGCACATTGGTGAGTTGCAAAGTGCTGTGAAGGGGACAAATAGCCTAGCATTGCGTAGCTAACATAACCTGCGCTGATAGGCTAATATACAGCAAGCCACTTGGAAATAACAGAAAAAGTTCACGGTTGTAGGATCATGTGTCCGGCGTTGTAGAGAGGTAAGCTCTGCTACAGTGTGATGTTTTAGAAAGCTCAGTGGACAGGAGCGAGTTCTTTCCACCGAGGGTTAGCCGTTGTGTAGCCGCCATGCTAGCGGGTGTGGTGAGGGTGTTGTTCACTGGAGCCCTGCTGCTCAGTCTCTGCCTGGGCGCACATGGGGGGTCCGGGAGGAGACGGGCTCGGGGATGTCACCAGAAGAGACAGGCGGGAAGTCCACCCTGGCAGGGAGACCCCCGGATCCCTCGGAAGTACTGCAATCCTGATGGGAACAGCAGCTCGTCTGGGAATATCATCCAGGTAAGGTCACACGGTAAGGTCACCTGTTCATATCTAGCACAGGTGGTCACCAGAGAACAATTACTTGTAGATACACTATGATAAATTATCCTTGAGGATCCCATGATTCCCATAATCCGTAAGGAATTTCCTACCTTAGACAACTGTCTTATTGGCTTACAGACCAACATGAATGTTTGGCCATAGGCCCTGATTTAAGGCCTTTGCTAGCTGCCAAAGTGTATTTCAACATTAGATTAATTGCAGCAGCAAAGGGTAAAAATTTGGATTGGAATGTAAAAAGTGTCATGTTTAAGACATCCTTATGCTTTAGTGCTCTCTCTGTCTTTCTTTCTCTTTCGCTCTCTCGCTCTCTCTATCTCTCCCCTTCCCCTAATCATTGTGTCATTGATCAGTGGCATGACTCATGGTGCAGTCACACACCCAGGTGTCTGTTAGTTCTAGTTCAATCAAGTTATGACCAATGAAATGTAAGCAGAAACACTGTCTCGACTTGTCCTTAGCTGAACTGCCAGGGCGCTGGGATATTGATGCACAGATTTTCAACTGAATTCAATATTTACATTGGATCTCTTTATCTCAATAATTGGAATGTAAGTCCTTATTAAAGGTAGGGTATGGAATTAGCTTTGTTGGCCATTTTTGCAAAATCACTTGAAATCCTATTCCTAACCCACTTATAGCCACTAAGTTGGAAGCACTGAAATGGAAATTAAACACGTCAATCATCTGCGGAACGGGCAGGGCTCGAAAAACTCCAGCCAATAGAATTCCTCACCCCATACCATCATTTCACAGCTCGTTCGTCAATCTAACTCCTCTTCCTACTCCCCCTCCCCACCGCGCGCGACCCTTTCGAAAGCTGGTGACCGCGAGTCAGTGCTGAAACGAAACCAACTGCCTGCTGCTGCACGTCCATGTTCCCCTCTTGTTGTATGTGTCACTTCATTTCTATACAAACTAACTAAGGCAGCGGATACCTACGGAAACTCAATCACCCACGCAATAAATAAGCTATGTAGCAAAAATTACATTTTACGATGACACGAAGAGTGCTGTAAACATGAAATCGAAACTTAACAGCTTGGAGCTACGGTGGAATAGGCGAACCAATGGGGCAGCACTAAACTCGGATATTTCAGGAGATAATCGCCCTGGTAAGAACAAACCAGATTCTGTTCAAATATACACACCTATGGCTACTGAACCATATGTACTACAACCTTTTGGAGGTGAATAAAGAATGTAATTGGGGAAGTTGATGTGAGTGATTGTATGGAGACAAGAGCTCATAGTGCTGTAGACGCCAGGATGGCATTTCATTTAGCCTGGCTCGCTCTCGCGCTGCGCATTTGAATTGTCGCTCGTGCATGGAGGGCGGGACTTGAGGTTGTATATGTTCAAACTCTGCCGTCCGTTTTGCTAATTCCGTACCCAACCTTTAATGACCGTTGCACAGCGAAGCGGCGTTCCTATAGGCTTAGTCAGATTTTTAGTTCAGAATTTTCCGTCAAGGATTCCCGGGACACTGATACATACTGTACCATTAATGAATATATGTGCACATTTAGTGACTGTACGCTACGCACACATATGCACAAATAAAGATACATGCACACACATGCAGGCACACTCACACACACACACACTCACAGACAAGCACACACACAAGCACAGACACATGCACATACATACACACAGGTATGCACACACTCACACACATGCACGTACACACACACACACACACACACACATAAACACACTCACAGACAAGCACACACACATACACACACACACACACACAAGCACAGACACACGCACATACATACATACACACACACAGGTATGCACACACTCACACACATGCACGTACACACACACACACACACACACACACACAAAGACACACACATACACAAACAGTAGACAGGCAGGCATGCGAACGCACACACGCATACACACGCACAAACACAAAATCTCAGTATCGCCTAGGGCAAAACGCAAAATCTCAGTATCGCCTAGGGCAGCCAATGGGCTAGGGCCGGCCCTGCATACACATAAGCAAACGCACACATGCACACACTCATTTACATGGATAAAAGTTACAGCAGGGGATGGAGTAGGAGATGGAAACAAATAGACAAGCGTGGTTTATTTTTGCGGAGAGAATGTGCAGGACTGAGCGGCGGGCCTATTTTGTACCGCTTTGCAGTACATCTAGTTGCATGTTGTTTTTTGGTAAAAATATCAGATAGATAAATACATCTAAATGTGTAAATGTTATGAAGATATGTAGGCAAATGGTATGTAGAATATGTGTGAATATGTAAATGCAATGTACTGTAGATGTGATGTAAATGTGTAAGTGTCATGTACAGTAGGTGTGATGTAAATGTGTGTATGTCCTGTAGACGTGATGTAAATATGTGTATGTCCTGTAGATGTACAGTACTGTACATGTCATGGAAAGGTCAATGGGTTGTGTTGGCAGGCATGTGGCTCTGGTCAGTACCGGGAATGGAGAGGTCCTTTCCAAGGCCTGTGCGTGCCGTGCAGCTGCAACCGTCTTTCCAACCAGTGTGACCCATTTACCGGAAGATGTCTGGTGAGTCTGGATGTCTGCCTCCATGTGTTTGTGTGTGTGTGGGCTAATGACAGGGAAACTGATGCTGGAGGATGAGCATGGCTAACGGTAAGTTTACATAATATTTCTGCCTCGTTCTGCTGTTTCTATTCCCTTCTTTGTGCCTGGTATCATTTTGGTGTCTGGTAAGGACCTCCATGTGTCTGATGGCGTGTCTTCTGTTAACTTCCCCATTTATTCATCTTTTGCCTCTTCTGCAACTTCCTGCTCATCATTCTGACCACTGTGACCACTGCAAAGGAGCATGTAAAGACATTTCTGTGTGTGCTTCTGTTGACTGTGTCCCATGATAAGGGGCAAGGCCTTGGCACACTGAGTCCTCATTTTTGGTCTGAAATTGTCTCAGTAAAAAGATAAATATGACTTCATGTTGTGTCATTCATTTCTACAGACAGGCATACTTGTCTGTCGAAACGTTTTCAGAACAGTTTTGATGTGTTTTGATGTGTTTTGTGATGTGTATTTATAGTGTATATGTAGTCTCAGTGTGAATGAGGTGTCCTGTTGCAGTGTTACGTGTTAGACTGACCAAACAAACCACATACGAAAATATGTACAAAGACCTTATTCCTCTTTTTCTCTTTGTTCTCTTCCTTAATCTACGTTTCCCTATTTCTTGGGTTTTCTCATGTCTCCCTTTTTTCTAGTCCTCATTACATAAATAGTTCCAGTTCCTCTTTATCTATAGGCTGCAACTACTGCTCTCCACATCCTTCCTCTTCCTCACCTCTGATTATGTCAATAAGCGCCATAATCCTCTCCTTGTTCTCGTTTCTTGTTTCATGTACAAAGAAAGTGCTAATACCGAGTTTTTTATTTGCAGGAAGCGAACGCTGTCCTTTGCCACATTGTGTGGAATTTACTAAGCAGTCACTTCATTATGTCTACCGCGTTCATCACCGCCCATCCCCACCCGCTTTACATGCAAACTGCCTGCCCACAGCTGAACCAAGTTTAGCTTATTATTACACATGACAAAAAGTGTCAACAAGCAGTGACATACAGAGTTGGCCTAGAAGTTCTACTAACCCACTTTACTTTATTTTTTAAAAAAACTAGGGCTGTCAAAATAACTGATTAATTTAGATTAATTAATTTGAGACAAAATAACTGATTAAAAAAATGAACGCAGATTAATCGATGACCTTTAACCCAGAGCCATTCTAGTCAGTAACCATTAGACTGTAAAATGGGGAGACGAGAATGTGCTGCCTGGATCATTGATTGGAACATTTACTGAAAAAAAAATGGCCTGACGGTGTTAAAAAGAAAGTGTTGATTAAAACAAAGTGCTCTGCAATGTCTGCAGCACAGAATTTGCATATCACCGGAGTTCGTCAACTCTTAAGTGCCACTTTACTGCAAAGAAATAGTTTTGACATTGCGATTTTGCGATTACATTTTATATGCGATTAATTTAGATTAATTAATCACAGAGTATGTAATTAATTAGATTACATTTTTTAATCGATTGACAGCCCTAAAAAAACGTACTGCATGTAGACTAAGGCTATAACCCTAGTCTATAAGATAGGGAAATGGATGTTGTGAAAGTGAAAATCCGATAGTAAACTATGTGCATGTTATATGGGCAGCTCATTCCACCAACATGGAACCACTGATGAGAAGAGTCTTGAATCTGACCTTGTTTATGGCTGGTCGACACAGCAGGCGCCCACAAGAAAACCACAGTGGGCGGTTTGGGATACATCTTGAATTAAGATAGCAGGGAGCAGATCCAGTCAGTGTCCTATACGCCAAAGTGAGAGATTAAATTCTGGCCACTGTAGGGAGTCAGTGAAGAGTAACTAGAATCAGTTGTAACTATCTTATCCCAATATATACGTCTTAAAACTTACATTCGACCCTTTGCCCAGCCCTGGCAGTTCATCATCACACAGTCAATCTCTTGATGCCAGAAACATCTACTTGTCCTCAGCTTTCAGAAGAGGTCAGGCACTTGATTTTAAGTCAAAGTATGTGGTCACAAACTCATTTGGTGTGCAATTTCGAAGAGGGGGGGAGTCACTTTCTCTACACTGCTACCATTCTCACAATCTCTCTCTCTCTATCTCTGTATCTCACTCTCTTTCATTCTCACCAGCGAGACCAAAACTGTCTCTCTTTTTTGCTCTATCGAGATAAGATAGAGACAAGGCTCTTGTACTGCATTCTAAAATCTTTGGTTTCGATGAGATTAGTGACTGAGACAACCCAGATAGCATACAGAAGTCATACTGGTATCTGACCAAAGATGCTATCTGACCAATGATCAGTCACTCCGTTCCTGAGCACGATGGGAGAAAAGCTCTTAGAGGGGTGAACAGCAGGAAGGCTGCTGGCCCAGACAGCATTCCTGGGCCGCTGTTACAATCGTGTGCTCATCAGCTTGCACCAGTGTTTACAACCATGTATACAATTTGTCCCTAGCTCACTCTGCAGTCCTCAGAGGCCTAAAAAGATCCACAATTATTCCTGTGCCTAGTATCCCATGTCCTCCACACCTGGATAAAGGATAGGGTTCATTGAAGTTCATTGACAATAGCTCGACATTTAAACACCATTGTACCCACCAAGTAAGTCACAAAGCTTAAGTACCTTCACCCCCAATATACAATCACCCCCAACACTGGTGTTCCCCAAGGATGTGTACTGAGTCCCCTGCTTTACTCTCTATACACTCATGACGGCACAGCCATACGCAGCTGCAACTCCGTAGTAAAGTTTGTTCAGACTCGTCTCCACTGACGATGAGATGGCCTACCTGAATGAAGTTGAGGAGCTGACATCATGGTGTAATGAAATGTCTCTAAAACCAAGGAACTGGTGGTAGACTTCAGATGAGAGAAGCAGAGATTCCACTGGGAATCTACAGTGCCCCTGTAGAGAGAGTGGGCAGCTTTAGATACCTTGATGTAAACATCTTTGAGGATCTTTTGTCTTATCACACATCTCCAACCAAGTAAAGGCAAGACAGCACCTGTATCACCTCAGAAGCCAGAGGAAATTGAGAATATCCACAGAGCTGCAGAAGACCTTCTCTGCCACGATAGAGTCTGTTATTTTTGGGAACATAATAACTTGGTACGGAAATAGCAGCCCAAAACGGCCCTGCAGAGTGATCAAATGGCCTCTGGCTATCTGAGAATAAACAAATGTTGCAGACTGTATCCTCAGGTTACAATCTGATACTAAAGCGTGTGCAGCAGCCTGACGTCTGAATGCATTGCATCATGGTTTCTGCCAGGGGACAGTGTCTTCCAGACATACTGTACAGTACTGTACCTGGACTTCAGACTGCTGTGTCTCTCTGATCTCCATTTGATGTCTCTCTTCCTCTCTCTGTCTGTATCATTCATTTGGATGTCTGTCTCTGTCTCTCTCTCTCTCTGTCTGGTTCATTCCTTTTGATGTCTGTCTCTCTCTTTGTTTGCATCATTACATTTGATGTCTGTCTCTCTCTCTGTCTGTATCATTCCTTTTGATGTCTGTCTCTCTCTCTCTCTCTCTCTCTATGTCTGTCTGTATCATTCCTATTGATGTCTATGTCTCTGTCTCTTTCTCTGTTTTCCTTTCCTTTTCTCTCTGTGTCTGTTATGGGGGTTACAGACCCCCCCCCCCCCCCCCCCCCCCCCCACACACACACTTTAAAAAATAAAAAAAAAGCTTGATGTGCCCTTGCCTGTTTCTCTCTGTCTGTGTTGATGGCACATTTGTAATGGGTTATCTCTCCGCACACTTCACTGGCTCTCCTGTGGAGGACCCACAGGCTGTGCTGTTGTTAAACAAAATACGAAGAAACGCATACGGGTCCTCTATCTCTCTCCCCTGCCTTTTCATTCTGTCGCTCTTTCTCTTTGCTATGGTGTCCTGCCCTTATTTCTTGGTCTGGTCTCCTTCCTGTGCCAGCCTTATCAAGCCGTCTTGCCCTCTTCCCGTGTGGGCACTATCAAGTCAACACTATCTAGCTGGCCGTATCATGGCATCATGCCAATGTGCCAATGTCTGCTGTGTTTGCCGTCTGTTTGCTGCTCTACTCTGTTGTAACTAAGACAAACTTTTTATGATGAGGTTGTGATATATTGGACGCTATCCACAATGTTTATAAAATGATAGAAATCTCTGTGCACTGAGGGCAGGAATCTCTCAGTACGGACCAGAGGTTTTAAGCATCGCCTTTGGCTTTGAACTGCTCCGTCTCTCTTAGAGGGCAAGTTCGCTCGACATTATCTCTCAGTACCCGCACGGGGCACAGACACCTAGCCTCATGGTGTCATCTGTCAGTCAGTGGTCCTTCAAATCTAGCATTGCAAGTCAGTCGCTGTGAACAATTTGTTTGTGAGTATGTAAGCGAACAAAATGGCAGATTCCTTAGATGCCCACTCAGTTGTCTCAGATACAGTTGGGGTCTCGTGCACCATCTTTCTTGGGAAACAATGAAATGTACCTGCTGTAAAAGCCCGTTGTGATTACATTGAGTGAAACGGCTGCAAGAGAACCCACATTTCCTGTATCTCGCTAAGATAATCACTTAGGGGTGGTCTAGGTCTGAGTTGTTACGGATCTGGGCTTCCTGATGCAGCACCTGAAGATTGTGAACTGGTTCCGAGGAAGTCGCTGTGGATGAGAACGTCAGCTAAATGATGATTAATGTATTGCAATGTTTCCGTATTCAAAGTATAACTGTGTGTGTGTGTGTGTGTGTGTGTGTGTGTGTGTGTGTGTGTGTGTGTGTGTGTGTGTGTTCAGAATTGCCAGCACAACACTGCAGGTGACCACTGCGAACACTGTGCTGAGGGTTACTATGGTGACGCGGCTCAAAGGACGTGCCAACTGTGCCCGTGCCCTTTTTCTGTGCCATCTAACAGGTTTGGACACAAACGTGCACACACGCATGCATGCACGCAAGCACACACGCAAGCACACACGCACACGCACACACACACACACACACAAACACACACATGCGCACACACACACACACACACTCTCACATGCAGAATGGGAGTAGCCGAAACTTTCTGTCTCTTTCTGTGTTTAGAAAAACAAACACACACACACACACACACACACACACACAGACATCAAGTTTCATGTGTTCTGGTGCACTGGTGTCCCAGTTTGCCCTGAGCTCTGGGTGAAAGCGTGCAGAACAGCGATGGGCATGATTAAAGTGTAGTGACATCCGACACCACAACACGATGACGTCATTGCGTTTCACTTTCACCAGAGACATCTAAAGAATCTATTCTTCATCCCATGAAATGACGTCATTGCGTTTCACTTTCACCAGAGACAGGTTCATCTAAAGAATCTGTTCTTCATCCCATGAAATGACGTCATTGCGTTTCACTTTCACCAGAGACAGGTTCATCTAAAGAATCTGTTCTTCATCCCATGAAATGACGTCATTGCGTTTCACTTTCACCAGAGACAGGTTCATCTAAAGAATCTGTTCTTCATCCCATGAAATGACGTCATTGCGTTTCACTTTCACCAGAGACAGGTTCATCTAAAGAATCTGTTCTTCATCCCATGAAATGACGTCATTGCGTTTCACTTTCACCAGAGACAGGTTCATTCTAAAGAATCTGTTCTTCATCCCATGTAATAGTTAGTTAGGCTACTACAAGCAGCGTGTCGTCATAAAGAGAAACTTCTCTGCATTGTGCCCCTTTTCAGGGGAAAGCAAGTTAGCGTTGCATCATTGATTCCATGGGAAAGACAGCTAGTAGTCACACATTACATTTACAGTTACTAATGAATTCAGAGCCCATTAGCTCACTTAGTTGTAGGGAATCCGTTCGTATTACACACACTTACTCAGGTGCAGAAGGGCAGTAGCCAAACGTGTTGGCCTTATCAGCCTAATTATCAGCCTTAGAAAAACAAACACACACACACACACACACACACACACACACACTCAAACACAGACAGCATGTGTGCTGGTGCACTGGTGTCCCAGTTTCACTGACCTCTGGGTGAAAGCGTGTGAAACAGCGATGGCCATGATTAAAGTGGCATCCGACACAACACAATAGCCGATTTCAGACATAACCTCTAGATTATATGCAGAGGTTTGTCAATCAGAGGTCCGACCCTTTGGGTGATTCATGATGCTAATCTGCGGACCATATACTGACCTTATACGGACTCCATAGGTTCCCATTCAATCCAAACGACGTGCCTCAACAACAGTTTCTACCCCTCAGTAATTAGACTCCTGAAGTCTTGAAGATTTGCAACTTATTTATTTGTTTATTTATGTTATTTGATCCCCTCCCACTACTATCTTTTCTCAAGGTCGCTTAGTACTGTCAGTACAAATATCATTATGCCCCCAGAGTATAGCACAGTAGCTGTTGACTGCAGCAACTCGAGCTACTGTATAGTGCTGATTGTTTTCTGATGGCCCAGTAGCCTGTATATGAGTATATCACTGCGCTTGAAAATGAAAACGCGCATAGCTTCAGTCACAAAGCTCTTTTTGAATATATGTAATTTAGCCATATGACTCTTACTTTAGACTCTTCCTTCAATGTTAATGTAATCTTTACTGAATGTTGATGTCGCTTTGGACAAAAGGGTCTGGTAAGAACGGTAAACGTAAATGTTAACATAAACATAAACATCAACATTTTCACTTTGAACAGGTGAGTAGCACAGTTGTAGCATGCAAAGGCTATGCTAGCATCAAAATAATCTTTTTTGAGTCAAAATCTACCTCTCTCTCTCTCTCTCTCTCTAGTTTTGCGTTGGGGTGTATGCAAGTTGGCAATGAATTTGAATGCATTTGTAAGCAAGGCTACGCTGGAACAAGATGCGAAAAGTGAGTATCTTTTAATGTTGGAGTGAGCCACTGGCAGGCTGGAACTATAATGTGGGCCGAAGCAGAATATTGAACATGTAAAGGTTATAAGACTGTAAAATATGTGGCCATGTGTTTACACACACACACACACACACACACACACACACACACACACACACACACACACACACACACACACACACACACACACACACACACACACACACACACACACTCTCACACGCACAGATACACAGTCTACTGACCAATGTCCTGTAAATGAAACCTCCCTCAGCTATTTTCCCTTCTGCATCTTAGACCTCAGTTTGGGGTTTGTAATTTCTATGGCTTGTCAGTAAAGTTGTTTTGTGAAGTCCTACTCTTCTCTAAATCCCAAGGAAAGGTGAATTAGGGTTGTGTTATTTCCTCCATTATTATAACATAAATAGTATGTGATTATGTATGTAGATTTATAGATCTAAATGTTCCGAATCTTTCATTTTCTATTTTTCTTGGTGATGTAGGTGCGCACCTGGTTACTATGGTAACCCACTGTTACCACAAGGGAAGTGCCAGGCATGTAACTGTTCCCATGGTGACCCCACTAAGTGTCATCCTACGACTGGAGGTAATTATTGATTGAGTCTAATATGTGCTTCTCGATGGACAAACGTATTGGGATGCTTGCCATTTCACCCACTGGAACTTCAGTGACATCCCATTCTAAATCCATAGCCATTAAAATGGAGATGATCCCCCCCTTTGCAAGGATAATAGCTTCCTTATCTGGGTCTGTAGGGTCTGTAGCAACTTTTGCCCATCCGTCCAGAACAGCATTTGTGAGGGCAGACACTGATGTTAGATAAAAAGGCCAGCTTTCAACATCCATTCTAGTTAATCTACGAGCCAATCAAATTCTGCCATGCCAAAATCACTTCAACATTCCTTCATGGACCTTGCTTTGTGCACTGCTTAGTTATGCTGGTGGACAGATAATGGCACATTGGTTGTTTTTCAAATGTTGGGCTTTTTTGTCACTAAAGGGAAATCCTAATGCTTTAAGCACACCAAAGACATTTTGGACAATTATGTGCTTCCACATTTTAGAAACAGTTTGGCGAAGTCCTTTCTGGTTCCAATGGGTGTAATCATTACATCATTAAATGGCTGTGCTCCAATATTTTTGTCAATATGTTTTTCCACACAGGATGACTAGGTGCTCTGAGACATCTTTTGTCTACATTTGTATGAAAAATAAACTGTGAGGACAGAAATCAATTCTAAGATTTTCACTCACATTGACTGACCCGAAGACGTTTTGAATGTCTTACAGTGGTTTTATAGTGGTTGCTACCCAGGAAGCCTTTGACTAAATGTGTTGTTTTTGTTGTTCTCAGAGTGCGGGAATCCTAATGGTTCGGACAACTGCCAAGGTTTGTCATGCCCTTTATCATGTTTACCCCAAAACATATTAGCCTACATAAAGGGTTAGCATTGGGCTATGGCCTCCATACAAACCACTATGTTATCATAACTGCATTACCACCATGAAAGACAGCACAATTATAAACAGTGTGAGGGTAGGATATGTGTCATGACAGTGCCATTTCTAAACCTAACTTGTTATGACAAACAACGAATGACACTTAATGACGCGTGGTCATAAACTTTAATGACTTGTTTTATAATGTTTATGACACGTTCATTCATGTGACTCTTCAAGTGAAGATACCATCAAGCAAAGTGTAACTATTTATTTATACTGCACATTTCATACACAAGGGTCTTTCAATATGCTTTAGAGACATGTGTGTGTGATGTGTGTGTGTGATGTGTGTGTAACCCACCTGCCTGTGCTGTGCTGTGCTGTAGAGTGTGACGTGTGTGTGTGATGTGTGTGTGTGATGTGTGTAACCCCAGGGGCGCCGCCAGGGGGAGAAAGGTTAGGACGATTCTAAGGGCCCAGCACTGACAGGGGGCCCTTTGAGGGCTATCAATAATAATTTAATAGTATTGTCATGTGTAGGATTTTTGAATAAATGTTTCATTTGATCTGTTTAAATAAGGAAATTATACATGGTTTTACAAGTGAACTACTATTTTCACTGTAGGAACATAATCTAAAGCGATTTCAAACACCCCTATTGTGGACTGTACCATTTTCAACCACCGTGGCGCTAGAACGGAGATAGAAAACGACTTCAGCAGTGTCAACATTGAGTGACAAAACGCTAGGTAAATTCCTCCAGTAGTAGGCGAAATTCGTTTTGCTGCTGCTGGTATCTTGCTAGCAGACGTCTAGCTCGTTGGAAATCATGTCATCAAGTCATTACGACCGGCATTTATTAACGTTTTTACCCCCCACCCCCATGCAAACGCAAGCAGAAGCAGAGAGCTAAGAGGGAGAAAAAAAGTCACTCGGTTTTTCCTAAAGAAAGGTAATTCACTGACACTGGATGCCATGACACAACACACTAGCTTGCTAGCTGATAAAAGAGATGATTTCGTTTAGGCTAAACCTATATCAAAACAACCATTTTCAGTAGCCTAGGCTAAGAAGTGCAGTGTTATTTTATTTAAACACTCCACGTTCATTGCCATGGGAGAACAGATGAATGTAATGTAGAAGGTCTGTACGTGTAATTTACAGTAGTCTGTAACTGGATGAACTTGAGCAATAAACTAGGCTATTGTACTAGGCTATGCAAGATAAAATATTAGCCTACACGACTGCTGGTGCTAAGAACTGGTTTCTTAACTAATGAGGTGCCCTCAAGATACACACTAGATTCATCCTCAGGAATAGGACCCCAGCCCTCATATCAACCCAAATCCCAATTGAAGGAGGATGTGAGCAAGACAATACAATAATTAACTAGCCTAGTTATTCATCAAGGCAAACATTTGATCACATACAGTAAGTCAATAAAGACAACAATTGGAATACATGATTGACACCCTGATGAGGTTTGCTGGAGAGCTCTGAAGTATCCCCAATGTGCATACAGAATGTTACAGTTTTTTACAATCACTTTGCTACTATTTTCAGAACCTTGATGTCATTTTTCAAAACTCTAGACACAAAACTCAAAACGGTTATCACTTGTAACACAGGCCCTCTAATGTTCAAAACATTGGATTGTACATTCACATCTTCAAAGAAATCTTGCAATTGCACAATCATTGGTTCAAAAAACAAATTTACTGTGAAATACCACTGAAACATAACTATAGATCACCCGCACACAAGCAACCGATAGTTTCATTGTGTCGTTGTTCGTACAATCATTAGATATTGTAGAACAAAATAGGTGATACAGGTTTCATTATGGTACTACAGGAACAGTACAGTAAACACATCTCTGTACAAGTACTGCAGTAGTAGAGAGAATACTACAGACACAGTGGAATCATTGATCAAAGTTTGTAATGTATTGATTCAAAACACTACAGTACAATCACAACATAGGTTTATTTGAATTAAAGTAAAAAATAATTAGCTATGAAATAGAAAAGAAAAGACAGCCTGATGAAAATATAAAATATAAAAAATATATATATATTTTTATATAAAGATATAAAATATTAGGCTACATCCATGGATATTGTTGTCTAATTGGTTCATGCTCCACGCTAATTGGTGACAGTGAATCTCGTTACAGTATCTTGAAACTTTCATGATTTGCAGTAAACATGGAAGATTGTGTGTCTGTTTCGTGTTTCCATACAACATGCATAAGAGTAATGCAACAGTTACTTATCATTTTGAGCAGTTGTATCAATTGATAGTTAGATCATTGTAAGGAAATGAATAGACGCTCATTTGAAATGTAATGTGTGAATTGCCTTTTGAAATAGTAGTACTTTGATGTTAAGTTGTATCATATTGAACAGGTGAGTTTTGTTGAATGAACAAATGATCTAAGTTGTATGTGTATTGTATCCAAGCAATTGAGAAAAGGATTAGAGTTTTGAAAAATGTGCATTTTGATCATTGGTTGTGAGTTTTGTGTCTAGAGTTGTGAAAAATGACATCAAGGTTCTGAAAATAGTAGCAAAGTGATTGTAAAAAACTGTATAAATCCATATAAAGTGATGCATGCAAGTTCTCTCAACACATGAACATTTGGCTTGAAAGAACTGCATAGTGGCCTAACAATATTTGTTCATAAAAGAAAATCAATATATTCCATAATATGTACCATGGCATTTTCATTTTAAGAAAACAGTCTATTCAGTGTGATTCAGACAGTTGTGCATTTTTTTATTAATAAAAATAATAATTATATATATAATGGGGAGAACATGTATTTTGATAGGCTACCATGCTAAAGTTGCCTAAAAAGAGGAATATAAAATCATCATTTGACAATTGATCTTAATGCCTTAATAAAAAAAAATGAGTAAAAATCAGACCGCTAAGGACACCAATTTTCTTTGTGATTGAAGAATGTAAATAAATAAATGTTCGGGGGAAGGAAGTATTTGACCCCTATGTTAAATTCCCATAGGAGCCAGCTTTAAAAATAAACTCCTTTTTTTAATTTAGGCATTAAGATCAATTGTCAAATGATGATTTTATATTCCTCTTTTTAGGCAACTTTAGCATAGTATCAAATACATGTTCTCCCCATTTTTATATATATATATATATATATATATATATACACTGTATATGTATATATATATATATATATATATATATATATTACTTAATATATATATATATAAATATATATATATATATATATATATATTTTTTTTTTAGGGGGAGGGGGGGCCCTAAATCGAAATCTTTCATGGGGCCCAGAATTTCTGGCGGCGCCCCTGTGTAACCCACCTGCCTGTGCTGTGCTGTAGAGTGTGGTGTGTGTGATGTGTGTGTAACCCACCTGCCTGTGCTGTGCTGTAGAGTGTGACATGTGTGTGGTGATCCTGATGAGCGACCTTGAGGGGATGGATGCTGAGCTGACCCTGTTGAAGGCTCAGCTGCAGAAGTTAAACGGCAGCGCCGTCCCTCTGGCTCAGCTCAAGAGACTGGAGACGGCCATCACCGACACCAGGGTACCAGAAAACAGACCTCCTCATAGCTGCACAACAGCTTTCATTCATTCACTCACTCATTCATTCATTCATTCATGCACTCACTCATTCATTCACTCACTCATTCATTCACTCAGTCACTCATTCATTCACTCACGCATTCACTCATTCATGCACTCACTCATTCATGCACTCACTCATTCATTCACGCATTCATTCACTCACTCATTCATTCACTCACTCACTCACTCAATCATTCACTCACTCGTTACTGCTATAGGATAACTTACTACAGCTTTCTATCACAGCTCCACAATAACTTTAATCCGTCCAAGATGCTTAATGAATTCCTATCTTTCTATCTCCCCACCTTTCTCCCTCAGGAGCTGTTAGGCCGGTTCAATGCCTCTGTTGCCTCCCTGAGGTCCAAGGTCACACAGCTGGGGTCAGACATGAGGACCACAGATGAGGACCTGGTTGCCCTGGACATCAAGGTTAGAATAGAATAGAATAGAATAGATACTTTTTTGATCCCGTGAGGGAAATTCGTTTCTCTGCATTTAACCCAGTTTAACCGAATTAGTGAACACACACAGCACACAGTGAACACACAGTGAGGTGAATCACACACTAACCCAGAGCAGTGAGCTGCCTGCCCAACCAGCGGCGCTCGGGAACAGTGAGGGGTTAGGTGCCTTGCTCAAAGCTCAGTGAAGTATCTCAGTTAAGTATCTCAGATACTGTATTTACTATGAGACGTAACAAGTAGGTCAGCATATATGATCTGTTGACTATTTGCAGGTTTATGGCACTATCAGCAGTCAGTGTACTGATGAAGGAATAGATTAAATAGATATGGAAGGTTTACAAGTTGTTAAGCAAGATTTCATGCTCCCTTTAAAGAGTAGTTTTAGTATTTTTAAAATCCAAAAACACAGTAGTTTATTTTGATACGTGTGGCTACTGTATTTTGAAGTTTATTTTGGTACACTTATTTTTGCCCATCCCTGGCTACTGTGCTCCCCAACCAATCAGCTCCTAATGCAATCAGCAATCAGCATTGCTCTAATAAACTTCCACAAACCTCTAGAAATGATGAACGCCACAGATGTGTCTTTCACTGATAAAAGGTTTTGTGTTTGTGCAGTCTAAGCAGCTCCTCTCCACGTCACAAGGAGTGTTGCGGAATGTGACCCACAGCAAGCAGAGAGGTCACGACCTGCTGAACAGAGCCCAAGATCTTTTCCACGATATACAAGGTAAACAAGCTTTCCCCCTCCTCTAATACACTAATACAAAACAGAGACACAATATGACTTGTACACACTTTTACAGGAGAACACGGAGGCTGCTACACTGCCCTACAAAGCAAAAAGGCAGTAACTGCCAACTGAAAAAACAGAAAAAAAAATACCTTAAAGTTATCCTGCTGTCCAGCCTAAGTAGTAGATTATTGGACATGTGGAGGTTTTGTTACTTTACATTAACTTATTTGTGGTAAATATTAATCTTCATAACAACTCCTGTAACCTCCCTCAGAGCTGCTGGAGGAGATCCGCAGGGCTAATCAGAGCCACAGCGGCGGCCTGGTGCCTGAGGCGGATGCTGCGCGGATGCTGAGGCAGGCTGAGCAGATGGTCCAGGAGATGAGGAGGCGGAACTGCACGGCCCAAATGGCAGTGGCACGCACAGAGCTCCAGCAGGCCCAGAACCGTGAGAACCAAGCTATAAAATGGCTGAATGGGTTCATTGTGGATAGAGAGCATCATATGATATGTTGTGAACTAGGGTTGAGAATCCCACTGGGTTTTTACAATAATTTGGTTGACTTCATGTTGATGTTATGAAGTTGGGTTGCCTGAGGACGGAGCCACAGGAGCTGGCTGTCACTAAGCCTGTTGTTGTTTTTCACCTCGGCTTCCTCCTGTGCCTCCTGCCCCGACCTGTTGTTCAGATCAACCTGCTAGATTACTCTTATCATGTGATGCTGGTATTGTGGCAGTAAACCACAGGAGAGGGCACAAATGGTTTTGAGCTTTGTTTACACATGCTTTGTTTACTCAACTAATGTATGTCTCCTTGTTCAACAAGTTAAGGAGACGTACATTATCCTAAAATATGTGCAGAAACATACTTTTTCAGCACATATAGTAATTGTGTGATAAACATGGCCTCTTATGTAGAATATGCTGCTCTCTTCCTCTCCTCTTCTTTAGTCTCTCTCTCTCTCCCTCTTTTTCTCTCCTTTTCAACGTAGAATGCCTAAATGTAAACATGCCGTAGGCCACATTGCCATATATGAGGGTCGTTTAGGCATCAGCAATATGTCTATACGCAGTATGTCACAATATGTTTACATGTATTTGGTAGCTGAGTGTAACATGCATTTTAGTTAACACCTCATTGCACATTCTGTGTTGCCATTACAGTGCTTGACATCATTCGGAATCTCACGGATCCCTCGAGCACCAATCAGGCGTTGGCAGACAGGATTGGAGGGTCTCTCATGAGGGATCTGGCTGCACTGATGGATCTGCAGGAGGCCTTGAGACACGCCGAAGACATGTTGCGGCGTACACGCCACATCAACAACCAGAGCGAGACCACCCTCCGCAAAATACAGGTACCACAGGAGGGACTCAGAGGGGCTCCGATACGGCCTTAGATTCAGCACTTGCTTACTTAGATCCAGTAGATCATCTCTCTCTGTTGAGCAGGTTGTAGTACGGTCTTAGATGGGCTCTGATACCACCTTAGATTCAGCACCCGCTTAGATCCAGTAGATCATCTCTCCCTGTTGAGCAGGTTGTAGTACGGTCTTAGATGGGCTCCGATGTCACCTTAGATTCAGCACTTGCTTACTTAGATCCAGTAGATCATCTCTCCCTGTTGAGCAGGTTGTAGTACGGTCTTAGATGGGCTCCGATGTCACCTTAGATTCAGCACTTGCTTACTTAGATCCAGTAGATCATCTCTCCCTGTTGAGCAGGTTGTAGCACCCGCTTAGATCCAGTGTTCTAGTGTTAACATCTGATCCTGTTACGAGGGGTGGCCAACAGGTCCTTGTCAGAGGACCACAGGGAAAGTGACTGCCTGTAGGGATGGAGGAGATCTGTGAGGTATTGAGGTTAGAGCCCATGGAGAGATGTGTAGGTCAGCAGGAGGATATTGTAGGGGATGCGTGACTTGACTAGCAACCATTGGAGCTGTTGGAGGATGGGAGTGATATGCTGCCAGGGCTTTGTGTGGGTTAGAACCCTGGCAGCTGAGTTCTGGACATACTGATGTCTGCTAAGGGCCTTGGTGTGAAGTCCAGACAGGATATCCTTGCAGTAGTCCAGACGGGAGGTGAAGAAGGCATGGAAGAGTGTCTCTGTTACTGAAAGTGTGAGTGAAGGCCGGAGTCGTGAGATGTTTCTGAGGTGGTAGAAGGCGCACTTGGTGATGATGTTGATGTGGGAGCGGAGAGAGTGGAGTCCAGGATGATGGCCACTATGCTAGGTCTGGGGGCATCATCTAAACGCCTCTTTTTGCCTCTTAACAGACTCTCTCCCTCCTTTTCAACACATGTAGAATGCCTAAATGTAAACCTATGATAGGACACATTGCAATATATGAGGGTAGTTTAGGCATTAGCAATATGTTTATACACAGTATGTACACAATATGGTCTGGGGGAATCATCTAAACATGTAATTTAGCCTCTTAACAGACGCAAAATGTCTTTAAGAGTTCTGTGCAACATGATCAGGGGCGGTGAGGTTTCTCACTCTTTCATTTGTGCCTCTCTGCTGTGCTGTGTCAGTCCCGCGCAACAGAGCTGAGGGAGGAGAGAGACATGATCACCGCTGACCAGCTGATGGCAAGGGAGCTGCTGGGAAATATCTCCGATCTGCTGAGCATGTTACAGGACAGCAAGACAGTAAGTCACATCACCCAGACATGTTACAAGAGATTAAAACATTGAGTTTCAGCACCTAAACATGTTACAGGACAGCAAGACAGTAAGTCACACCACCCAGACATGTTACAAGAGATTCATCACCTAAACATGTTACAGGACAGCAAGACAGTAAGTCACATCACCCAGACATGTTACAAGAGATTAAAACATTGAGTTTCATCACCTAAACATGTTACAAGAGATTAAAACGTTGAGTTTCATCACCCAGACATGTTACAAGAGATTAAAACGTTGAGTTTCATCACCTAAACATGTTGCAAGAGAGCAAGACAGTAAGTCACATCACCCAGACATGTTACAAGAGATTAAAACAGGAAGTCACATCACCCAGACATGTTACAAGAGATTAAAACATTGAGTTTCATCACCTAAACATGTCACAGGAGAGCAACACAGTAAGTCACATATCACCCACTGAGGCTGTAGCAAGACAGCAAGACAATAAGTCACATGTCACCTGCTGTGTGTTCTACAGAACAGTGCAATGGTAAGTCACACTCTCCCTGTTGAGCAGGTTCTAGTACGGTCTTTCATAAGGAGA
>NC_084996.1:20778844-20898844 GCF_963854185.1 Sardina pilchardus | reverse complement strand
TTAGGGATGTGTTCATGGGAATTTTCGATCATTCTTCCAGAAGCGTATTTGTCAGGTCACACACTGATGTTGGACGAGGAGACTGGCTCTCAGTCTCCGTTCTTATTCATCCCAAAGGAGTTCTATTGGGTTGAGGTCAGGATTCATGTACTGTAGGCCAGTGAGGTTCATCCACATCCAAGTGTCATCCATGTCTTTGTGGACCTTGCCTTGTGCATTGGTGGACAGTCATCTTGAAACAGAAAGTGGCCATCCCCAAACTGTTCCCACAAAGTTGGGAGCATGGAATTGTCCAACATCTCTTGATTAATGCTTAAGCATTTAGAGTTCCTTTCACTGGAACTAAGGGGCCAAGCCCAGTTCAAGTACCTTGTAATATAGTTGACGCATGTAAGTCACTTTGGACTAAAAAGTGTCTGCTAAATGTAATGTAACATCAAGAGTAAGTGCATCAATGAGTGCAATTGTCTGGAGGGGGAATGCGGCTGGGAATGTCTGCCTCCTTGTTGTCCCTGTCAAGGTTGCCATGGTAGTGGACACATCAACAGGCACAAGCAGGTGGTAAGCCAAAGATCAGCAAGACTAGTTGTGCTGTAAGTAGTGCTATGAGAAGAGATGTTCTCTGAAGAGCTGGGTCTTCAGAAGTTTTTTTTTGAAAATGGAGACAGATGTCCCTGCTGTCCCCAATTACATGTTAGCATGTACTGTAGTTATGGCCTGTTTCATATACGGTAACGTGACATACCCTGTATATTGTAGGCTTGACATTTTAGTTTGAATTCTGCACATTCTACACATTAGCTCTTTTTACCTGAGATTTATAGCGCTTGAGTAGCCTCAGATTAATTACCTCCGCCAACGATTATGTTTTCATCGGGGACCGGTGTTTGTTTGTCTGTTTGTTTGTTTGTTTGTTTGTCTGTCTGTCTGTCTGTTTGTCTGTTTGTCTGTTTGTTAGCAAGATAACTCAAAAAGTAATGGATGGATTTTGCTGCAATTTTCAGGGAAGGTCAGAAATGACCCAAGGAAGAAACAATTACATTTTGAGAGAGATTCGTAACACCGTCGGGATTCGGAGCCGTTTATGTTTTTCGCTTAGTGGTGTAATGCCATGGTATGGCCACGTGGTGGCGATCTGAATAGTTTAGGTTCAAATGTATGACAACCTAAGAAGAACATTACAGGCGGAGGTCTGCGCTCTCTGAGTGCTTTTCTAGTTGTGCATGAGTTCATGACGACTGTGATTCCTACATGTCCCCCCCCCCCCACACACCTTTTTTGTTGTATGAGTTACGATCATCAAAGCAAGAATAGTAAGTAAGTAAGTAAGTAATATTTATTTATAAAGCACGTTTACAACAGTTCCCACTGACCACAGTGCTGAATAGCATAAATGAGAGAATGAGTTACTCATACTGTACAGAATGAAATGGAGAATGAGAGTTACTCATACTGTACAGGAAACACTTGATTGATAACATGTGATTACAGCAAGATCATTAAACATTGAGGCTTTGACCTGTGTTTGCTTACTAGGAGTGTCCGTGAGCCATAAAGCACTGATTCATAATGTGCACATCTTTTGTTTCTATTCTGCGGAATTAAGGATGTTACAAAGCAAGACCTTACCAGGAAGGCCAAGAAGCTGATTGGAGATGCAAGCAGCTTGCTGTCCAAATCCAAGGAGGCAGAAAAGAACCTGAATGGTAAATTACAGAAGAGATGCATTCAAATTGGGCAAACAGTGGTGGATGTTCGTGGTGAACATGTTTTCTTTGAACAGTTACATTTGAATGATATGGTGTTAATATTCCATTCTAAGCGATTGTTCGCAAATGTTCGCCAAAAACTTCTTTTGTCAAACATGTTTAGTAGCACAGCCATACGGTTTTCATAACAGTAAACCTTGTCACCATCACCTCCGTTTTAGTGAGGGTAAAACAAAATTAGACAAAAATAGTTTATTTTACTGCTCTATGGAGACAAACGGGCGGCTCTGAAAGCCCCGAAAGAGAATTATCAGCCTATTATTGCATCATATCTTAGATGAATGAATTAGACAGGCCTTCTGTTGCCACAGAATTCAGAGGTTACTCCTTCTAATTCCTTGGGCTGCTGCTTTTATAAGCACATTACAAAAATGGAATTATCATGCAATGTAGCCTACTGGAGCTATACGGGGCATGAAAGGAAGTTCAAAGAAGAAGAAAAAGCCCGCACTCTGCATGCAAACGTGTTTATTGCACTAACTGAGGAAAGTGCTAGGCCGAAACTCGCAATAAACACGTTAGTACGGTCTTTTTTTTCGTTTGATGTAATGTATAAGTTTGGCCACACCAGAAGTGATGGCAGCATTTACATTACACAAAAAAGAAAAAACAATTAGACCAGTTCTTTTTCCACCAAATATGGGAGTTGAGAATAACAATAAGTATTACCTTTGCATACAAGATAGCCAGAGGATGATTAACTAAACTAAGTTCAACTAAAACACAAAGGATGTATTCAAAGAAGTACCAAGAACTGAATTGAATTTGAATTTCCTAATACTGTCCTAATAGCCGTAATCTGCTTTGCCATGGCTTCTATTATGTTTTGCAGACACGGCAGCAGAATTAGGCTCACAACAGAAACGGGTTGTTTTGGCTAAAGACAAGATGGCTGCTCTGTGGAGGCAGTTACGGACTAGCCAGCAGAACCTCAGCAAGATCAACAGAGGTCAGCTTACTGTGTGTGTGTGTGTGTGTGTGTGTGTGTGTGTGTGTGTGTGTGTGTGTGTGTGTGTGTGTGTGTGTGTGTGTGTGTGTGTGTGTGTGTGTGTGTGTGTGTGTGTGTGTGTGTGTGCACCTGCATTTGTGTGTCATGTTTTTGTCTTCTCAGAAGCCATTAAGAACGGCTTATCATGTTTATATGTATGTGTGGGCAGTGTATAAAATCATAACCAGAGGCGAACATCCTGGGTTCAGAGAATAAAAGTCAAGATCAAGTATTTGATCTGACCGATTAGTAAATCAGCTCATCAATTAGCAACCAGGTAGATCAGATAATTAGTGATATCACCTGTGTTAAGTGCACAGGTAGAAAGAATATAAGGCAGGCACGATGAGCAGTCATGGGGAGTGTCTGTGTGTATGTGCATCATGTGTGTGGAAGGGGTGTGTGTGTGTCCAAACAAGTCAGTAAAGGCTTGATTTTAGAGACATTTCTTAACTGGTAGAAGCTAGTTTTGACTACGGACTTGACCTGTTTGTCAAATGTACTGTAAGATCTCCAGTTATGATCACACCCAGGCTCTTTATTGTTAGAATAAAAAGTTTATTTTTCTCTTGCAGTTCTAAGTTCAGTTTCAGCTGCTTGCGTTGCGTCTGAGCATAGATTCCAGACAGAGGGGCATTTGCTCAAAAGAAAACCACAGTGTTTAACAGCAACTATTATTTACTATTTTGGGTATCCCCAGGTGACACAGAACGTCTCTTAAACTCGACCAAGGCCGAAGTGTCAGCTGCTGAGGCCAATGTCAACACCATGACAACGAGAATTAAGGAAATCAGGGACGGTCTGAGAAACATTAGTGTTCCGTCTGCAGGGGGGTCTGATCTGGATGAGTTGCTGAACCAGACAAACAATGCATGTGAGTCTCATACACGCACAGGCGCACACATACATGCACAGGCATGCATATGCACACACACACACACACTGCCAAGAGTGTAACCTCACACAGCGCGCGCGCGCACAAACACACACACACACACACACACTGCCACTGGACTAACCCAGGCTAAATATGAATATATAATAATAGATCAGTGAGGACCTAGCTTCCTTTAGTGCCAACTACTATATGCTGTTGTTACCATTTGTAAGACAAATGTTTTGCTTATATGTCATAATACAGTATGTGCTCCAAACTGCCCACCGGAGGCAAACTTTGTAGCACAGACAGTAAAATATTTTATGGTTGTTATTCAACCTAGTTTATATTTACAACCATTCCATGATATCATCACAGACCTCACACAATCAGTTTAACCTCCATAACCTTTTAGTTGTAGTGTCATTGGGTGACTTGGCATTTATAAATAAAATGTACTGTTATTATTATTAATAATATATATTGTATATGTGTGAATGTATGTATATTATTATTATTATTATTATTATTATTATCACTACTACTACTATAATCTGAGCCTACACAAACTTCCTGTCCACAGTGAAGGCACTAGATGAAACATTTCCCACACTGGTGAAGACCCTTGCAGATGTGGAGAATATCAGTGCTCTGGCTCCCCCTAGTGGCAACATGTCAGAGAGCATGAGGCGGATCCGGGAACTAATCAAGCAGACGAGGCAGATGGCTAACGCGGTGAGTTGTCCACTCCAGTAAAAAAACAGCTACTCCAAAATGTAAGATAACACGCCCTGTGAGCTGAGGTTCTGCTGCTCCATGTTTTTATTTCTGTGAAAAGGTAGTTCCTCTCCTTGTTCCCCATTGCCTTCATATCTCCTCTGTGGGGTTAAGGCTCTGGGCTCTTTGGTGCTACATAAATAGGTGCTATAACTGAATTTCCCTCAATCTTTCCCTTTATCTCTCTCACGACCCTATCCCTCATTTCTTCTCTGCCTCTATCTTAAATCTCCCTCTCTTTTTCCCTCTCTGCTTTTATCTGTCTCTCTCTCTCCATCTCCCTCCATGCTTCCCTCTCTCTCCCCTTCACCTTCTGTCTCTATCAACTCCAAACCCCTCTCTGCATATCCTACCATCTCTCTCTCTCTCTGTGTTTAGATCAAAGGGCCCATGTTGTTCACGGGCAAGGGTTATGTTGAACCCCGACTCCCCGTCGACCTGAGGGACCTCCGTGCAGTGACGACCTTTGACCTCAGCCTACAGCGCCCCCCCGTGGAGCCCCCCAGGGGTGACTCAAGCCGCAGGCGAAGACGCAGACAGGGTCAAAAGAAAGCAAAGGACATGTTCGTGCTTTACCTTGGCAGCAAGAATGTGAGTGGGGAAGTACAAACACTGCTGGCTAGTGACGTCAGTTTTGCATACAACAAAATGTCAAGGTCAAGGTCAAGGTAGCTTTACTGTCTCCAAGGAGCAAGTACTGTATTTGTGCAGCCAGACAGGCATATATAAGGACAAGACACACAACAATACAGCAAAAAATAAAATACCCACAGTATCTAAAACACAATAATAAATAGATAGATACATCTATCAGTCTGACAAATGACAAAATGTACAAATAATTCAATGGTGACATGAAAGATGAAGTACAGTAGAAAGAAACAGAGAGCCAAAGGAAGACGGAAAGATGTTGCTCCTGTAGCGTTTTAAGTTGATCTGTTAATGTGATCACAGAATTCATAGTTTACCCACCTCTTAATTTACCACCCCTTGGCGCGTGCACACACACACACACACACACAGTACACACACACACATACAGTACACACACACATACAGTACACACACACATACAGTACACACACACACACACACACACACACACACACACACACAGAGCACACACACAGTACACACACACACACACACACACACATACACACAGAGACACAGATACACACACGCAGACACACACCTCGGATTATTGTGTCTCTCTCTCACTCTCTGTCACACATACACACTTCTGCCCTCCATCCAGGTCACTGGAGACTTTGTGGGCATGGTGCTGCGGGACAACGTCCTGTACGGCATGTACCGGCTGGGCGGAGCCTTCCACAGCAAGCTCATCAGCAACGTCACCAGATCCACACGGGACCCGGCTTATTTCGACCGCGTGGAATTTCACAGGTGCGCCACAGTGACCTCTGCTGTCCAACTAGCAGTATGGTAGCTATCGACTTGACATAACTACTGGAGGATTTGAGAAGCCACTGTTGGAGTGTGTGAGGCAGCAGATGAAGAGCACTTTTCCATTACGCTACATCCGCCATTTTCAAAAGTCTACTGGTTAGGGCTTCCAGCTTGTAACGGTTGAGCACTGCTCTCCCAGTGGTTGAGCAAGGCACCTAACCCCTCACTGCTCCCCGGGTGGCGCTGTTGAGCAGGCAGCAACACCTCACTGTGTGCTGTGTGTTCACCAACTCACGCAACTTGGGATAAATGCAGAGACTGAATTTCCCTCACGAGATCAAAAGAGTATACTATACTACACTATACTATACTATATGTATGACATGTAACCCTGAATTGCTCTGGAGAGACTGGCCCTTGTAATTATTTACATTGATAATTGACAATTGATAATTATTAACGTAGTGATGTTATATATTGATATCTAAGGCTAATGTGTCAAATTGTTATTACAAAGTGTAAGAAACTGTTTTCACACTCTGTTTACCAGGGTTTACCAGGACATGGAGGTGATTTACACTCGAGGCTACACCTCCGCGGACCCCATGGCCCTGCCTGCAGTTCAGCTGCAGCCGCCAGACTCCCTGCACAACCTCCTCCAGCTGCACCCCAACAGCACAGCCTTCTATGTGGGAGGCTTCCCGCAAGGCTTCACTGTGAGTTGATGAGCCAGTGTTGTAGCCAAGTCACTATGCCTCGAGTCCGAGTCCGAGTCCGAGTCCAGGTTCGAGTCTCCAGTGTTCAAGTCCGAGTCAAGTTCAAGTCATTGAAAAAAAAATTCCAAGTCAAGTCACGAGTCTCTAAATTTAGCTAAAGACTCAGACTCTGTGATGAGCCCTAAATTAAATGCTGGGCAAGTGCAAGTGCAAGTGCAAAGTCTAAAGTCTAGCAAAGCAAAAAAAGTGTTAGTTTGTCGTAAGTTTAGTGTTGCTTTAATACCATGAGAAAGACCCTAAGTACAAACATCGATGGGTCAGCTAAAAGCTTTCTCACGCCACATGATGCCATTGATTCTACTGTAAGTCAGATAAATGACTGGAAAAACATACTGTAGCTGCTCTCTCCCTTTAGCCCCCTGTAGAGATGGGCCAGAGCTTGTCCTTCTACGATGGCTGCATAGAGTCCTCCATGCTCAACCACAAGCTTCTGGGCCTCTACAACTTCCAGCGAGTCCTCAATGTCAACCAGGAGCGCCCTTGTACAAGGTACCTCCAACAGCATATCTCTGTTTGTGTGTGTGTGTGTGTGTGTGTGTGTGTGTGTGTGTCTCTGTGTGTGTTTCTCTCTATCACTCTCTCTCTCTGTGGCTGTGTGTTTGTGTGTGTTTGTGAGAGAGAGAGAGAGAGAGAGAGACAGAGACAGAGACAGGGTGGGAGGGAGAGATAAATACAAAGAGAGAGAGATAAATAGAGAGATACCCTAGTAATTTAATTGGCCAATTAAGTTTGTACGCTTGTTTGGAGAGGTGTATGCATGCTGTTTGTACTTACATGAAATGATCAACTCTGATACTATGTCAGTAATAGATATTAGCTTCCTCTCTTTTGAATGTCTTTTTTTCCTCCTGGTCTGGATTCAGGCAGGTACAGCAAACTGAGGAGCTGTACTTCGATGGCACTGGCTACGCTACAGTTAACATTCCCAAGACAAGGGGTCTGCAGAGAATTCAGTTTTCCGTGAAGACCTTGTTGAAGAATGCACTGCTGTTCTACGTGGGGAATGAGGTACTCTATGGAGTTGCACTTGAAGCTGTTTGTTGAATCTTGGAGTTTTGAATGAAGTTGTCAATCACATGTGAACACAAGGTAGCATAGCTACTGAATGTATGCGTTATAAGGAATCGGACAAAACAGTTTAGTCGGGGTGGTGGCACACTAAAGTTAAAAGTCAAAGTCACTTGGTATCTAACAGATATTTTGGCAGATTTTTTTCTCCCAACTGGGAGAAACGGGCTTCCATAGGTCTAGTGCCCGCTCAAGGGCATCATGGTGGAAGTTGGTAATTGAACCCACAAGTTGTCATGCTAACCCAGCTCCTTAACCAGTACGCTACCACTGCCCCCACCAACTTTGAACGACAGGTCTGGGAATGGAACCTGGCATTAAAGAGGAATAATGCAGGATTGGCGATTTCATCTCTGGTTTCGGTTTCGTTTTTCGTTTTCGCTCGTTTTATGCTTGCATATTTCTCTGCAGAGCTTCCCCGACAGCTTTAGCGTGTATATTTATACATATATAGGCTATATATAAATATATAAATTGCAAGCGTGGTTCTTCTTGTTCCTTTCACGTCTCTGACTTCCAGATGTAAACAGCAAACGATCGTTTATCAGAAAGTTGCAAGGTTGTAATAGCGGAGAGGGACACTAGGGGCGGGAGGAAATGTGACTGTTTTCGATAAAACTGGTCAGTCAAGCAAAACAACGATTTCTAAGCGATTTTATGACTATGAAAAAGTTGCATAGGGTCTCTTTAAATTGTTAGGCAGTGATATTACCTTTTAAATTAGTGAATAGATTTGGGATAGTTATAACATTAGCTTTACTGAGACTTTGCCCATTTTGTCATACACTCATTATAGGTCATCTGTTGTCATGGGAACGCATGGCGACTACGCCGCTCCGTTTTGGCACTGTCTTATGTATCAGTCTTGTGTGTGAAGCGCTTTGGGTTGCACTTGTGCACGTTAAAATGCGCTATACAAATAAACTTTACTTTACTTTACTTTACTTTACTTTACTTTACTTTAAGATACTATATCATGAGCACTTCACTGCACTCCTAAGACCTTTGTTGTGTCACAGAAATCCTACTACAGTCTGACTGTGGAGAAGGGCTACCTCGTCCTAACTGGCAGTCAGGGTGGCAAGGTCTTTTCCAACCGGACATCCAATGAACTCTTTCCCACGGTATGGAAGCGATAGCTTTATGCTCCTGGTTACTTATTAACTCTTCAATGGGCAGCTCAATTGTTTGGTAGAACATGCTTTGTATTGTGTGTCATCATCAAAAAAAAAAATTATCTACACAATCTTTTTGACCCATGGGTGTCAATTAGTTGAAGTATCATATCTACAAACTACAGTAATGCCCTGATCTGGGCCAGATTCATTACAGACTTATCTGGAACATAGCTGTTGTTATTGACCTTGTGTGACCTTCACCGAACTTCACTGACCTTGCTCTTCCATGTCCTGTTCTTCAGGCCAGAGACAAGTTCAAAGAGATTAATGTTCGATTCAATGGCCCAACTGTATCACTCTTTGAAACCCCCCCAATTACGATACCTTATACCAAAGACGTCTTCAACTTTCTCTACATCGGCGGAGTCCCAGATTCTTTAAGAGAAAGGTAAGACAACACAAAGTGGCAAAGTCCTTTAAAAGAGAGGTAGCTAACACTGACACAGACTACTGTAGCACCACAGTCTAGCCTCTGACTGTACAGTCTAGCGTTGTGAAACGTTTGAGAACCACTGGTCTAATCCCACTATAATGATTGTGGCATTGATGTGGTTTGTGTCCCAGGGACAACATCCCAGCCCCAGCACTGAGGGGCTCCCTCCAGAGAGTGCCCAAGCTCAACCTTCAGAGTGAGAACTTCATCGAGCTGCTGGGGGTCAGGAAGGGCTTCCGGCTGGACCTACTGGTACTCTCACACATAGCACTACACCACTGCTACACCACCACTACACCACTACTACACCACCACAACCACCACCACCACTACACCCCCACTGCACCACGACTGCACCACCACCACTACCACCACTACACCACCACCACACCATCACTACACTACACCACCACTACTACACCACTACACCGCCACTACACCACCACCACTACACCACTAGACTAGACACATTTGGTCCACTTCATCACTACCTCTAAGGTAACCCAGTTGTTCTCTCCACTAGGCTGTTCGCGATGCAGAGTTTAAAAACGGCAGTGCCCTCACAGAAAAGCCAGCGCCTTTCAAAGACATGATTTCTCTGGGTTTCAAGACTTCTGAACCAGGAGGAATTCTTCTTCAGACCACTCAAGGAGTAAGTATACCATTTCAGGCTCTGGCTCAAGTAACCTACCTCACATATTGTCTCCTTATAATTATAAGTTATTGTCAAAATTGACGTTTTTGTCAAAATTCAGTTACTGGCATATTCTTATCCTGTTACACCTTAAGAAGGTGAGGTGAGGTGTCTCTTGTTGTTGTATGCATTTTTGAACATTATATCTAAAGAAATTTGTTCCACTTATCAGGATAACTCTATGGTAGGCTATTCTAAGACTTTGAAGCTCATTATCTCAGAATTACTCAAAATGTTGATAGAACCCGTAGACAGACATACAGACAGAGGAACACAGAACACACTATTACCAACACAGATTCTGCTACTCTGCTTCCTCATAAGCGTCTGCGTCTGAATGAGCTAGCACTGGTGCAGTCTCTGCACAACTACAGGAATCTATAGAAGTGATACAACACTTTACTATAGGACCACTGTAGGGAAATTATATGATTGAGGTATTGCAGGATAACGTCATTATACTGTACACTACTGTTGGTTACTGTAGCTCAGTCTCTGCACAACTATAGGAATCTATTGAAGTGATATAACACTTTACTATAGGACCACTGTAGAGGGAAATGATATGATTGAGGTATTGCAGGATACCAGAGTAGCTCTGGGTATAGCCACCACTACACCATCACTCCACCACCACTACACTACACCACCACTACACCATCACTACTCCACCACTGCACCACCACTACACCACCACCACCACACCACCACCACTACACCACCACCACCATCACTACACCACCACACCACCACCACTACACCACCACCACACCACTAGACTAGACACATTTGGTCCACTGCCTTGTTCGCGATTTCAGTATTAAAACACTCTACATTAAGTCATCTGGTATAATTGATACGATCGGCTATAAGCTACTTACAGACGCATTTGATTGGCCTTTGTGATAGACCCTGCAGCCAAAGAGCAGCCAGGCAGCTACAGTGCTACACTCTGGGGCATGAGATTAAAGAGGACCAGATTTCTCCTTAAAGGAGCTCCTTCTGACCTGGACCCTGTCCAAGTGTCCTTGAGCAAGACACCGAACCCCAAATTACTACTAATGTGCTGATTGGAATTGTTGTGTGGTAGTCTTTCACTATCACTGTTCAACTTACAGGCATTTGTTAAGTTCTTTGGAGAAAGGGATTAGACACATGCAGATCAGCAGAAGGGATTGAGGTGAAATGCCTGTTCTGGTGTTCACCACACAAATGCAGTCCGTTGACCAATGACCATTTAACTCCTAGACAGATGTTTGATGTTTAATGTTCGAATGCAGTCCGATGACCGTTTAACATCTGGAGGGTGGTTCTGGTCTCTGCCCACAGGCCCAGGGGCTGAGACTGGCACTCGCAGACGGTCACGTGGAGTTTGAATTCGGCAGCCGGCAGGCAGTGAGGTCCAACAGGAAGTACAATGATGGGAGATGGCACTACCTGACGGCCCTCAGAAATGAGTAAAGCATCTTACTCTCTCTCTCTCTTTCTCTTTCTCTCTCTCTCTTTCTCTCTCTCGCTCTGTCCTTCTCTCCCTTCCCTCTCTCTATCTGTGTCTTTTTGTCTCCTGCTCTTTCAGTGTGCTGACTGTAAATCACACACACACACACACTCTCACACACACACACACACACACACACACACACACACACACACACACTCACACACACATACTCATTACCACATCTGTGCTTTCAGGCTGGCGCTCAGGGTTGATGACAGGGACACGGGGACTCACTTTCTGTCCCCTGACGTAACCAAGGGCCAAAACCTCACTTTGGGGGGAGAGGTTTTCACTGGTTCCCTTGGAGATCTCTACATAAGAAGGTTGACACTTTTTTGCATTACTGGTCACTGTTCCCTCCTACTGTACATCTCTGTCTGTCTGTTTGTCTGCCTGCTTGCATTTGGAATTATAATTTCATAAGTGTAACTATACATAAAAAGGGACTGACTGTGTGCTGTCGACAGTTGCAGATTTTTTTATTATTTGTTGTTGTTGTTGTTGTAAGGTGTCCTTGAGTGCCATGAAAGGCGCCCCAAATAAAATGTTATTATTATTAACAATTATTTGCACTCTGATGCCGTCCAGCGAAGGCTGTTCACAGTGAGGTCCATCATCCTAACCCTGAGGGCCTCATGTGTTTGGGCTGCCCGCAGGCCAACGCAGCAGTACATGCCAGCAGACCTGTCCCTGTTCACCCAGAAGGGAGACGTCACCCTGGGCCTCTGTGCAGCAGAGCGCCCTGCTCAGGCTATAAGAACCAAACATGGAAAGAGCTCTAAGAAGAAAACCCAAAAACAAAAAATTAGACACCGTAAGAAAAAGGTAGAAGGCTTACTCCTTTATACAGTCTACCATTATACCATTATCTACACGGTTTTATATATGTATTTTATGAGTATACAGTACAGTATGTGTGTTTGCGTCTCTGTGTGTGTGTATCTGTGATTATCTGGGTGTTTTTCGTTTGTACTTATATGCGTGTTTGTTTATGTGTGTGTGTGTGTGTGATTATGTGGGTGTTTTTTGTTTGTACCTACATGCATGTTTGTGTGTGTGTGTGTGTGTGTGTGTGTGTGTGTGTGTGTTTCAGAGTGGATCTCGTCCTGATGGGCAGTCCTGTAAGAGTCCTGTGGCCCTCCCTCAAACCTTCTCCCTGACCAGCCCAGACAGTCAGCTCAGCTACCACATCTCTCCTCAGGAGCTCAACTACAGGTGCTCACACACACACATTTATATTCACATTCATACATGCCTCATGAAGATCTCAACTATAGATGCTTTACACACACATTGAAAATATTCACATTGTTAACAGGTTTGTTTTGATGCTTCTCTTGCACTAAATACACACACACACTCACACAAACATACTGTGTCACTTTATCTTAGAATATGACTATCAAAACCGCATAGCTAATCTAGAGAACACCTCATAAGCTTAAGTGTTCAGAAGAATTAAAAAATGATTTGCTGTTTTAACCTTTGACTTGGTTGTGTTTCAGACCTTATTTCTCGCTGGTGATGAAGACTACATCCACAGAGGGCTTGATTCTACATATCAACGGCAAGCACAGTGCCCATGTAGCTCTCTACATGATCGGTGGCAAGATAAAGCTAGCCGTCGGGAAAAGGGTCATTTATTACAATAAGAAGATGAATGACAACGAATGGCACAAGGTATCTATGATATTAGATATGAACTGTGAATTATTTACATTTATCAAATGGTTGATTGAGGATTAAGGATGATAAGGATTGTTGACACCAAGGACGATAACAATAACTATAACAATATACTACTAGAAAAGCACTCAGAGAGCGCAGACCTCCGCCTGTATTGTTCTTCCTAGGTTGTCATACATTTGAACCTAAACTAATCAGATCGCCACCATGTGTCCATACCATGCTATTACACCACTAAGCGAAAAACATATACGGCTCCGTAATCCCAATGGTGTAACGGATCACTCCCAGAATGTAATAGTTTCTTCCTTGGGTCATTTCTGACCTTCCCTGAAAATTTAATCGAAATCCATCCATTACTTTTTGAGTTATCTTGCCAACAGACAAACAGACAGACACACAGACATACAAGCCCATCACATTTTAGCCACCACATTCATTAACACAAGGAGAGACTTTTTTGTCATTTGTGGTCAGTGTGGATGCTTTAATCGTTATGGTTATAGTTAGGCTGGACCAGTTTGTATTTTATGCTGTTGTCGGAGCCTTGGCTGTCCACAGTCGACATACAGTACAGTGTATTCAGGGAACAGGCGGCCAGCGGATGGTGCTGTATGTGACAAAAAACGTTTTAACAGAAGAGTTATCATTTTCGGTGTGAATGGCCCGTCAGACCTTAATCAGATGGGAGCAGTAGGAGTTTGAAGCAATTCATAGATTAATTATAATCATATATTCATAACGTGTCCGTCAATATTACCATAACGATGAAAAGAAGGGGACTGCATTACAAATGTGAAGCAAGCAAAAGGCTGTATCACACCTGTGCCTCTGTACTGCTGTTTGCCTGTTTCACACCTGTGACTCTGCTCAACCCACTGCACAGGTGGACTTCAGCGTGGAGGAAAAGACCTTTCACCTGCTCGTGGACTTCGTAAGGGTGCCCGATGGACAACTACCTGCTGAGACGAGAGCCGGCCTTAACCTCAGGTCACCTGTCTACCTGGGCGCAGACCTCACAACCCCCAGCACAGCAGCGCAGGTACGTCTTATCTCATCCGTCTACCTGGACCTTACTACCCCCAACACAGGAGTGCAGGTACGTCTTACCTGTTTATCTGGACATAGACCTCAAGATTCCCAACACAAGGAGCAGAGACAGGGACCAGGCGATGTCGCCAAAATGCAAGTGTAACGGATGCCAGCTAGTTAGCTGTGCGTGTGGAATGTTAGTAAACCTGGGCTTTTAGCTGGATTGTTAGCGAGCTCGACTCCCGATCCGTGCTGCTGTTTTGTGGGTTCAAGTCTGGGCGTGTGCAGGGCTGAACACAATGGTTCAACACAATGCAGGTTACACAAGTGTGGTTGGAGGTGAACTCATTTGACTGGACAGCATAAGATTGTTGTGTTGCACAGTTTGACAGTAGACTGTAGCTTTGTTGTAATTTCACTATTATACAGTAGTCACAGTACACTGAAATGTTCCTCCAAGACGAACAACAACATGAATATGACTCTTTGTCATTACATATCATGGTAATGGGAGTTTTGTATGGGTTTGTAGTATTAGACAGAGTTGCAGAATACATCAAATATGTTATTTAAAAACATCCTGTAACAGCTCCTCCAGTGATAATGCAGTTTGTGTGTACATGTATCTGTGAATGTACATTTCATGTGATTATGTGTATGGGCACTGACTTGAACTCAAACAGCATGCTCATTTTGTTGCTTTTGTTTTGCAGAGGAAGTCCCTGCCAAAGGCTGCAGTGACCGGATGCTTTTATAATGTCAAGTTTCAGAACGAGCTGTTGCGCGAGCCTCTGACAAAATCATCATTAGGCCTATGTTTTGACGGTGAAATGGAGTCAGGGATCTTTTTCTATGGTGACAAAGATTGCTTGGCCTCCCGTGAGTGCTCCTTTTGATTTGGTTTTGCACATATTCCTGATGTTCGAAATAAATGGTCAATTCTCTGCTTTCAAATGATTGATGAAAAAAAAAACAATCATGAGCTGTTAAAATATTTATATATTCATAAGATAAAACGTTTTTAGTGACTATCCCAGCTGAAACAGTGGCTGACAAGCTGTGTCATGTTGTGTTGTGTTCAGAGACTCCTTTGATGGTGAAGGCTGATTTCCACCTTACTTTTAACATCCGCCCACGAGACTTAACGGGTTTACTTTTTTACGCAAGAGGACAAAACGGGCGATATATCAGTGTGTACCTGCAGAATGACAAGGTGGGTGTGTGTGCTATCTCTATGTCAGTCAACTTACAACAGCAAGAGTCTTAGCTTACATTTAAATGCAAAATCAGTGGTCACCAAAGTAAAGCTGGTGTTTCCAGTCGAACAGGTAATATTTCACTGTAGTAGGCTAGTCATGTAAAGGTGCTCTCACAGTGATGTTGGGTAACGTAACGTTACTTCTGTTGACGTTCAAATAAAACAGAGAGCTAGCTCGCTACTCCCTCCTCCTGCCTCCTGTGCAATGGAAACTCTCCTAATACAGGCAACAGGGTTACGTTTTTATGGTCCATGCTGGACCAGGTTGCATTTTATGCTGTTGTTGGAGCCTTGGCTGTCCACAGTCGACATAAAGTACAGTGTATTCAGGGAACAGGCGGCCAGCGGATGGTGCTGTATGTGACAAAAAACGTTTTAGCTAACAGCGTAACATCGGTTAGAGCACCTTTAAGTGTTAAAATGTATTTCAAGGGACGAGTAAGAAGCGGAACATGTTTGTTAGAGATGTACTGTACTCTCCACTTACATCATATATTGCCACAATGCCACCTAGTAGTTGTAATAATAATTCACAATGTTAAATGCAATATACGGTACATTTACTCAATTGTTATTGATAACATTTCAGATAATTGCTCAAGCCCATGTTGGAGGAGACCGTCCGTACAGTGTGTCGATACCAATCTCATCCAACCTGTGTGACTCTTTCCACTCAGTCACAGGTAAATCACTTCACACACATCAAGGGCCTCATGTTAAAGTGAGCTAACTTTACAAGTAACAACGTCAAATGTTGCATAAAATTGATACTGCTTAGTATTAGCGGAGGAAAAACAAGAACTCAAATTGAGGGACTGTAATTTGGATTGTTTTGGATTTCCACAGTGCACAAACAGAACAGCGTAATCAAACTGGGACTGGATTCTAAATCAAGACGTATTCCAGGGCCTTATGCTGCCTTCAATTCCAACGCCCAATTCTCCTTCTACTTTGGGGACGTGCCAGGTAACTTCACAAAGCATACATCACACATTAACTCACTGAGTTCCTGCATGTAATCTGCCGTCTGTCTCGCTTGTGAGATGGAAGTGACCCAAATTAGAATTGAAATGATGATGTGCTTTTCACGCTATTATGAAAAATTCAGATATCGTCCCAAAAAAAAAAAAAAAAAAAAAAAAATCAATGGGATTTGACCTGGCAGTGTGAACATACACAGTAGTCTGCCTTGGTAAAGCTGGTCATTTACCTGTATTAGGTCAATTTAATCTTCTCTGATGAATGTTGTGATCATTTCCACCACAGGTAACCTCAGGGAACAGCTGGCCCCACTGGAGCGGTCATATGTGGGCTGCCTTCGGGGCGTGAAGCTGAATGGAGCAGATGTTGTGCTCTCCCACTGTGCACCCAATAGCTCAGTGAGTCTGCAGGGGTGCCCCGTAAAATAAGCAACAGACAGTCATCACTCAACACCCACCTGTCCAGTTCTAACATAAGAATCAGAAACGTCCATTGTCCATGTTTTTTGTGTATGCAAATAGCAATAGTCTATAATAGTCTTTAAGAATCAGGGCCTGTTGACAAGAGAAGGCAGAGGGCGAGGAGACGTAGCACAGACACAGGTGAGACACAGGTGAAGCATGTGGTGGCAGTAGGGAGGTGAAGAAATGGGACCTAAACACAAGGTCCCAGGAGCTGCACAGGAGTGTTGAGGATATTTACCTCTGCCAAGGAGCTTGTTTTCTTCAGGGGTTGTTTGTCTGTCTGTCTGTCTGTCTGTCTGTCTGTCTGTTTGTTTGTTTGCAAGATAACGGTTATGTTTTCCGTTGGTGGAGGTCTGCGCTCTCGGAGTGCTTTTCTAGTTGCATTATGATTCGCTACACTGAAAGACATTTTTACATTTACAGTAATTTCTTGTGTATTAGTCGCATGCGTATAAGCCGCAGGACAGTGTTTTGTGCAAGAAACAAAACCATATTAATGCCATATTAACTGCCCCCATGTATTAACCTCATAGCTGAAGAAATTTTGCAAAATCAATGTATAAGCCGCGGCTAATAGTTGGGAAATGACGGAACATTTAATCATTTAGTTCAGCTGACACTTTTATCCAAAGCGACTGACAACAAAAGGGGATAATCAAGGTACGGTGTGACAGTATGAAAGAATGCATACAGTAATTTCCCCCATATAAGCCAGATTGTGTATAAGCCGCAAGGCAGTGTTTTATGCAAGTTAAAATAAACAAAACCATATTGATACCTAGTGTTAACCTCGTAGCTGAAGAAGTTTTGCAAAATCAATGTATAAGCCGTGGCTAATAGTCGGGAAATAACGGTAACAACATCATTGAGATCTAAACTGTGATAAAGAGATCTTATTGAAAGAATGTTGTGAGCTGGACCAAGTCTTTTGGACGTGATGCTCATTGGTTTACAATATAGTACTGTAGCTTCTCATTTTGTTGTATAACACAGTGTATATGAATGTACTGATGCATTAACAAAGGATTTACAGATTGAACTTTCAGCACTTACAGTATGAGACATGAGACAAAAGGATTGCTGCTGACAGAGTGAATCTGTTTTTTAACCCTTAGATGCATAAGTGGGGTCAAAAATGACCCCAGAGGTTGTTTTCTTGCAGTATCTTCTTCATTTTATTTTTTTTTCATTTAACCTTCTATGTATTCCTCAAATAGGTTGTCTTTGACATGAGGCCATTTGGATTTGTGTCTAACTGTTATATTTTTAAAGTAATTTAATGTTTTGTATCAGTACCACCGATCCGCATAGGTGGGGTCAAAAATGACCCCAAGCATTTTCTATGGAATTTCAAAAGTTAACCCTAGGATCTTTTGATTTTTATCAACTGTGGCAGTCAGGTATACATTTACTGTTGATTATCACATCTCATGTCAGCAGTTTCACCATCCTGGAGGCTATTTTTACACAACAACATAAATCTAAGTATCATCATATAATGTGGCGGCCAAGCGTTCATAGCGACGTCGCTTTTTGATCCTTCGATGTCCGCTCTTCCTATAATTGTGAAGCAGAATTCACCAAGCGATATTTACAGAGGGATTTGTTGATATAGCGTTCTTGGCCTGATTTGTATGACTTTTTATGCCTAAAAATAGGGCAAAAATCTATTTTTTTAAGCCAATTGGCAGTACCTTCTGATTTACTGGATAACAAAAGAAGATATTCATAATCACCTCTGTAAATGTTTTTTTATTTGATATATTAACACTACAAAAAAAATATTTTCAACCTGGCTTTTTCCAATGGTCAGATTCTTTGCATCAAAACATATATGCAAATTAGTGCATATTTAATTAGACACGACCTAATTAGCATATTTAAACATAAATACAGAAAACTTGCAATACGTTTTTTTCTCCTATTTATGTGAGTATTCAACTGGTAAAGTTTCATGAAGATATCTCTAAGTTAAAAAAAAATTACCCTATTCACCTATGTTGAGATAATTTTAGGATGTTTACCTTTTTTGCCTATCTAAAAGCTGTTTTGTAATAAAATGTTAATTAAAGTGATGCATCAATATGTCCAACATGAAATAAAAACATTTTAGACAAATATATAATAAAAATCATCATCTTTAACCAAAATGAGAGACATTATTTGAGATTACAGCAAAAAACGCATGCATTCTAATTGGGGTAATTTTTGACCCCACTCATGGAAGAGTGTAGGTATTGGTAGCCTATGCATCTAAGGGTTAAAAAGATAGCTCTTATTTGCATTTGAGCTTGTTGCTTTTAGCAAAATACTTGAAAATTAACATTTTTATGGGTGTAACATAGATCATTTTGAAAGGGCTTTGAAAATGGTGCTTCTGAATCACATCTAGTGTTTGTAAAATGTCCAAGAAAACATCATACAGGAAATAAATCTATAGTTAAACTTTTCATTCGGTGTTTGCAATTTGTTTAAATTCATATTTTGCACAATTACAATAAACCAATTCATTTAAATCACTGACCTTTTTGATTGTACACAGTCTCCACAGCATGCATGCAAAAGGTGGACTAAGGTCACCTAACCATTATCAATCGGGTGCGTTTCCCAAAACCATAGTTGCTAACCTGTTTGCAACTTAGTTGGTTGCCAATGGGAAATTGCATTGCAACCGACAAAGTTGCTAACTATGGTTTTGGGAAACGCACCCCTTGATAATGGTTAGGTGACCTTAGTAACTTAGTTGGTTGGCAATGGGAAATTACAGTTTTTCACAATTGCTAGAACACCTTTTTCAGAACTCTTTACCTTTTTCTCAAAACTGTGAACACAAAACTCATTTCTCAAACTACATTCTCGAAACCCTTCAATCTTGTTGGAAAACTGAACAATCACCTCAAAACACTTTTGACTTTGCTCAAAGCTAACTAATGGTCTCAAATCATTGAACACATCAGGCAAAATTACACTCCTGCAGAGCAGTGATAAGACAATACACCAAACAATGGAGGACACAGTTTTCAGGGCAGGGTTTATAGCTCCTGGGGGAATTGTATTCATTCTAATTTGAAAAATAAAATACAATGAAAATAAAGAATAAGGACTTATATCACTCTCTACTCATATCCAACTAATGGTCTCAAATCATTGAACACATCAGGCAAAATTACACTCCTGCAGAGCAGTGATAAGACAATACACCAAACAATGGAAGACACAGTTTTCAGGGCAGGGTTTATAGCTCCTGGAGGAATTGTATTCATTCTAATTTGAAAAATAAAATACAATGAAAATAAAGAATAAGGACTTATATCACTCTCTACTCATATCCTCTAGCCTGAAGATATAAATCAATAGTTTTGTAAGTGAACAGAAAGACAGGCCAATACTGTACTGATTTGTACTGTGATGCCACAGACTCTGATAGTACGGTAAGTATGCAATACTGTAATATTGTATTGTGCCAAAATTTAGACTTACTTGGACATACTGATGACTCAGCTCTTTCACTCTCTCAGAGTTGAGCTCAAAGGGTAGTAAGTGTGTAACAGTGGATGTTCAGTGATTACTGTACTGTATGATAATGGACATTTACGCTATTTCTCTTCTGTAGTCTGAATCTTTGGATTATTGACGCCACAGAGAAACCACTGATGTTGGGTTGGACCATGAAGTCCTGCTTCTCTCATTGGCATTCCATGAACCAGAACATGGTCAATGATTGTTGCCCAAATATCATCATTTACAGTATTGCAACTCTTGGGACTCTCTGTCTTTCTCTTCATCCTCTTCCTCCTACCTGCACCCTCCTCTTCCTTGTACCCCACTTCTACTGTAACACACACTTGTTGTCCCCTGCGTCTCTGTCAACTCTGAACTGACTTACGTATATTGGTTGTCACATCATTAGACAGACGTGTTATCAATTTTGAGTGGTAGTGTTCAAATGGAGACAACTGTGCACTAACTGTGTTCAACTTCTGTGTTGTTTGGTTATCAATATAATTAAGAAGTGCATCAGAATGCACAATGTGTTCACAGTTTTGCAAAAAGGGTTAATGAGTGTGGTAAAATGGGTGAAAGTGGGTGAAAGTAGTCTATGGTTTTACCAAAAAAGGGAATAATTCAATAAATGTGTCCAGGCATTTGAGAATTTGATTCAGAGAATGGGGTTTAGTGTTTGAGCAACTGTGAAAAACTTAAAGTTAGTTAGCAATTATGGTTTTGGGAAACGTTGTCTTCAAGGCAGCGCTGCCTGGAGGGCGCTATTGTTAGGCACGGGATAAGGGTAGGTATAGGGTGAAAGTGAGGGTTACGATTAGGTGCCTTTAAGTCGACGGTGGCAGCGCTACCTGGAAGACGACATTGGGGTCTTAAAGCACCATTGAACAAAGTATTCACTGTGACACACCAGCATCAACACAATGGTTTAATCCATCATCACAAGTGATTGATTTTGGGCCAAAAATGTTCAGGAAACACGAAAATGTAGGACAAACAAGAACAGGAGAGATGCTTCAGAATAGGCCTACTGAAGCGAAGTCGAGCCTTATTATAGTCCTTTACCTCACCATTTACGGAGGCAAACACAGTTTTCAGCAAAGATTCACATCTGACCTTTAGAGAGCCTTTCAATGATAATATTGCCAATGGCATGATCTCATTTTTTATAGCACAAGTTTAATATATTAAATACATATTTGTTTGGTTAAATCTTCTTTACGTTTTTATTTCACAACATAGGCCTATTAGTAATAGTAGTAATAATAACACCTCCAATTCCCCTTAACCTAAAAGCCGGATGGTATTATTTAATCAAATAACTCTCAACATGGATATACAGTACTGTATAGATCCCTGACATCTGAAAATGATTCTGAATCAAACAGCCTTTACAGTTTTTTACGATTGTTTACACACAAAAATATTTTTTTTCACACAATTAGCAAAATGTTACTCCAAGGAGCAAAACACCTCCACAGATTTGCACAACAGTACACACAATGGCCGGGTTTCCCAAAATTGTTAAGAAGCTCTTAAGTGCTAAGAACTTCTTAGGAGCGTTGTAAGAATGTTCTAAGAACGCTCCAAAGAAGTTCTTGGGACTTAAGAGCTTCTTAACTTTTTTGGGAAACCCGGCCAATGTCTGCTTCACCCTTTTTGCAAAACATTACACACAGTGATTTGTAAAACTCTACACACATTTCCACACCTTAGACACAGATAATGATTGTGAGGTTACTTCCTTGTCATTACAAAGCCCTGGAGTGCCAATGACTACACTAATGAACGAATTGGATAATCACATCCACCAGGTGTGTAAGCACACATGTGCAAAATTGAAAACGCAGCACTCAGGTGTGCTATACAGTCTTGCTGCTTTTGCAGTAGTTGCTCTTCAGAGTCAAAGTGTATGTACTTTATGCAGTAGTTTTGTTCGTCTACAGATTTGATTTGTTCAATTGATTTCATTTTTGGTTGATTACTGTAACTGATTATGGTTAGAAATACTGTAAGTATTGAAAGAAATACTTGAAATATTCAGTCTACAGCAGTCTTCAGTGTTGTACAGTGCAAGTTCAAGTTTATAGACCTATTTATGTACACTTTCCCTAAGTCAAACTAATCATGAAGAATGTTGTGGGTTTGTCACTATTTTTTGGACATCTAATGATCCCTTACATAACAATGTCTGGGCAAAAATCTAGCACATGCTATTTCCTATTTTTTCTTTTTACAAATGCGTTTTGCATTTATCACTGCAGTGTGAAACTGGCTGCAATAGTGTCTGATCATTGACGACTGTGTTTGTTAAATGACAACTAATAGCATTTTTACAAATATGTGTATATGTTTTGACTGAAGTGTGTATGTTTTGACTGAAGTGTGTTTGTTTTGACTGAAGTGTTTCATTTTGCAAAGAATCTAGGAATTATGCAAACTGAGTGTGGCGTTTGGATAGCTGTGTTTAAATTTTGTTAAAAAGAACTCGGTTTGAAAAATTGCGTGTAAGCAATTGAAAAAAACTGTAAAACAGTTGCTGCTGTAGCTGACACATGAACTAGCTTGTTTGCATCTTTATGAAGAATAGTCCAACCCACAGGCACTCCGGATTGGTTCTGTACCCTTATGACACACTAATGGACTGGTGCCTGAATTGGCCCACCCGGGCTGTGATTGGTTGAAACAATTATCTATAAAAGAAATCCAAGCTGCAATAACATTGACTGTTTCTTGATTCATAATGTGTATTGTAAAACATAACAGAGATCATACAGACTTGTTTTGACTGGAGGGCATCTTTAACAGGAAAGAGACGGGTCCACTAGACAATTCTCTTTGAGGAAGATTTGAAATGATTCTATTCACACACACTACTGGTACTCTGTATGTGTCGCACAGGGGATTTTCCCACAAATGTGCATTTTCACCGACAAGATTTAGAATTAGTAAGCATTCTTACACCATTAAAACTGGCCCTTAATGAATAGTGAATATCACTATATGTGGTAAAGTGAACCGTGGTCTATCCAGAGGAGGATCAAGAGGATTCTTCCTTCTCTGGATCCCTGGTGTTCTGAAATCACATCTTGACTGTGATGTCAATCGGGTAGCCCATCTGAATCAGCTTCTCCCGGATCTGCAATAACCAATCAGATTTCACTAGCGATAAATGGTTTGTCCACTGACATACACTCTGTAGTTCTCATTTTATGTATTCCATATTGCCAATATTCTATAGCTACTGGTCCTTTGTAGAGGTTCTAAAGTGCGTGTGTATGAGGGTCAAAGACCTGTTAATATAGGTATGGTAAAGTAAAGTGATAAAGTAAAGACATATTATAGGTACTCTGTAGGCTATTAAATATCAAAGGTATTTTAGAAGATGTTTTCATCCAAAGCAGGGGCGAAATATATGGTGGGTTGAACCTGTCTTTATTGGTGGGTTGAACATGATTATTGGGAAGGATGTATTGGCTGGTTTAGATTATCGGGGGTTACAACCATATTTTATGCCTATGATCCAAAACCATATACTGTAGACTCACATTGGTGGGTTTGGGATTGTGCCCAGGCTGAGTGATTGTGAAGTTTGGCCGCTCACTGCTCCACCACACTCATACAGTACGCACCTGTGAGGGGAACTGAGCTATCTCAGTAGAGGACAGCTCTCTCTGGAAGACCACACTGAGCCTCAACCTCTGTTGGAAAAGTGTCCTGGGCTCTGTGGTAATTGCCAGATAAACACACACAGACACACACACACACACACACACACACACACACACACACACACACACACACACACACACAGATAAACTTTGTGGATTTTTTTTTTAATTCTAATACCAACGAGAGTCAATTAGCGTGATTCATTTGGGAAATTTCTGGGTAAAGTATAAAAGAAAATCTAATATTATACAATTAACTATCCACAAACTGCAAATTGAAATTGTTGATTTAACAGTCACTTGCTTGGAGTGGTTGGAGGTTGGTTGGTTGGAGCAGTTGTTGAGACGTCTGTGTGGCAAATGGAGACATGGTTTACATTAGACTAGTAGTTATTTAATAGACAGGCTGAGCAGGGTACAGCGAGTAAATCTTGCGACCTCCTACTGTCGCTGGTGAAAAAATATGTAAGCCTTGTCAACAGCAACACTGAATTGTATGCCTACATCAAGGGCTTCTGAATATCTGTTTTGAATGTTGCCTTTAATTCAGCCTGCAAATCCCCAGATGCGACCCCTCTAATTTTTTGGCACCCCCCCCCTTGGGGTCCTTCCCCCTAGCTTAAGAACCACTACACTTATAGACCACAACCACAACCATATAGTAAATGTAAACATATACGGTAAGTCTAATAATATACTGAAACTTTACCTGCACAGTATGCCAGGGAGCAGGCAGAGGGCGCCACTAGCTCGTAAACAATGTAGTCTCCTGGGCACGTTTTCAACTGGATCGACGGTGATTTGAAGTTGCAGCAGTTGCTGCCCCAGTGTCCACAGACCTCCCTGGTCACGATGCCATCTTCTAGGCGGGGGTGAGCGCCGTTCAGCCAGAGAGGGGCGTTGGCGCCACAGCGCTTCGATGGCACACACACCTCAGGAATCCGGACACTCATCCCCAGGTAGAACATCCGGTACCAGCCCAGCCATCGGACGTTCCGGTCGCACTTGACAGTTGATTGGTCCGGGTTGGTGGTGGCCCTCCAGGCGTCGTTCAGCACAGTGTAGTTGTGACAAGGATCGCTCTCTTCGGCAGATGCAGCTTGAGGGGTAAGTAGAACTAATATGGAAATCCAAACACACCAACACAAATATTTACATTTGAATTCACATGAACTCATTTAGCTAATAATACGCTTATGAGGATTGACATTTTTCAAGGGGGTCATACCTATGTTCCCCGTTTTTCCTCAAAAGGGTCCTATGTTCCCCCTGTTTTTCCCAAAAAGGGTCCTATGTTCCCCGTTCCCTGTTCTCCCCCAAAAGGGTCCTATGTTCCCTGGTCGCATCTGGGATCCCGATCTCCAGATCTTGTGGAAATTCTCCACAAGATCTGTAACGTCGTCATCTTCCTCTCCTCCGGCAATTGGGCAGATAACTAAGTTTATCCTCTAAGTTTCCTCAGTATTTGGGAGAAGCAGTTAACATAGGACCCCCCCCCCCCCACACACACACACACACACCTTTTTTCTTAAAGACAACCAGAAGATGAGTGTGCAAAAGTTTAACTAAACACTCAGACACTGGGTCTCTGTCTCTGGATGGTATCTACTATAGCCTTGGACAATCATTGAGAAGACAACTTAATCGCCAATAGCCTGATTTAAGATATGGGAGTATGACAGTTCAGAGATGACTTCAGCACTATTCATTTTAGTCACAAATCTGAAATATTAGCTTGACTTGCCTGAAGAAAAAAAGATGTGTATGATTGACTTTTTAAACTAGAAAAGCACTCAGAGAGCGCAGACCTCCGCCTGTATTGTTCTTCCTAGGTTGTTATACATTTGAACCTAAATTATTCAGATCCCCACCACGTGGCCATACCATGCCATTACACCACTAAGCAAAACACATAAATGGCTCCGGAATCCCGAAGGTGTCACGGATCACTCCCAAAATGTAATCGTTTCTTCCTTGGGTCATGTCCGACCTTCCCTGAAAATTTAATCGAAATCCATCCATTACGTTTTGAGTTATCTTGCAGACAGACAGACAAACAAACAAACAAACAAACAAACAAACAAACAGAGAAACATATGCCGGTCCCTGATGAAAACATAACCTCCTTGGCGAAGGTAATAAGCTAAGCCCATAAGATGGTGGTATTTTCAGTATCATGTCTCAATACAATTTTGGCTGCAGTTTTTGAATAGTTTATCAAATTGTGCACATACTGTAGACAATGGTTATCAGAGGCGATCAGAGTGATGAATACCCCTACATCTTTACTTCTGAGAGACCCTGCCTCTCTGGGATGCTCTTTTTCATACCCCATCGTGTTGCCAGCTACCCTAATTAGTTGTGAACGAGAGCGTGAAACATTCCTCCTTTTGTATTAGCAAAACACATTTTGCTACCCCCCGTCACAAATTTGCTTGCTGGTATCAAACACAGCGTCCCACCTTTTCAGTTTTGGGGTTGTATTACAGACGTTATTAGTCCATGGGCCAGACCGGCTACCGGTACCATCTGGGTGGGCAAATTCTAGTTGTGATTTTTTTATACCTACACATCCCTAGTTTATGTTTTGATGTGATAGACCTCTGAGATTGGTAGCTTTTTAGTGGTTATCACCTAATGAAGTACACCACCCTCTACAATAAATCGCATTTTAGACACCTGGTGCATATCCTGGTTGAACCCATGGTTAAGATACTTATCAGTGTTGTATATTATTGAGTGTGGTATCATTTTAAAGAGGACATCCTAAGCTTTCATTCAAGCACATTGGTGGAGCCCTCTGGTTAACACAGAGGTCACTGGAGCTCTTTGAGCCAACAACAACACAACATTTTCATCCATTTCCGCCTAAACTATACACTTTCTTTATGTCCTGTGGCATCAGAGAATATTACAGACACAAAAGACAGAAACTAAAATACTCTCAGGACTCCAAGGATTCAAAAAATGTATGCTTTACCCATACTACTCCATTAAGGGATGTAATTTCAGGGCCAAACTAAAAAGGATGACCAAAATAAGAAGCAGGGCCAAAATTCCGCACATGGAACTCCTTGGCCCCCTTCTGTTTCCTCCCCATATGTATACATTTTGTATTTTGTATCAAATAATATCACTTATGTCAACTGTCATATATTGTTGTGACCTCCACATCTTCCCTGTTTCAGGTACGTATCTGTCTATGTCTTATTTTGTAATCTTATATTCCAACACCACCCCAAGGACTTATATGTATACACACTGTGGAAACGTTTGTTGTAATATTATTATGAGTAGGAGAGGCCATTGAGTTGAAAAGAGCAAAATACACTGAAATAGCAGAGGAGGCAGCCCAGCCAGGTTGGAGTGCATGACTAAGGCCTATTGAAATCGGCGCACAAGGGTTTGTGGCCAGATCTGCTATTGGCTTTCTTTCTGAATTGGGCATTTGTGGACGAAGTCTAAGGCAGGTGGCTACCATGTCCCTGGCAGCAGAACAAGCAAGTGAATGGTTGTGGGTTAGGAGAAGTTAGACTTCCTGGGGTGCCAGCTAAGGTAGCTAACTGTCTTATTTGTTTTGTGTTTGTGACGGACTGTTAGGGTTAGGGTTTTCTAGGGTTATGGTTCAGTACGCATCAACGGGACGGACCAACCTAACCAGCCTAGACCATGCCTAGGTTGGTTAAGAGTATTTGGATATTGGATATTGCAATGTGGTATTATGGTGGCAGCATGGAGGGGAGTGTCTCCAGGATGCTGGTTTCACTGTTAAGCCTTCATGAGGTGTTGTGGGCCTAACTTAATGAAACATCGGTGAATGAGGGTGCCCACTTGATAACCCCAATGACATGCTGCATACTGTATACTGCTGTTCGATTGGCCATTTGTCAGCAGTATACTGGTGTGTTTGTGACCATTAGTTAGCAGATTGGTGGTTAGCTTGCTCCTTTAAGTTTTTTGGGCAGAGGCTTCTTAATATATTTTTACCTTGGATTTTGGCACAAGGGATTATAACACGTATTACTGTAATTATGGTGTGTCATGAGACTGTGACCAACTAACATGTTTTTTAAAATTCATGATTTGACGTGAAACTGCTATTGAGCTAACTAGCCTGCTTAGAAAAGTGAGAAAAAACATGGGCCTATAGCCTACCTAACCTATTTCATAACATCTAAAAAAGCACCAAGGCCTACCATAAAGTAATTGATATATTTCTGTTCCAATCAATGTAGTATTGACCGTAAAGTGTTGTTTAGGAAAGGAAAATATGACATTTGTGTTCATGACTCCGTCACAAAAAGATCATATTTGAATGAGCAATAATGGACAGATAGTTGGCATCATCTATACATCACCAAGGGACAGAAGTTATCCTCTGATCTTCATATTTAGAGTTGCCTAAGGTGTTGCAGAGCACGCACCTGTTTGCTCTATGACTGATGGCAGTGCCAGAGATCAGATGACAATACTTGGATAATGACAATTTGGATAATGTAGGCTGAAATATAAAGATAGATTAAGGTAGGCCTATATCAAACTATAAAGGGCAATGTTTAGGGCACTGGAAAGGGCAATGTTTAGGGCACTGGAAAACAAATGCAAAGATATAATAGCTTAAACCCCGACGTGCAGAAGGAATGAAGAATGACCGGCAAACTACTTCTATACTATACTTCACTTTAGCAAAAACATAGCCTAAGCATAGCCTATCCCAAAAGAGACGTTCGGCCTACATGACATATCACACTTATAATTTAGTACGCTTTAGGCTACATCAGCAATATATGACCCTGGGTCATATTGGAAATGTACTGTACCTTAACATAGGCCTAGAGGTCTTTCCTTCATAAAGTAGCCTACTATTTTCTACTGCTAAAGTAAATCTACCAAATGTATCACACATTGCACATTACTGCAAGCAGAAGAAATTACAATGGACATGGATGCATAGAATCTCATTCCAGAATGCGCTGCTTGGAAAATCATAATTAGAAACTATTAGAAATGACAGCGCATAAATGTAGGCTAGTTAATATCAGATGGCATAGGCTAGGCCTACACATGTTTTTTTGTGTGTACGTTTGTTTTTTCTGAATCACACATACGATAATTCCAGAGATGATCTAAGATCAAATGAAGGGTGATTTCTACTCTATTTCTATTTTTATTAATGAGGCCCAGAGGTCAGTTGCATCTGAGGGTTTAGCAGCATCAGGAGGGTGAAGAAGATGGTTGATGATGGAGAAGAGGAATTTGAGGTGGTTTTAATGGTTATTGATGAGTGTGGAGTAATATCTTGTTTTGCCTGAGAGAGGGCTTCTTTGTAGTTTGTTCTTTAAATGTTTCACGATGGACAGTGAGGTTGGATCTTCTGTATCGACCATAACCTTGGGAGTGGCTTGGTTGAGAGTTATGAACTCTGTGTGTTTCTCCTGTGAGAGTTAGAATTATGAATTAAGAGCTATATGTATTAGTTAGCAGGGAATGCTGATATGCTAAATTATTTAACACAGCATACGTGTTAAGTGCTGTCCAATCTTCAACAATTACTTCATCTGATATTGATCATGCATATGGCAAAGGAAGACGTGAGATCGTTGGTCTTGGAATTTTGAAATTGGAACCTGACGTGGAGATACTTTTCCATGTCAACGATGAGGTTTTTTTTAATATATAAATCTGAGCGTTGCCATGGATTTGAGCTTACGCACAGTCTAAGATCAAATCTGTGCGTAAGAACATTTTACAAATGAGGCCCCAGGTTCCTGGATTTCTTCCAGCAGAAAGTGGACACCATCCATGGGCAGCTCCAGTCTCCTGGGCTCTGCCCCACACTGCCCCAACAGGATTCTCACCACTCAGCTGCCGGCTCACCTCAGTGCTGCCTATCCGCCTTCTCTCCACTGAAAGCCGACCGAGTAAAAAAACTGGTCACCTCAGCCAAGACCTCAACAGCAGCCTTGACCTAATGTCCACCACCCTGGTCAAGACCTGTCTTCCCATGCTCTGTCATCCAGTGGAAAACATCATAAATGCATCTCTGGTGTGGTACCATCCAGCTTCATCACCTTTCTGAGCTCATCGGCCTTAGTGGCACAGCACTGTCCTGGTTCCAGTCCTACTTCACAGACCGGAAACAATTTATCACTCTCAATGGTTCCAACTCTGATCTAGCACCCGCTACTCCTAGGTCATATTATCCGTAACCATGAACTCAGCTTCCACTGCTATGCCGATGACACTTTATATCAGCACAAACTCCTCATGCCAGCTCCCACCCACAGAACTTGTAAACTGCCTGCAGGAACTCAAATCATGGATGACCACAAACTTACTCAAACTCAACAGTAATAAGACAGAGCTCAAGGTGGCAGACCCTGCACCACTGCTCAGGAAAGTTGGAGACCTGGCCCTGGTTGTGGAAGGCTGATCTGTTTCCCCATCTCCTGAGGCGTCATCCTTCCAGTCCCACATCAACATCACCAAGTCCGTCTTCTACCACCTCAGAAACATCTCACAACTTTGGCCTTCACTCACACATTCAGTAACACCCATCCATGCCTTAATCACCTCCTGTCTGGACTACTGCAATGGTATTCTGACTGGACTGCCCACCAAGGCCCTTAGCAGACTCTGAGTATGTCCATAACTCAGCTGCCAGGGTTCTAAACTTCACAAAGTGGTATGGTTTGTTTGGGTGGTGTACTGTGTTTGGTTTTCGTCAAACATGGCGCCTGGAGTTCAGTGAAAAAGTTCAATCTTAGTCTCATCTGCCATAAAGCCTTTTTCTACATGGTAGCAGAATATTCCAGTGTATATTGCACTAATCTCCAAGCGCTATGTTTGGCAAAAAGCAAACGCAGTACACCACCCAAAACACACCATACCTACTGTGAAGCATGGTGGGGGCAACATTATGCTGTGGGGATGTTTCTCTTCAGCGGTTCTGGGCAATTGGTCAAGATAAAAGGGAAAATGGATGCTGTCAAGTACAACCAAATTCTTGAGGAAAACCTGTTTCCCTCTGCTAGACAACTGAAGATGGGCAGGTTGTTCACCTTCCAACACAACAATGATCCTAAACATACTGCCAAAATAACAAAGCAGTGGCTTAAGGATGGAAAGTTGAATGTCCTTGATTGGCCAAGTCAGAGCCCTGACTTAAATCCTGTAGAAAATCTGTGGATTGACTTGAAGACAGCAGTCCATCGCCATTCCCCACAGAATTTGACTGAATTTGAGCAATTCTGCAAGGAAGACTGGGCAAATGGCCAATCTAGGGGTGAAAAGCTAATAGAGACATATCTAAACAGATTGATGGCTGTAATCAAAGCAAAAAGAAGCGCTACAAAGTATTAAATCAGGGATATGATGACTTTTCCAACCCTGTTACTCTAGTTTTTCATTTTCTTAAATTCATTTTCAGAACTGTTGACTTTTTTCATTATTTTGATGTTTGATGCTAAATTTGTAAATAAAAATGGGCTTTGATTTCAGGCTGTAAGACAAATAAAGTAACTATTTCAAAGTGGTATGATGATTTTCTAAAGGCATTGTATGTAGCACCTACATGTATGTACACCAAACTTGTTATACACACATACAAATATTTACAGAGGAATTTGTTAGTTAAACATTGGCCTGATATGGGACATTTTAATAATAAAAATAACAATATTTTTTTTTACTATGGACAGTATATTTTGATTTCCTATGAAAGCAGATATCCTGAAATCCCTCTGTAATTTTAGTCTTGTTTGTAAACAAAATGATTGTGCGCCTGACTTTATCATATGTTCAAATCTATCTACCGGAAATATATGCAAAATCATGCATATTTAATGAGACAAATTTAAAATGTTCATACTTGTGTAAGTAATCAACTGAGGAAGTTTCATGGTGATATCTATTATTTTAAAATTTTACCCTATTCACCTGTAGTGTCGCACCTTAAATCCCGAATATGGGGGAATGTGGTAAAAGAAAACTAGCAGACAGGTGGGGAAATGCACTGTATGTTGTCACAGAGAGGAATTGTGACATTCATGTGTATAAGATCCACAACTCTTCTACGGGCCATGAAAAGATTGTGAAGGAGAGGAAACAGAAGGGGGCCAAGGAGTTCCATGTGCGGAATTTTGGCCCTGCTTTTTATTTTGGTCATCCTTTTTAGTTTGGCCCTGAAATTACATCCCTTAATGGAGTAGTATGGGTAAAGCATACATTTTTTGAATCCTTGGAGTCCTGAGAGTATTTTAGTTTCTGTCTTTTGTGTCTGTAATATTCTCTGATGCCACAGGACATAAAGAAAGTGTATAGTTTAGGCGGAAATGGATGAAAATGTTGTGTTGTTGTTGGCTCAAAGAGCTCCAGTGACCTCTGTGTTAACCAGAGGGCTCCACCAATGTGCTTGAATGAAAGCTTAGGATGTCCTCTTTAAAATGATACCACACTCAATAGTATACAACACTGATAAGTATCTTAACCATGGGTTCAACCAGGATATGCACCAGGTGTCTAAAATGCGATTTATTGTAGAGGGTGGTGTACTTCATTAGGTGATAACCACTAAAAAGCTACCAATCTCAGAGGTCTATCACATCAAAACATAAACTAGGGATGTGTAGGTATAAAAAAATCACAACTAGAATTTGCCCATCCAGATGGTACCGGTATGCTATATTTTGGGTCTTTGGCCCATGGACTATATTAGATTATGATGGATTCTTACACGTCTGCAGCAGAAGTAAACCTCCCGCGAGGACAGACATGTTCTCTGTTGCTCTAAAAATAAAAATCACCAGAGAGAAAAAAGTAAGGATGTCATTCACCCTTGTTTGAAAACACACACGTGCACACATGCATGCACACATGCACACACACACACACACACACACACACACACACACACACACACACACACACACACACACACACACACACACACACACACACACACACCACACATTAGGGATTACATGTATGTGGTTACAAAAATAGTCCTACCTTCCCCAGGTGAACAATGAGATGCTTTTTTCCCTTTAAAAGAAATGAGACTTTTCTCTTTCTGTATCTGTGTCCAGTCTTGCTCCTGCAGACTTTACTGGTAAATGGACGTATGTATCCTACCTCTGTTACTGGATGCAAAGGAAAGGCCAGATCATGCAAACAGGCTCATTTGTGTAGCACATTTTAGACGACATCCAACATGCTTTACATGTACATTTTACATGGACATTTACAAGAGCTATACAGGACGCAAAAGAGCTACACAAACCTACTTGATCATTTTAAGAAAACAAACACATTTAAAGTAAAAACTCAATGATTCAAACAGAATATGAACTATGGAAATGGAAAATCCCTCACTCTGGCGGCCTATACTGTAGGACGTGGATTTGCAACTATGACTCTACAGTACATCCCCAGTCGTCCACTGCAGTTCTCTGATAAGTGTCTTCTGTGTCCGCTGGTCATTAACGCCAGGAAGACAAATTCAAGACTCTTTTTCTCTCAACAACGTGTTATAAACGATCTATCTATCTACCTATCTATCTGCTGTTAATTTGAACTATTGTAATGTTCATATTCTGTAAGTCCCTCACTTTGGACAAAAGTGTCTACTAAATTCCAGAACCAAATGAAAGCTGCATCTCCTAAATATTCTCTTCTACCTGTAGATCTATAGGATGGAAACTCTTTCCATATCAGTGTGTATTAAATGAGGAATATGATGCTGGTATACCGATTGCGCTGTTATTATTTGTTTCAATTGCCTTTATGCCAGGAAGGCTCTTAAAGCAAATTATATATTTCCAGTGGAGCGTCAGCTGTGCACACGTACAGTACCTGGTAGGGTTTTGCACAGAGTGAACGAGAATGTTAAAATGTACAGTATGTGCTGAATAAAGTCGCCCTATTGGGAGCCTTCCTGGCATAAAGGCAGTTCCCATTTAGTTGACAAATTCCTAGCATTATTTCCTCATTGGCCCTTCCAGTATAGTGACGCATTATATCCACATAATCTTTTCCTTACAGTAAACATGTTACAAGAAACACACGAAACAAGTCTGACCAGAAACATATTTCCAAGTAAAACTGCACTCCTCCTCAGTCTTTTATTCTTAAAGGAAGCTATATGCAGGCATAATTATGTGCATAATTATGTTTATTATGTAAAGCAAAATACCAAAAGACAGATGGCAAAACAGGATGGTTTAAATGAGGAAATAAATCAGTTGGTGGAGATGAAGTGTTGAATTAACCAATAATCCGTAGACTGGTAAGATAAATAAGTTGTTACACCTTGTTGTCCAAGAAATTAGTCCACAAAAAAATACTTTTTGCCAAAAGTATTGGGTTACTTGCCTTGACACACGTATGAACTTAAAAGACATTCCATTTTTAATCCACAGGGTTTAATATGACATTTGTCCACCCTTTGCAGCTGTAACAGCTTCAACTCTTCTTCAATTCTTCCAGAAGCATATTTGTCAGTTCACACACTGATGTTGTACGAGGAGACTGGCTCTCAGTCTCCGCTCTCATTCATCCCAAAGGTGTTCTATTGGGTTGAGGTCAGGACTCTGTGTAGGCCAGTCAAGTTTATTCACACCAGGCCTTGGCAGTGGCGCAACTGGCTGAGGCACCTGCACCGTACGCCGGCAACCCGGGTTCGATTCCCGCCCCGTGGTCCTTTCCGGATCCCACCCCGACTCTCTCTCCCACTCACTTCCTGTCATTCTCTCTACTGTCCTGTCCATTAAAGGCATAAAAAGCCCAACAAAATAATCTTTAAAAAAAAAAAAAAGTTTATTCACACCAAATTCTGTCTTTTGTCCTTGTCTGAAAATACACACACACACACACACACACACACACTAGAAACAGTAAGCCACATTTGTTGCATTCATATATTTATGAACAGCATGGGGTTGAGAAATCAATAACAACAGTGCTTTCATGAAAGTTAGCAAATGCGATTACAAAACAGCTTAACATTCCTCAGGTGAATATCAATCAGATGTTACTCATGGGCTCTCTCTGGATGTTTAACACTCTGTAAAGCGCCATGACACATGTGTAATGTTTTGGCGCTATATAAGTAAAATTGAATTGAAATTGATAATTGAGATGTTTTTCTCCCCTCAAAAAGGAGACTCTTCTTACTCCTCCTCCTCCTCCTCTTTTTACTCCTCTTCCTACTCCTCCACTTCCTACTACTCTTCCTACTCCTCCTCTTTCTACGTCTCCCTCTGCATCTGTGTCCAGTTTTGCTCCTGCAGATTTCACTGGTAAATGGCATGTGATGACATACGTATCCTAATTCCGTAACTGGACGCAAAAGAAAGGCCGGATCATGCAAACAGGCTCATTTGTGTAGCACATTCATTCTAGACAATATCCAACATGCTTTACATGTACATTTACATGAGCTGACATGGCACAACAGAAATACACAAACATTATTATGATAAATGCAAACAAACAGCTGATTCGGAATACGGCAACACACCTGGTCTTTAATCAGCCAGAAGAGGACACATGTAACTGGCTTCCTATAACTGCCAACATTCAATTCAAATCCCTCATTCTGGCCTATAGGACACTTACTGGATCTGCTCCCTGCTACCTGACGAGTGTCTGCTGTGACAACCAGCCATTAACGCTAGCAGGTCAAATTCAAGACTCTTTTCCTTTATTATTCCTAGTTGGAGGAATTAGTTGTCTAGTGTTTGGGTCTTTTCTTTTCGACTTACTGTACACCTAAGTAATAATTGTTTTTCCAATATTTGTGGTTTCTGTTATTTTCACCATTGATATTTAATATTGCATTGATATTATTATATTACATGATATTACAGATGGTAATATTGAGCAAAGGGTTGCTGTTTAAGAATGACACTGTCACACTCTCTCTTTCACTCACACACACACACACACACACACACACACACACACACACACACATATGCACACACACACAAACACACACACACAGTATTATACACAAAAGCAATCAAACAGGAGTTACAGGAAATGTTTACAAGAGTCTATTTATTTTTGTGGAGAGAATGTGCAGAACTGAGCGGCGGTCATATTGTGTACTGCTTGGCGGTGCATCTAGTTATACTTATATTTTGTAAGTTGCTTTAGACAAAAGTGTTAACAGAATTCCATAACCAAACGAAAGTGGCATCATCTGCATCCATCTTTATATGAAAGGTTTTAGTCAACTCATATATTTCCAGTGAAGCGGCAGCTGTGTAGCAGCTATTAGAAAATGGATAGTTCCTGTCCTTGATTATGATCGGTTGAATAACGTTCGATGCTGTTGTACTGTATATCTTACCGATATAGCACAGCTGAGACCGCATTTCGTTCTATATTAATGTGCTTAGAAGAATGCATAACAGTTGCGTCAGCTGTGTTGTAGCAGCTGTTGTTTTAGTGTACCTGTTTAGGGTTTTGCATCGAGTGAAGAACGAGAAAGTTAACATTTATGGAAGTGTCAAAGTTGAACAGTCCCCTGTTATACAGTGTCCCAGTGAACACGAATAGGAGCAGAATATAGCAAGACAACACAGTTTACGCTCCACTGGGAATACATGAGCTGGCCAAACAACCATTTCCTCACTGGGCCTTCCATTATGGTACCACCTTTTCTGGTTTATCTATCCACACCATCTTTCAATTGCAGTATACATAACACACACAAAGCAAGTTTGACCAGATAGTAATGATAGTAATGGGGGGGGGGGGGGCAGACAGCTGATGATGAGTGTGGAATGGGTGGAGCTGAACTGGGAGAGAAGGAGATTGTTACACATCTAAAGCATTTGGCAAAACAGGTTTCTAAAGCATTTGGTAAAAAGGCCATCAAAAACATTGTTGGTCATGAAATGAGTCCACAAAAATAAACATTATGGGGAAATTGCTCTGTTGCTAGTTTGGAGTTTAACACGATTTTGAAACTGGAGTTAGAGTTGGGAGTTGGAGTTTAAAACTGTGTTAAACAACAAACTAGCGACAGAGAAATTGGCCCTTTGGGTGTAGTAAAATGTGTTTTGTTGGTCTTAGGGATGTGGTGGCCAAAAACGAGTAAACACAGTTTATCCACCTCTGAAATGTCAGAGATAGAATTTATCCACCTCTTATTACAGTTTATCCACCTCTAAAAAGAGTTTATTCACCAATTGCAACTTTTAACATCACATTTTATTATCCACATTCACAATATGCACACTCATCATCAACCTCCAACATCATCAAACATATTCTGAAAAATCTGATTTGATCACAGAATTCATAGTTTACCAACCTCTTATTTTATTTTACCACTTCCCCCCTGCTTACAGGAATATAACTCCCTAACACAGCTGTAAAGCTTGTGGTTATGGTAATCCTGAGATTCAAAAGAGATACACATGCAGGGAACACACAGTGGGAGCGTGTCTGCTGTCCTGCTTCATGTTCTTCCTCTCTCCTCTCAATCTTCAATCTTATAAACTCCTCTTAACTTGATCCCAGCAACAGTTATCCCTCGGCCTCTGAGTTTGTCTCCAAACTGAGAAAGAACAACAACACAACAAGATAATGAATGATAGCAGCTTTTTGATTTCTTATTTAATGTCTCCTCAGGTGCAGGGTCGGTTCTTACATTATTCAACATTAGTTTGCCATTTGTTATTTGTGAACTAGTAACTACATGGACCATACTTGGAGCACCTGGGTGCACCAAACTCATCACCAGCTAGTGGTCCCCTTGGAGATCCACACATCTAACCACTAGACCAATCACCACCACCATCCTGTGCATTTTATTCCCCTAGACTCTAGAATTATTGAGAAGAAGCCATTCATACACCTAGTGTAGATTGAACAGTTGTGTAATTACAGCAGTGCAGTATATCATACATGACCTCCTACTGTACCTAGAGACCAACTGTGAAGAACAACGTTACTTACCGGCTTCAGAATCTGCTCCTCAATCTCAGTTTCATTTAGATTTACAGTTGAGGAGACCTTCAGACGCATACCAACAACAACATCTGTGGGGAGGAAATATATATGGCTGTGAATTTGGGATATTTTTTTTTTTTTTTTTTTTAATTTTGGTCAAACCTGAACACATGCACAGACAGGCAAACACACACACACACACACACACACACACACACACACACACACACACACACACACACACACACACACCATACTGGTAGTACCAGTTTGACAAACACATACCCAGTAATTAAGTGCTCGCCTATCACTCTTGAGCCTGGTCTGGACCATGCCGTTAATTCTGCATTTTTTAGTGCTCTAGCTAGCTTTAAGGGAAGTATTTAAAGTGGAATTTAAATATCTAGGTAACACTTAACCTTCAAAAATACTGCAGAAACACAAATTTTAGTTCCCTTGGCCTCTGGCCTCTTTACAATTTTAAAGATTTCAAGTATGCCTGTTTTGCATATACAGTAGCCTAAGGCAACATATTATCTTGCCCCTCCCCCACTGAAAGAATTGAGAGTGGTGGTAGTACAAGGGCATCAACCTAAGGGGTGTAATACCTTTTAAGTCGGGTTCAGACCAAAGATTCCCTACGAGACGAGACGCGACGGTCTAAAACCTCGCAAAGTTCTGTGACTAAACATGTTGAACATGCTTGCAACATCCTTGCAACTATGTGTAACTCCTAATTCACACCACTGCAACTCGGTCTCATTGCGTCGGGAATCTTTGGTGTGAATTGAGCTTAGGCGCACCACATTTGGGCAAACTGTTTAGCATATTTCACTATGTATGACAATCACAGAATCTGCTGTATTTTGTCTTATCTGTTGTTGTTAGTGTTTGTCTTGCCTCTAAAACTATGAGGATGCGGCATGCTTGTTCCTTGTTTTTATATATATTGTTTTATGTATCACTGGTGGTAAATGTATTTGCAAGAGCTGATGCATCCAGATGTATCCGCACCTGCTGTGGGAATGATGCTCTCTTCCAGTTCGGTGGCGATTAGGTCCAGTGCCTGAAAGCTGTCCACTCTAAACACATGGTCTGATGCTGGAGGAGATGCGATGCTGTTGAGCTCTGCTAGCGCTGACGCAATGTTAAAGGCATTTCCAATCTGTCACAAAAGAAAGATAATTAGCATCTCACATTAGGGGAAATTCTCAGAGGATCCCTGGCACATCACAGCCAGAGTGAGTTGGAGAATCAATCTACCAGATGTAAGGTGTAACTAGATGCTCCTTAAACTCAACTTGCTGTGCAAGGTGCCATACACCAAAGATCAGAGGATTAGTGACCCCAAATAAATATGGAACTTGGGTGTCTGAGCTGTGCTGGAGGTGCAGTGGATATGTGAATATTATACAGTATGAACACATAGTGTAGCGCCACATGCAGTACCTCAATAGCGGATATGGGAATATACAGTATGAACATAATAGTGTAGCCCCACATGCAGTACCTCAATAGCGGATATGATAAATTAGACAATTGGGTTGGCTGTAAAACGAATTGCCCCTCGGGGATTAATAACGTTTTCGGAATCGGAATCGGAATCTGAAGTTCTATCGGGAAGACTATGCCATGAAATATATGTGTGTGTGTGTGTGTATACACACACACACACACACACATGTATATATATATATAAAAACAAAAATTATATATACATGTATATAAATGCAATATGTTGTTGTTGCTCCTCATACCCCAATAGCGTATCTAGTGATGTTTTTCCCATCAGCCTCTGCTGTGACGTTGGGATAGAGTGAGGCATCCGATGACTGGCCATCTGTGATGACAATCAGGATCCTGTTGGCCTCAGGTCTTGCTCCAGCAGAAGGAATAAACACATTTTCCCTGTAATACAGTACATATTAATGATAATCTTGCTATAATGACCTTTTCATAAACAACACAGAAAGATACATGGATTCTTAGTTCTATGTCCTCTCCACATCATAGAATCCAAATGCAAGTGACCATGTTCACCATTTTGATAAAAAGCATTCAGAGTAGAGGAAGAGTTGCAAACGTTTGAGGTGAGCATCTACAGTAGTGCAGAAGGATAATGGGTCTGTTGAGACAGATGAAGTTATCAGGTTAGATACACTAGTCCTCATTTAAGACTTACACAACTGTTCTGATACCGCTTGCAGTGTTTGTGCCTCCTCCAGTTTGGCTGATGCTGTCCACCTGATTTTCAAATCCTGTTCTATTGAACTGACTAAAGTCCACATGAATGGTCGTTGAGCTGGCGTACTGTACAAATGCAAACTGCAGACACAAAATACAAAAAAAAAATGCTCAGTATGGAGCAACATCTCCTGAAAACTTGGATATTTGGACAATTTCTTAGTTTATTTAAAGTTTACTTGAACTGATCCAACATTAAAATAAGCCAGAGGAGTCGAACTCACTAAGGTGTCAAACTGAAGGAGAGCACCGGTCACATTCTTCACAAATGTTTTCATGGTGGTGAACTGAGCTGCTCCAACACTCCCAGATCCATCCAGCAGGAAGACAATATCTGCAGTCTCTGAAGTAGGACATTATTACTGATCATTTATCTTTTATCATGAATGATTGTGTGAATGCAAAAAAAATAATCATGATGTGCTGTTCATCATGACAGTCCTACAGTATATGGTACAGTGTCAGTGTATGATTGGGTTAATTAAAAATAGTCAGGTAAAATGTCACATGAAAATGTCCAAGATCATCAGGTAGCCTATAATGTCACACGATTGCAGTCGGAGGTGGCCATGCTTTTTTAAATGTCAGACATCAGTATGAGAAGAAGTGTACTTACCCTGGGCAGTAGTACACCCACCTGTTGGGAAAACACACATCATGAGATGCACACACTCATCCAAAGACTATAAGGCCGGGTCCCTAGCTACAGCCCTGGGAAACCATGGAGTGGTAATAAAAGAAGCCTAGATCATATACATCACATATAACAACATGAAATAACTTGCCAGTAAAGCAAACATTTCTTATAATCAGATCAGACAAAGCTTACTCATTGCCAACATGAAGACACACAGTGGAAGTGGATTCATCATTGTCTGTTTTTCTTTGTTTAACCAGATCTTGAGACCTGCACCTGTGGAAAAAAAAACATTAGGCACATTAACATTATTAACATTATATTATGTAGATTTTCTGTTTATTTTGCCATTTTAAATAGTTAACAAATGTGCTATCCAGGACAATCAAGATGATAGCCTACCTGTTACGTTTTCACAATAAATCATTTCACAAATAAATATTTTTCATTTAAATGTTACATCTGTCTTAAATAGGGATATCATGTTTTGAATAGGTATAGAGACTGTTTGCAATCTAATGAAAAGGAAAATCTGTGTGTGAATATTCATGCAACATCACTGTGAGCAGATACGACACACAATAACCCACTTCCTGGTAAGAACACAAGCAAAGGCCAAAGCCATGTAAAAACATACTCATTGAATGAACCTGAACTCAAAAGCCAAATCCTGGACTTTTTTTGGTGATACTATAGTCCCCGTCAGATGTAATAAAAGACATGTCTGGGAAACAGAGAACGCAACTTGGGTCTGTATAGCACCTTTGTCCTTGGCTTTTTCCCCAGTTAGCCTATTAGCCTGTTTGATGCTCACTGAGCTCAATGCAAATTAAACCAGCTAGGCTAACTGACAAAAACATGCCAATAGGTATGGTGAAAGGTATGATGTGGGGCTATTTTAAAGGGACACTTCACCGATTAGCATTAAGCTTTGTATCTTTAGAAAACCAGTCATGTTTTTGAATGGTCGTGCATCATTCCCTCAGTTTGCCTTGAGATGGGAGAAATACGGATTTCAATGTTGGACTTCCTGCTTTTACATAATTTAAAACAGGAAGTCCCTTTCATGGGTTTCATTGAAATCCGTATTTCTCCCATCATTTACAAAGCTTAATGCTATCGGTGAAGTGTCCCTTTAATTCCAGAGGCCAAGGGAACTTTATCAGGATGCAGTATCCTGAATCCATAAAATAACTGGCCTTTAAAAATGAAAATTTAACATAGTATACTTATGGCCCCTGTATTGTAAGGAAGAACATTTATTTATTTATGATGCAATATGATACAAATTTAGTCTAGTTTTCACCATACTAAGCTCAATCTTTTAAGATTGAATATTAGTCTGGAGAGGCTGCGCTTTGTTTCTGCACTTCGCGTCGCTTAAGTTTCGTTAACGTCACGTCACGTCACGTAACGTTGTCTCTTTCTCTTAGCATGTAATCCAATTATGTAATCAGATTTGTTTGTCTCTTCCTCATTTTTCTGAAATGAGTGTAGCTTGGCACACAGACAGAAAATAACAGGCAGGTGCTGGATTACTGCGCCAATACGCGTTTTTAAAGCTGATGATACATGGAGCAGCTTCTTGAGCAATGTTGCTGGGCAACCACATAACCAGTTCCATGTGTCATGAATGGATGGTCATGAAAATCGGCCAACTAATGATTTATTTATTTATTTATTTATTTATTTTTTTAATGGTGCTCCATCAGTAGGCTACATAGGAAAATTGTCTAGCAACATTGCTCAAAACCTTGCCTTGTCTAGTCAGTTTAAGGTTTTGAGAACTGAAATGAAGGGTGTTCATGAACTACAGTTCAATTGTTTGTTGGTAAATAGCACAGTCCAGTTGTCACCTGCAAGAAAACGGCCTCCATATCTTCTCTGGCAGATATGGGCATTGTATTGTCACTGAATAGGAAAAAAAAGCTATTGAGAATTTGAACATTTTGAAAAGGACTCTTTTGACGACAGGGATCATTACAAGACAAGAAAGTTTAGATAACTACAAGCAGTGGTGGACATACTTGAGTACATTTACTCAATTCCTGTATTTAAGTCACTTTTTCCATGTATCTGTACTTAACTTGAGTATTTCAATTTTGTTAAACTCATTACTTTTACTCCAATATGTTTCTAGGCTGACTATCTTACTTTTTACTTCAGCTGTGCTGCAGCTCCTTTTGGAAAAAAGACTGTCCAAATACATGTGTACTTACATGTGTTTTTTCTATTAAGGAAGCTAGGCTTTACATAATGGTGTTGCCTAACCTATGTAGGCCCTAATTGTTATATCCACTATTTACACCTTGTTGACCCCTTTTCACAATATTGGTGATGTTTCCATAACTAGCCTCAAGATGCCGCCGAGGAAATGATTATAGACAATGATATACTATCTGACACTATCAAATACAAAAAGGAATGTCTTGAACTAGTCCAAAAGTGTAAAGCATTCAACAAAGCCAAAAGTTGTTACTTTGGAGTATCTAAGATCTCATTAATTTGCTTTTAGTTCTTTCTACACACAAAATGTCTTAATTGATTCTGTCCTGAATGAAGGAGAAAGGCTCAATGAGTGCCGAATCATTTCAACAATAGTAGGCTAAATGCAACTGTAGGCTAATGGACTTTTACTTTTGATACTTAAGTACAAAAAAGTATACTTTTGTACTTCCACTCAAGTGAAAATGTAAAAGGAGGACTTCTACTTTTACAAGAGTAACATTTAACCACTTTCACACAAGTACAGGGTTGTGTACCTTTTCCACCACTGACTACAAGTTAAAATACAATGCACGGTCTTGTCTCTCTTGTCACTCAGGAAAGATATACTGTACTGATGTTGTCAGACATGCAAGCAGAACAGAATAAAACAATTAAGACGTTGCATTTACCGTTCCTTGTTTGAACCTTCCACAGTCTAATCCCACACCATCTGTCATTCCAACCACGATAACAATAGCTACTAGGAAACTAGGCACCTCCCAGAGAAAGTATGCAGTCGTGCCAGTTTCAGATGCACTCTGTCACAGGTGACCAAGAAGTCTGGCGAGACGCACACCATTGTTGTCCTCATGCATAGCTGCCTGTCGCATTCTAGAGTTTAGGCTACAAGAGATAGAGGCCGAAAGCTTGAGTCCAAAAGCAGAGCTGTGCGAGCGGGCCAAACCAGAGTTTCGTTATGCTGATGTATCAGGTGTAGTTACTCAATTTACCTGGGTGACTCTGTTTAACCCCATGGATTGTATCATGCTTCTGCTACAAGCATATTTGTGGTCAGACAGATTTGTTCAGCCAGTGAAGCACAATATTTTTTTTTTTCCAACAGCTGTTGAAAAAGTATTGGATTTGCACAGTAGGCTTACTGCTTTGGATCTATCCCATTTTCAGAGGGTTGGCATGAAGTGGCACGCGCATGTAGACCAAAGCCTGTGCAAACATGCAGAATGAAAAAAAAAACTCATGAAAAAAAAGTAAATCTAAAGTGAGATAAGCGTTAGTTGTTTTTCAGTGAACCTAACTTCCTTGTGGGAGTACTGATAGCCTACTGTCAGGGAACACCTGCAGCCTTCTACTGTATGTCCGCGCACCTCCGATGCCCTCTGCTTCCCACGGATAATTGGTCTTTATGGAAGCCCATTTCTGCCAGATTAAAACTCAAACCTATGAGATTTAAATTAATAATGTTCAAATAAGTGTTCTTGTTTTAATGTGTTCAATCATGTATTTGGTATGCTCATCATTGTGTATGATAATCTGCTATATAAATATCGTTTGAATTTGAACTGTTTCCTCACAGGAATGAAGACAGGTCTGGCACTGCACATTGTCCACCTCCGTGCTTGATGTCTTGAAGTTATTCCCTTAATTGTGTGGTTAGTGTTATGGTGTGTAGTAGTGGTCTTGCATTCCCCCTCTGTCCTGTTGGCATGTCGAACATCCTGTAGCTTATTCACCTGCTCTTATCATGTGTGTCAAGTGAAGTGAAGTGTGTCTTAATATTGTACCACTCCCTCAATGTAGCCTGACACAAGAACAAACAGCAGGTTCTATATTACAATTTTCCTCCAGTCTCTTGCATCTGATGTAGCTTAATTAAGCCCTGAGAGGCTGTAGGTTCCAGTGATTTTAGAACAGCTAAGGAGAGTTGTTAGGCACAAATCCAAAGATCCTTGATTACTACTCCCCCTCGCCTTCAAATTTCTCTAACAATGCACAAAGCAGAGTCGTTTTTTTTGTTGACTGCATTTGTAAGATATGAATAATAAGAAGAAAGAAAGGTGTGTGGTATAGTCAGGTCACAAGTAAAGCAAGCGGATAACTGAGTTTGAGCATTAATGAAATCATCTGGGCAGGTGGCAGGACTCCATGGAGGGGGGAGAAAAGGTTCAGAAAGTGGGAAGATTGCATTGCTTTTCTGTGCAACTAAAGCATGCAGGCTAGCGGTAATAAATGTGGGGCAGGAGGAGCAGAGGTCCAGTCTTCATATGTTGGCTTTCCAGGCAGTGGCAAGCGAACAGTTCCTCTGAAGAAAAGGCTACCTGAGCATAGAGAGTGATTGACGGGGGATAATGTTCAAAACGAAGTACTGTATGCGTGAGATGCTTGAGATCATAAGCGTGTTTATAAGCGTGTTGTGTGTTTATAAGCGTGTTGCGGTGCTGCTTTGGGTCACAAACACTGCAGTCTCGGTCAGCTGGCACAGCTGCTACGGACGTTCAGTTTGGTTCTGCAGGTGGACCAGAATTCATCTGCAAACCCCAGAGGAGTAACATGTCCAGCCAGAAACCTCCAGACAGGGTTGACGATGGAGAAAGGGTCCGGCATGGGACAGACTGAACACACGTCAGAATCCAAAGCAGGGGTAAGCAGGCAACAGCTACACATCCAAGACAGCTGGCTGTGTTACCATTGAACTGGCAAGACGGCAGGTATGATGTGTGTTTACATCAAAAACAGATTAGAACGGGACAACAGACACCGATCTGAGGCTGCAAACAATGCTCATTATTATGGCCTGCTGTGTATATAGCCTCTATGCATAGACCATGGAAGCCAGTCACAGCCAGAGTGCTTGTTGGCCGTCAGATCTTGAGCTTTTAAAGAAATAAAGAATTGAAAAAACAGAACATTCAAAGCCAAAATGCAGTTTAATATGCAGTTGAAGAAATAACACCACCATATACAAAGGCAAACCGGTCAGTAGTCAGAAAATAAAGCAAAAGCCAATCAAAAGTGAACAATCTAAAGTAAGGCAGACAAGTCCACAAACAAATTCAACAAGGGGCATTGGTCAAGAGAAATCACATCAATACGAGTAAAACAGGCTATAGAATTCCACAAAGACAATCTTCTTTTTCCTTTTTTTTTAATGGCAGTTTACAGACGTGTGTGGCGCCTTTCCACTACAGGGTAAAACCCCGGTGTTTGGGGTAAAGCCTCGGACTTGACGTCTTTCCATGATCGGGGCCGGCCCTGGGCCAGGGCTCAAACGGCCTCAGGCCGGCCCCGGAGTTGGGCAGGGCCGGACCGAGGCCAGACCGAGGACTTCGAATGGTAATAGGAATGGAATCAAACGTAACAATGTTTTTAGCCTAGCCAGCTAGCTGCTACCATTATGTCAGTTATTTGTTTCGGGAAAGTAAAATATAAATAAAAATGGACGCTAGTTTTCACGTGTTATACCACTTTGCAGCATTCCTGGTCACCCCGTTTTGAGTCAGTGCTTGATTTGTTTAGGTAGTAAAGTTGCCAGCTAGTTCTCCAACGTCCGAGTGAGGGGCTGCTACAGTCAGCTTTCATGCAGAACTAGCCTATTAACCTACCGTTAATATTAGCCTATGTAGGCGTAGGCTACGTTTTAGTTTCAGCACTAATGTCGGAGGTTACTTCTGCTATGATAGGCGGCGATATGCATCTCTCCCGGGAAATTAACGTAGGCTATTACGTTTGTATAGTAAACATTCCAAGTTCACGTAAAACCCCAGTGTTTAACTCAGTAGTGGAAATACAACACTGGGGCTAGGCACCGGTGTTTAAGACCGGGGTAAAGCCTGGGGCTGGCCCAGGACCGTAGTGGAAATGTCCCAGTACTGTACAGTAGTGCATTACCGCCATCTTCTGGACTGAGGTGTGATGTCACAATACATACTGTGTAGTTTGCTTACAGTAATTTAATTCTTAACTTCAGAATACTCTCTACATATCAGAAGTATCCTTTTTTCAGAAGAAGTTCATAAGGTAAGATAAGGTAACTTTATTTAGGCTATATAGCGCATATATGCAAGTAGTTAAAAACGAACACATTTTAAGAACAAGCGAGGTGTTTAGTCTCCCAAACACAGCTGTAACTCTTGGGATTATATTATGGTAATAATGAGATACGAAAGAGATACACAGGAAACACACAGTGAGAGTGTGTCTGTTGTCCTTCTTCATGTTCTTCCTGATTCCTCTCAGGGTTTAATCTGGTAAACCCTTCTTAACTTGATCCCAGCAACAGTTATTCCTTTGTCTCTGAGTTGGTCCTCAAACTGAGAATTCGAACACAGCAAGATAATTAATGATTACAGCTTTTGATTTCTTATTGAATATATCTTCAGGTAAAGGATCCGTTGTTATATTATGTAATACTTGTTATTTATTAGTGAACTAACTACATGGACCATAACCCTGGTGAAGCTCCTGGAAACAAACTTGCAACCAGCTAGAGTTCTAGTCCGCATATCAACTGTTGTGTAAACCTGGAGAACCACATAGTTAGTGTTCTACTTGGAGAACCAGACATCTAACCACTACAACTGCTGGTGTTCTACTTGGAGAACTACAAATCTAACCACTAGAATTGCTAGTGTTCTACTTGGAGAACCACAAATCTAGCCAGTTAGTGTACTTGGAGGGCCTCACATCTAACCACTATAGGCCATTCACCACCCCCATTTCAAAACATGCTTTACGTGTAATTTCCATAGACTCTAATATTATTAAATGATGGCCCATGATACACATGACCTCCTAGAGGCCTACCGTAGGACAACTTTTACTCACTGGCTTTAGAATCTGCTCCTCAATCTCAGTTTCATTTAGACTTTTGGTTGAGGAAACGTCCAGACGCATACCAACAACAACATCTGTGGGGAGGAAAGGTAGATAAGGCTGTGAATTTGGAATGAAAATACACATTAGCCACGTTTACATGGACAGTTTTTTTGTCATTCCGATTAAACTATTCCGATTGAAAAATTTCCGCCGTCTGTTTACATGGGCTACTTTCTACTGCTTGTAATCGCTTTAGAATCTTTGAGCGGAATAGCCGTTGTTTGCTACTTTCCATTGGGAAGATATAGCTGTCAATCCGAATGACCATATACATGGGTGTTCATTCAGAATAGGAACGGACTACACCACCTCTTCCATTCCAATTACAATTCTGATCGGATCAGGATTTTCATTCTGATTGAGGTGTTTATATGGCGATTCTTAATCCGATTGAGCTGTTTTTCCGTTTGTAATCGGAATAGAAGTGTCCATGTAAATGGGGCTATTGTTGGGTAGTAATGGATTGCATGTAATCTGGATTAGGTAATCAGATTACAAAAATCAAGTAACTGTAATCAGTCCAAATTACAAAAAATGTAATCGGATTATAGTTGCATTCTTGGGGATTACTTGATTACATGTTATAATGCAGACAATGCAACTTTTTGTGTAATTGCTATAATATAATGTTTTAATTTGACAAGCAGCTCATTCATTTTCACTATGGTGCAACTGGTTACAGTATCCATATCTTAATTGGGTCCACATGCTCACAGGGATTTGGGTTCGAATCCAGCCCAGCCTATAGGTCATTTCCCCATCCCACCCTATTTCTCCTTCTCACTCACTTCCTAACACTCTCTAAACTATCCTGGCAGTTAAAGGCATAAAAGCCCCCCAAACACATTATATATATATATATATATATATATATATATATATATATAAAATATTAAAAATAAAGTTGCTCACTTGACTACAATTAGCATAAACTTTTAGGAGTTAGGAGGTTGTGTTAGGAGAGGAGGTGCTCTTGGCCGAGGTATAATGAACAGATTTTTGAAGATAGTGAGGAACACCCCTTCTCGAGTTGGCCTGGGTGTTCCCAGATTTTATTCACGCTGCTAAGGAAACTAACACCCAAATTTTCGCCTGATGTTGGCGACCAATCACAGAACAGGGGAGAAAGCAAGACCATGATGAGCTATGCAGACGCATTTGATAGACATCCGTGGCGCCCAATGAACGGATCTGGGCATTTTTTTCAAATACGAGAAAATGAACGTCTGGTTGCCAGATAGGCGCTAGCCAGGCTATTCTCGGGTAGGGATTGGTAGTACATTGCACCATCAGGGAACTACAGATGTGAATCGCCTGGTAAGGTTGAAGTAGTTTTGTATCAGTGCAAACTGTATTTGCAAGGCAAGTCTATCAGGTGTTACCTAGTTACATAGCTCCTTAGTTTAGCCTTGCAATCCATCTGTAGGTTAAGGTATTTCGGTGGTCAATGTATTTGCAAGTGCTGATGCATCCAGATGTACCCGAGCTGTACCTGCTGATGTGGGAATGATGCTCTTCTCCAGTGTGCTGGCAATTTGTTCCAGCACCTCAAAGCTGTCCACTCTAAACACATGGTCTGATGCTGGAGAGGATGCGATGCTGTTGAGCTGTCCTAGTGCTGTGTCAGAGGTAAAGGCATTTCCAACCTGTCACACAAGGAAGATAATTAGCATCACACAAGGAAGATAATTAGCATCTCACATTACAGGAAATTCTCTGAGGATTCCTGGCTCATCACAGCCAGGTTTAGTTGGAAAATCAATCTACCAGATGTAAGCTGAGATGTTCCTTAAACTCAACTTGCAAGGTGCCAACACCACAAATATCAGAAGATCAGGAGAGTGTCCATATAATGACTAAAGTGGGAGTCTCTGTGCTGCAGGTGCTATAGATAGCATATCTGCTAATTGGACAAATGTGAATATTTATATTAATAGTGTAGCACTACATACCTCAATTGTGGATGTAGTAGTATGTTTTCTTAAATATATTTATATATTTTTTTAAATCACGCAGGTGAGTGCTACTTTTGGTTTGTGGTTAGAGAGGTACTGTAAATCACTTTGGGTGCCGTAATAGTGCTATATTTAATTAAATGTGTTGTTGTTGCTGCTCCTCATACCCCAATGGCGTATCTAGTAATATTTTTTTCATCAGCCAGCGCTGTGACGTTGGGAAAGTCTGTAGCATCTTGGGACAACCCATCTGTGATGACAATCAGGATCCTGTTGGCCTCAGGTCTCGCTCCAGCAGAAGGAATAAACACATCTTCCCTGTAAGAATGAATGACAATGATAATATAGTGATATTTTATAAACAACACAGATATGGATGAGTTGATGTACTGTATGTCCACTCCACATCATAACATCTTGATGCAGGTAACCTTTTTCACCATTCTGATGAAAAACATTCAGAGTAGAAAAATAGTAGGTGACTGTCTAAGGGAGGGTAAAGGGGCTGTTGAAACAGATATATGCATCAGGCTAGATACACAACATAATTTATGACTTACACAACTTTTTTGATCCCCTTTGGAGTGTTGGTTGATCCTGATATGTAGTTGATACTGTCCACCTGATTTTCAAATCCTGTTCTATTGAACTGAGAGAAGGTCACATGGATGGTTGGAGTGGAGGAGTACTTTGCAAACGCAAACTGCAGAAACAAAATTAAAAATGTTCAGTAGATGGAGCACCATCCCCTGAGACTGACATGGCAATGTATTACTAATTAAAAGTTTGTTTAAACTGACCAACACTAAAATAACATTGAGCCAGAGAAGAGTCCAACTCACTAAGGTGTCAAACTGAAGAAGAGCTCTGGTCACATTCTTCACAAATGTTTTCATGGTGTTGAACCGAGTTGCACCAACACTCCCAGATCCATCCAGCAGGAAGGCAATATCTGCAGTCTCTGCAAGTAGGACATTATCACTGATGATGTGCCTTTTATTATGAATGATTGTGTGTGGGAGCATTCATGTTGACTGAGAAAAACATAATTAAGATGTGTTGACTAAACTCCTATGTATTACAGTGTCATTGTATGAGGCTAATAGTCATATCACAATCAGGTAAAATATCACATGAAAATGTCCAAGATCATCAGGTAAAATGTAACGCGATTGCAGTTGGTGGCCATGTGATGTAAAATGCATTTTAAATGTCAGTAGGCCAGAGGAGGAGCACTTACCCTGGGCAGTAGTACACCCACCTGTTGGGGAAAACACACGTCATGAGATGCACACACTCATCTCACAATGACTTACTAAAATAAGATGCTATTGGACTACAACATATACTTTGAGATCACACAGGCTAATTTGATCAAGCAGGAAGACAATTAAAAGTTAAAACTTTCAGTTGCACCTAGTTAATTCTCTTTACAGAGCTATGATTTGTATTCATGGCTGTTTTTATCATGATAACTTTTTAGAATTATATATTATTATTATTATCATTATTACTTATTTTCTGATAATTACCGGCGGACAATACATTATCCCTTACTTAATGTAGGCTATATCAGGTCAAATTCCTAATAAAATAATGATAATGATAATGATAATAATACATTATGTTGAACTAATAATAATACTGTATAATGTGTATTGCTATTGTTTGATGGCCTGGATACCAGACTCTGACTTCGCAGAGAGTCTGGCCTAGATCCATTGTCAAATGTTTTATTTCCTGGTTGGTGGAAACTTGTCTGAAGTTTGAAATCATTTGAGTTCTATCACTAAAGTTTGGTAATGACTTCACTTTAACCACAAAGGAAACAGCGATAATGATAGACTTGCAACTTAAACGGTTGGTAATGACGTATGTTAACCAGGGGGGACACAACAATGAAGTAGGCTTGCAACTTAAACATAGGCCTAATCGCTCTCTGGAACGCCGTCTGTTCGCTGGTTGATCCGGATTCCAACAAGCTGGCGAACTGCTTTGGACAAAAGCATCTGTCAAGACCCATAACCATAACTGTTGAGTGTTTAATGTAGGATTATGAACATCCTGTACATTTTTCTTCATGACAGAAAACTGAGGAAAGACAGTTGCCGGGCCCCTAGCTACGTCCCTAAATAAATGATCATAAAAGAAGCCTAGATGATATACATCACATAACATGAAACAACTTGCCAGTGAAACAAACATTTCTTATAAACAGATCAGACAAAGCTTACTCATTGCCAACATGATGACACACAGTGGAAGTGGATTCATCATTATCTGTTTTTCTTTGTTTAACCAGATCTTGAGACCAGCACCTGTGAAAAAAAAACATGTTATTATTTAGATGTTGTGTTTGTTTTATATTTTAAATAGTTGACACATATGCTATCCAGGACTGTCAATGATTTTATATGATATCATAGCCTACTTGTTTATGTTTTAAAGCTTCAGTTCACAGATCAATCTTTTTCATGAAAACGTTTCATCTGTCTTAAATAGTAGGCTAGATACTGTTTTCAATCTGATGAAAAGGAAACACTGTTAAACAGATACTCCACACAATAGCCCACTTCCTGGAAAAAACACAAGCCAAGGTTTTTTTTAATGCGATCATACAGTGACACATGATAGATACTTTTTGAGCAGTGTTGCTGGGCAATCACATAACCAGTTTCATATGATCTGATTGGATGATCATGGAAATTCGCGTATAAAGATTAAAGTTTTTTTGGGAAAAAAAATGGTGCTCCATATTGTTGGTAATTTCTTTAATACCAAAGTGGTCTGGAAACTCAGGATGGAGGTCAATCAGGAAACGGGCTTTATTCTCGCAATGGTGCGCACCAAGGGAGAGAGAAAAGAGCTTTACTTCACAAAAAATCTCTCTGACTTGTACATAGAATTACTAAGCTTTAAGTGAATTACAATCAAAGGGGAGCATGAGCTGTTGGTGACAAAGGGAGGTGTGAAAGCCCCCCATTCTTGCCCACCTAAAGTACATAATTGAGAATCACACCTGGGATACACAACGATGCCTATTGAATTCAGAACACAAATGGTGTTCTGACTACAGACCACAGACACCAAAGCGTAAAGACATCACATACAGTAATACACAAAAAAATACACGCACAAGGGTAAAATATGGATTTTCACTACTTTCGATATCTATGGGAACATGCCTGAACTTCTATAGGCTACATAAGAACATTGTCCAGCAACATTGCTGAAAACCTCGCCGTGTTTAATCAGTTTAAGGTTTCAAGAACTGTGAGTGTTCATGAACTATATAGTCCAATTATATGATGGTAAACAGCACAGTTCAGTTCAATCAGTTGTCACCTGCAAAAATGTATTAATTAAATTAAAAATAATGGGCACGGACTCAATATCCTCTCTTGGCAGATGGGCATGTTAACACAAAAAAGCAATTGTGAATTTGAACATTTAGAAAATGACTCTTTGCAAGTAAAAGAAAATAAAACAAATTGGCCTTTGCACTTACCGTCCCTTGTTCTGACAACCTTACAACGTCTAATCACACTCCATCTGTCATTCTAATCACAGTAACAATATATAGCGACTAGGAAACATGAAGTATGCAGTCATGCCACTTCGTCATGCCATACTGTAGGCATAGACAATCAAGTAATGTGGCAAGACACGCATCTTTTTTTCCTCATACTTACTGTAGCTGTCACATTCTACAACTTAGGCTACTGAATGAGAGAGAAAGCCAAAGGAGAAATATAGAAGTCGAACAACTGCAGTCCGAGAACTGAGTTGAGTGTCCTAAGCGGACCAAATTTAATTGAGGGTTTATCAGGTTTAGTTAGCTAATTTACTTGTCTGTAGGGGACTATCTGTTCAACCCCATGGATTGTATGCTTCTTCCACAAGCATATTTGTGGCCAGACAGATTCTTTCAGAAAGTGAAGCGCAAGATTCAGCTGTTGAAATATTAAACCAAAAACTGCTTTGGATCTATCAGTTTTACTCAAAACCTGTGCAAACAAAACCCTTGCAAACATGTATATTATATAATTATAGGAGTAATCCTGTAGTGATATGAGTGTATTGTTTTTTCACTTCCTCATAGGAGTACAGAGGCCACAACAGACTGTATGCAGTTTAAGCCTACTGCCAGAGAACACCTGTAGCCTTCTACGACCACGCACTCCCGATGCCCTTTGTTTCCCCTGGATAACTGGTCTTTATGGAAGCCCATTTCCACCAGATTTAAACTCAAAACTATGAAATTCATAATTCTGATAAATAAAGTCAAACTTTTAAGATTTAAAGTCAACATTATGAGTTTCAAAATCATATGACCAATAAAATCATAATAATGATTGTCAGTAATTGTCAGATAAAAAGTCTTAGTCTTATCTTAATGTATTTAATTTTTTCTGTGTTGTATGCAATGTACTGCCATTGTGTATGATAATGTGATATAGCAGGTTTCACGTGTGAAATGTGATATAGCAGGTTTTCCTCCAGACTCCTGCATCTGATGTAGTTTAATTAAACCTCGAGAGGCTGTAGGTTCCAGTGATTTTAGAGCAGCTAAGAGCAGTTATCAGGCACAAGGCCAAAGATGCTTGATTTACTACTCCGCTTCAGCCTTCTCTGACAACGCACAGGCAGCAGATCAGTTTTTTGTCAAAGACTGCAAGATATCGAGAATAGAGCACACAGGTATGGTCAAGGTAGCAAGTTACGTTGTGTCAGAAATATTCACACATCAACCACGTGACAAACCCCTGTGCTACTAAAACCAAGTGAGGAAAAGATTGACAACTTGTATTCTGACAAGAAGACACAGAGGTCCAAAAAAAAAAAAAAAACACATTCAAGCCAAAATGTTCAAAGGCAAAATGCAGTTTAATACAGTTGGAGAAATAACACCGAGAATATACAAAGGCAAACCGAAAATAAAGCAAAAGCCTATCAAAAAATGAACCATCTAAAGTAATGCAGACAAGTCCACAGACAAATTCAACAAGGGTCATTGTTCAAAAGAAATCACATCAATACGAGTGAAACAGGCTATAAAAATTCCACAAAGATGGTCTTCTTTTTTCTTTTTTTTTATGGCAGTTTACAGACATAGCCTACAGTACTGCATTACCGCCATCTTCTGGACTGAGGTGTGATATTATTGGGCTGTCAGTGGTTTGCTTATGTAATTTAATTCTTAACTTCTCTTGTTCTTCTCTTCTTTCAGAGTACTCTCTACAGAAGTAGGCTACATACTGTAATCTTACATTTTCTACCTCTCCACAATATAGACATGCTCCAGTCTGTCATTTCCCTATTCTACTGTATGTGTAATGTATGTCTGATAGTTAGCCTTGTGAACCAACCTTGGCCGGGTTTCCCAGATTCATTAAGAAGCTAAGTGCTAATAACTTCTTAGGAAGAAGTTGTTAGCACTCAAGAGCTTCTTAACGAATCTGGGAAACCCGGCCCTTGTGAGTCCTCTTTTTTAACTATCACTTCCTCCTCCTGATCCCATTTATTCTGCCACATTTTATTAGCAGCCGTCTATTTTCAGAAGAAGTTTGTAAGGTATAGGCTAAAGGTAAGGTAACTTTATTTATATAACGCATATGCGAGTAGTTCAAAACAAACACATTCTAAGAACAGACGAGGTGTTTGGTCTCCCAAACACAGCTGTAACTCTTGGGATTATATTATGGTAATAATGAGATACAAAAGAGATACACAGGAAACACACAGTGAGAGTGTGTCTGTTGTCCTTCTTCATGTTCTTCCTGATTCCTCTCAGGGTTCAATCTTATAAACCCTTCTTAACTTGATCCCAGCAACAGCTATTCCTTGGTCTCTGAGTTGGTCCTCAAACTGAGAATGAACACATGCAGCAAGATAAGGAATGATTACAGCTTTTGATTTCTTATTGAATATATCTTCAGGTAAAGGGTCAGTCGTTATGGGCGTATTCACACCAGGAAGGTCCGTTAGTTCACTTATTTGGTCCGGACCATTTTTTTTTTCTTTTTTTCTTTTTTAGTGCGGTTCGCTTTCACACCGTGATTATTGCAACCGGACCAGAATTTATAAACAAAAGCACATGTGCTAAGGTCGTCCAACCATTGGCTGGTAAACGTGTAGGTGGGGTGAAGAATAGGAAGCCAAAGTCAAAGTTGGCCCACGTAAATACTATGTTTGCGTACTGTACTCGTTATTATCCTAGCAATATAGTTTATACAGTTACAGCTTTGCAGAAGTGCTTGAGCGTCAAGGCCGTTTGATGCAAGTTTAACAATATGATGCTCGTAATTTGGCAACGACGAAGACGTGCAACAAAACAGCTGAGAAGAGCTCTCATGTGTGTCCAACATGCTAACAGCAGGCCTACGGAAGACGGAACGGGTAGGAGATGCAAAATCAAATTATTGTTGGCAAAAAAGCGTTAGCCCACTGCTGCTTACAGCTGTTGTGCGTCACGGAGCTATCCTATATTTCCCATAATGCGCAAAAACTGGAGGGTTCCAAGATGGCGTCCATGTGGTCGGGCGTGTTTCCAAGCGCTCCTTAAGTTTAGGGAGTTTTTGCAGTATGTGCTGATATTTTGTCATTTGTTTTATGTAGTGGCTACTTAAGAAGAGTTACTTGAGTTGTTTATTTGTTTAATGGGCAAAGGAAGGAGGAAAATTCATTCGAAAATGTCGAAGAAAGAAAAAGAAAGAAGCAGGGCATCTTCCCTAGATCACGAGACTGACCCGGAGTGGTTCGATGCAGATACTCCTTCTGCCCAGCCTGATCATGATGGCCTCTCTGTTATATTGCCTGAAACACCTGATAAATGCCCTCCTTCGAAGAGAGTCAAAGCTGAGGTAAACTCTGCTAGAAACATTGAACGTAACCCCCTTCCCCCGGCTGATACTGGTGATGTTCTGGCAGCTATAAAAGTAATTAGCGACAAGATGGATAACACTTTTGTTAAGATAGCTGCCATAGAGAAAACGTCAGAAATTACGTCCTCAAAGCTGACCGAGCTCGCCTCCACCGTGCAAAATCTGGTCTTGAATGTCAGTGAACATGATGCCAAGATAAAATCAATAGAGCGAGAAATTGGCCAATTGAGAGATGAGAATTCTACATTAAAAGCCAGTCTAGCAGATTCTCAGCGCTATACAAGAAAGTGGTCGCTCAAATTGCATGGTTTGAAGGAAGATGATCGTGAAGATGTTTGGGCACGTACCATAGAGGTCCTACAAAACGTCGCACCGAGTATGGAAACTAAACTTGAGGACGTAGTTGATATCATTCACCGGGTTGGCAGAAAGAATCCCAAGGCGAAATCACCACGTTCAATTATCATACTGTTCTCCATGCGCCGTCACCGAGACCTCATCTGGAAGGAGGCCAGAAACAACGCGTACCTGGTTAATAAAGTTTTACGCATCTCTGAAGCTCTTTCTCCAGAAGATCAGGCTGCCAGAGATCGGCTCTGGCCATTTGTTCAAAAGGCAAGGTTGGAAGGGAAAAAGGCTTCGTTTCGAGGTCCATTTGCGTTCGTGGAGGGGAGAAGAATTAGTTCGGATGGCACTTTTGCAGACGACTCAAGAGGATAAACCCAGAAGCCACTTAATGAAGCGTCAGCTCATACAGCGTTGCATTCCATAGGCGAAGTTTTTAGGTCAAGTCTAGTTTCACTTCCTAACCTTTCTATTCCTTTTGCACTTTTACTTTATATTATTATTTCTTATGGTTCTTAATTTTAATTCTTTAAGTTTAGCATCTTTGAATGTCAGGGGAATTCGTGACAACATTAAACGGAAAGCACTTTTTCTTTATTGTAAACACTCTGATGCAGATTTAATATTCTGCCAAGAGACTCATTCTATTGACTCAGATGTTAAGTTCTGGAAATCCCAATGGGGGGGCTCTGCATACTTCAGCCATGGGTCCTCTCACTCTGCTGGAGTTTTGATTCTGATGCACAAGTTCAGAGGGGTTGTGATGGACTCATTTTCCTCAGAGGATGGTCGGTGGATAATCTTGATCCTCAAAGTGGACAATGCATTTTTTGTTATTTGTAATGTTTATGGGTATAACTCTGTTTCTCAAAATCGTATCTTATTCTCAGAAATAACTAAGTTGGTACAGGAGAACTCCTCTAAATATAATGACCCATATATTATTATTTCAGGAGATTTCAATGAGTGTCTTGATGATTCTATGGATAGATACCCTTCTCGCCCCAGGTTACATAGTATTAACAGCAATATTACAGATCTTTGCACTACGTTATCCCTTGTTGATGCATGGCGCTTTCTCAATCCTGGAAAGGTGGATTTTACATGGGCTAATAAGGCTATGACTCTGCGTTCTAGAATTGACATTGTTCTGATTTCCGCCATTGCTTTGCATTATGTTAAAGACATTATACATAAACCTTCTCCCTTGTCAGACCATAAATTTGTTCATTTGAAATTGGAGGATGCCAAAGTATCTAATCAACCTTCATCCAATCAGAGCTTGATGAACACTATTTGGAATTAGCTAAAGGTGCATATATCAGATCAAGGGTTAAATGGATGGAGGAAGGTGAAAGGAACTCTAACTACTTTTTCTCACTTGAAAAGAGGAATGCTCAAAGGAACTCTGTCACAGCTTTAAATATTGATGGTAGCTATTGTGCTGATGCTAAACAAATTTCAGAACATGTCACTCAGTTTTATACTAAGCTCTATCAATCTAACCTTACAGACATTGATAGCTTTCTTGAAACAGTTAGGGGGAAAGCACCTCTGATAGGACGTGAGTTTAGAGATGTATGTGACTCCGCCCTAACTACTTGTGAAATTAAAAAGGCTGTTATGGCAATGAAAAAGGGCAAGTCGCCAGGTATAGATGGACTTACCACAGAGTTTTTTGTACATTTCTGGGATTTACTTGAAAAACCTCTCTGTGCCATGATTAGTAAATGTATCTCTGATAAAGAAATGACAGATACTATGAAACAAGGCATCATAACACTTATCCCCAAACCGGGTAAAGATAGTTTGATGATTGATAATTGGAGACCAATCAGCCTTCTTACTATTGAATATAAGATTATAGCAAGTGCCTATGCAAACAGACTGAAAAAAGGCCTAGATCTTATTATACATGAAACACAAACTGGGTTTATGAAAAATCGACACATTAGTAACAATATTAGACTTATTCTTGATTTAGTGGATTATGCTCACTCAGTTGGAAAAGACAGTCTCATACTTTTCCTGGATTTTTATAAAGCATTTGATACTGTTGAACACAACTTTCTTTTTGAAACACTCAGAGTTTTTGGCTTTGGGGACAGTTTTGTTAATGTGGTGAAAATGTTTTATAATAATATAAATAGTGTAGTTATTCTTGGAAATAACACTTCACAAAGATTCGGAATCAATCGTGGAGTGCGACAGGGATGTCCATTTTCGCCTTTTTTATTTTTGATGGTTGTTGAGTTACTTTCTATAAGAATACGTGAAGAAAACAGCTTCTCGGGTATTGAGATTTTTGGTAAACAGTTGAAAATTTCTCAATTGGCTGATGACACCACATTGTTTTTGAAAAATAAGGACCAAGTTTCTAAAGTCATTGCTTTAGTGGAAGATTTTTCAAAGGCCTCTGGTTTAACTATTAATTTAAACAAATGTGATTTGCTTCCCTTACATAACATGACAGAGACTTCCATCTGTAACATAGCTGTACGGTCTGTAGTAAAGTATTTGGGTATACATATCACTAATAACAATACTGAAAGACAAAATCTTAACTTTTCCTCCAGGTTAAAAATGGCTAAAATGAAACTGAATAGTTGGTTAGTAAGGGATGTGTCTATTTTTGGACGTGTTCTTCTGTCTAAAGCTGAAGGGTTATCACGCTTTGTTTATCCCTCTCTCTGTCTTTTTGTTAATGATTTTGTTTGTAAAGAAATTAATAAGCTATTCTTTAATTTCATTTGGAAAAACAGAACAGCCAAACTCAAAAAAGGAGTTATCACTAACTGTAAAGGAGAAGGTGGACTTGAAGCAGTAAACTTCTTTGATTTGAATTATTCCTTTAAAGTCAATTGGATTAAGAGACTTTTGTGTAATCCTCTCACGATTTGGAACTTTATTCCTCACAATGTCTTTAATATGGTGGGTGGTATACATTTCCTGTTGCAATGTGATTACTCAATATCTAAACTTCCAATTAAGTTGTCCAATTTTCACCAACAAGCATTGCTATCTTGGAAAATCTGCTACTTGCACAATTTCTCCCCACATTGTGCCTTTCTTTGGAATAACTGTAAGATCATCAGCAAGAACAAATCTATCTTTCTTCAAAACTGGTATGATAAGGGTATCAATCGTGTTATGGACTTGTTAAATGGTAAAGGGGATGTGCTGTCTTATGAACAATTCATGGCTCAGCATTGTTTCCCTCTACCTTTCAGAGAATATAAGTTGGTCACAAAGGCTATCCCTTCTGGCCTGTTACAGCTACTCAAATGTCATCTTTGTTATAATACAATTAATGTTATTCTTCCTACACTTTCACTAAATGGCGTTCCTATCACTGACAAGAAGTGTAGTAACAAACATATTCGAGTTATGCTTCAGGAAAGAAATAAGATCTCTCCTAGGGGCAAGTTCTTTTGGGATGGCATAATTGGGCCCATTAACTGGCGTAAATCTTGGTTAACTCCTTTCAAGTACTGTATAAGTAACAAAGTTAAAGAAGTGCACTTTAAAATTTTGCACACAATCTATCCAGTACACTTTATTGTTTCTAAATATTGTGATATTGAGGATATATGTACCTTTTGTAAGGCTCATAGCGAAACTTTGACACATTTATTTTACAGTTGCCCTGTCACTTCTAAGTTATGGACAGACATTTTGAACCACTGGTTTTCAGGGAAGTACCCTGACCTTACATTTTCTTTGAAAGATGTCTTTGTGTACTATGAAAATAAAGAAGACACTAGCTTAGAGTTTATTTGTAATTTTGTTATTTTAATGACTAAGTTTTATATACACAAACAAAAATTTGCTTTGGCCACCCCAAATATACAGCAATTTAGTGCAGAACTTGAATCCTTTATTGTTATTGTTAAACGTCTGGAGAACCAAAAAGCTACAACTTTGCTTACACACTATAATAAAGTGTTTGTCAATTCCCCCAGATAATTACAGTGCATGAAAATGCACTGTACTGTTATCCCTAGGCTTCTTCTTCTACTACTTCTTATTATTACAGTGCATGAAAATGCACTGTACTGTTCTTCCTAGTCTTCAACTTCTTCATCTTCTTCTTATTATTCTTCTTCTAACGCACGCAATTCAGCTTGAACCGTTTAACGTAGAAACTTCATTCAAACTGTGTTACGTAGATCTTACTTACGCGATGTGGGCAATGTATATATCAACTTTGTAACTTTTATACTTTTTAAACTATTAGTTAAAAACTATTACAATTTCCCCCATAGACTTAACATTGCTCTTTATGACATCACGGCAGCAATTAGAATCTTACGCCAGGTGGCCGGCCACCTGGGCACCAACTGTCATTTTCTCAGGCTTTAAGCATACAATCTCTCTGAAGACTACATATCCTGTAAACTGTTTCCTCTGTCCACAACTGTTTCAAAATAAAAGTCCTCACTGTAATAATACACTATTAAATCATTTAACCATTGAAACTACTCAACTATTGAACTGTTCAACCATTCCAACTGTCAGTTATCATCCACTATGCCTCCAGTCAACTACATGAAACCTCCATGTACCTAGCAACCAACATAGCAACCATTAAAATTAAGTGTTTATGACCGTTTCCATAGCAACCATCATGATTATACTGCAGTAACTTCTTGTTTCCTGATAGTGGCCACCATGGATACCCTAGCAACAAATGTTTCAAAATAAAAGTCCTCACTAGCAAGTTAGCTAGTTAGCATAGTTAGCATTGTTAGCATTTTTAGCATAACTGTAAAAAAATATCAACTAAGTTAGCTAATCCACCTGGTTAGCATTGTTGGCAAATTTAGCATTGTTAGCATAGTCAGCATTTTTAACATTACTGCTACAAATCATCGGTTAAGTTACCTAATCAGCCTGGTTAGCATTGTTAATAAAGTTAGCATTGCTAGTATAATTAGCATTTTTAACATAACTGCTAGAAATCATTAGCTAAGTTAGCTAATCAACATTTTAACATGAATAAAAATCATTAGTTAAGTTAGAACTGGAATGTTTCATCTTTAAACAGTCTACCTTCACACTATCAACTCTCTGTAAACTATGCAACCCACCATGTTTACCCTAGCTACACCTTAGTAACCATATCTACATTATCTATCTATTTTTGCATTTTCATGCACTGGTAATTCCTTGGAATTGCATTTCTAGTTCTTCTTCTAACGCACGCAATTCAGCTTGAACCATTTAACGTAGAAACTTCATTCAAACTGTGTTACGAAGGTCTTGCTTAGGACATCAGCGCAATGTATTTTTTAACTTTGTAACTTTTATACTTTTTAAACTATAAATTAAAAACTATTAACAATTTCCCCATAGACTTAACATTGCTCATTATGACATCACGGCAGCAATTAGAATGTTACCCCAGCTGGTCAGCCACCTGGGCACCAACTGTCAGTTTCTCTCAGGCTTTCAATCTCTCTGAAGACTACATATTCTGTTCCCCTGTATCCTCTGCGCACAACAGTATCAAAATAAGTCCTCCTAATTCCATCCAACTTTATATCCATTCATCTTCTTCAAACCATTCACTCATCCACCCATTCTAAACAGTCTGCCTATCAACAACATCAATTAGACGCTCTACATTGAACTTTTAAACAATCTACTCTGTCTCAGGCTGGCTCTCTTAAGACTAGCCAGTTAAATTGATTACACCTGTATCTGTATCCACTACTCTCAGTAGAGAGCTGTGTCTCTCCATTCTACAAGAATATAAGGCACATTCCATCCAACATTCTATCCATTCATCTTCTTCAGACCATTCACTCATCCACCCATTAAACTGTCTATCAACATCTATTAAACAATCTGTCTATCAACATCCATTAAACTCTCTGTCTATCAACATTAATTAGACTATCTACATTCAACTTTTAAATTATTTACTGTGTCTCAGGCTTTAAGAGTACTCTGGCTCTCTTAAGACTAGCCAGTTAAATTGATTACACCTGTGTCAACTACTCTCAGAGAGCTGTATCAGTGTCTCTCTTAACAAGAATATAAGGCACATTCCATCCAACCTTCTATCCATTCATCTTCTTCAGACCATTCACTCATCCACCCATTAAACTGTCAATCAATATCTATTAAACAATCTGCCTATCAACATCCATTAAACATTCTGTCTATCAACATTAATTAGACTATCTACGTACAACTTTTAAAGTATTTACTGTGGGTCCCTCTCAAGCAGCGTTTATATGTCCTCCCTCGCTCCTCGATCCTCAATGATCTACATAAAGAAAGATAGAAGAAGGGCTAGACTATCCCATTGTTGCCGCTCCATCATTCTTTATGTAGATCAGTGAGGAGCGAGAGAGGACGCGTAAACGCTATGAGAGGCACCTTCTGTCTCAGGCTTTAAGCATACAATCTCATTAAGACTACAGATCCTGTTTCACTACTTCCTCTGTCCACAACTGTTTCAAAATAAAGGTCCTCACTGCAATAATACACTATTAAATCATTTAACCATTGAAACTACTCAACTATTGAACTGTTCAACCATTCCAACTGTCAGTTATCATCCACTATGCCTCCAGTCAACTACATGAAACCTCCATGTACCTAGCAACCAACATAGCAACCATTAAAATTAAGTGTTTATGACTGTTTCCATAGCAACCAACATGATTATACTGCAGTAACTTCTTGTTTCCTGATAGTGGCCACCATGGATACCCTAGCAACAAATGTTTCAAAATAAAAGTCCTCACTAGCAAGTTAGCTAGTTAGCATGGTTAGCATAGTTAGCATTGTTAACATAGTTAGCATTTTTAGCATAACTGCAAAAAATCATCAACTAAGTTAGCTAATCAACCTGGTTAGCATTGTTAGCAAATTTAGCATTGTTAGCATAGTTTGCATTTTTAGCATTACTGCTAGAAATCATCGGTTAAGTTAGCTAATCAACCTGGTTAGCATTGTTAGTAAAGTTAGCATTGCTAGCATAATTAGCATTTTTAGCGTAACTGCTAGAAATCATTAGCTAAGTTAGCTAATCAACATTTTAACATGAATAGAAATCATTAGTTAAGTTAGAACTGGAATGTTTCATCTTTAAACTGTCTACCTTCACACTATCAACTCTCTGTAAACTATGAAACCACCATGTTTACCCTAGCTACACCTTAGTAAGCATATCTACATTATCTATCTATTTTTGCATTTTCATGCACTGGTAATTCCTTGGAATTGCATTTCTAGTTTTATTTATTCCTTTATTTTTCTGTAATTTAATTTATTTGAGTTTTTATTTACTTTTCATTTGATTTGAATTGTTTGTGCACCTTGTAATATTATTTTGTGTAATTGTGATTCTACTGTTTCATGTGTATCCTTCTGTATTCATTTGTATATTTGCTTTTGTCTTTAATAAAGCAGAGTTAAAAAAAAAAATAAAATAAAATAAAAAAATAATGCGCAAAAACTACGGGAGCTTGTCAAATCCAAAAAAGGTAGATTTCTGTAACTGGGTCGGATCGAGGTCGGTCTGCTTTCACACCATAAACGAACCGCCCCAGGGTTCGATAGGAACCGCTCCGAGACCACCTCCTCAGCTGGGTCTCGGTCCGCTTGTTTGGTCCGCACTAGAGTTCGAGTGATTGTATTCACACCAGTCAAAAAGGTCCGAACCAAGCAAGAAACGAACTTGAGTTCGTTTTAATCGAACTAAACAAGGCAGGTGTGAATACCCCCTATGTAATACTTGTTATTTGACAAAAGTGGTAGACAATGTGATAGATAGGCTTGGTCCAGAATGGAGAACCACACATAATCACTAGACCAGTTAGTGTTCTACTTGGAGAACCACACATAACCACTAGACCAGTTAGTGTTATACTTGGAGGGCCACACATCTAGCAACTAGACCATTCACCACCCCCATTTAAAACGTGTTGTACATTTCCCTAAACTCTGAATTATTGAGAAGAAGTCATATACACATACTTTATATTGTACAGTTGACATAGGCTACATGACCTCTTACCAAAGAGCTTATCGTAAAGGACAATTTTTACTCACTGGCTTCAGAATCTGCTCCTCAATCTCAGTTTCATTTAGACTTTTTGTTGAGGAAACCTCCAGACGCATACCAATGACAACAACATCTGTGGGGAGTGAATTTGTGAATTTGGAATGAAAATACATATTGTTTTAATCTCGTTCAAACCTGAACACACGCACACACACACACACACACACACACACACACACACAAATAAAATATTCAGTAGGAGAGGGTTAGGTTAGGTTGTATTTATTTACATTAATTCATTTGGCAGACACGTTTATTCAAAGTGACTTATACGGCAATGGAATAACATAAAGCTATTAACTTTTAAACATTTTGACATTTAAACTTTTTCAGAGCTACAGATACAGCAGTAGAATAACGTTTTAACTACAGTGCAGAGGAGACTGGGAGTCTATAGCTGGGAGTTACCACTGCATCTGTCAATACTATAGAGGATAGGAGTGGATACATAGATAGGAGCTGGGTGTGATTTGTAGGGGGGGATTTCCATCCTTCTGTTTTTCCTATCCCTACCTCTGCTAAATATTTTTTTTATCTCCAGTGGGGACAAGGACTTCTCCCCCTTGATAGCAATGAATGCAACTTAACTGATACTAGCCTACTTAAACTCTTGAAATCTAACCATCTTCAGTGTCAATACATCAGAGTAGGCTATTCAGTACCATCTTCAAGTAGGTATTTCATTCAGTGGTGATAAAAGAGCAAGTGCTGTGTGTAGGCTACTGTACCTGCTGTAGGAATGATGCTCTTCTCCAGCGTGCTGGCAATCTGTTCCAGCACCTCAAAGCTGTCCACTCTAAACACATGGTCTGATGCTGGAGAGGATGCGATGCTGTTGAGCTGTCCTAGTGCTGTGTTAGAGGTAAAGGCATTTCCAACCTGTCACATAAGGAAGATAATTAGCATCTCACATTACAGGAAATTATCTGAGGATTCCTGGCCAGGGGCGTAGCCAGAGGGGTGGCTCCGGGTGACACAGGCCACCCTTGAGATTCAATTGGCCACCCCAGGTGCCACCCCAAAATCCTAGTCTACTATTTGCCATTAACAGTCAAAGGCGAGACCTTTCTTGATGCACTTGCAGCGCACTAGTTTGAAATATCAGGGTTCAGAAACATAAGCAATCTAGCAAACATACTTGCAGTAATAGGCTACATGGCTTATTGTTTTTAGCATGTGAGTTTACAATAGGCCTACAGGCTACTGCTTGCGTTAACACGCAAACATATATTTACCTATCGCATCTGCTAGTGCCCATTTATCTTATCACACACACACAAAACCCAGTATTGCGACTGTGGAATGACATCATATAGGCACATTTTTATATCTGCCTATTCTACTCAGCCAACACTGAGTATGTTGTATTGTAAATAGTATACTGCCCTAATGTAATATTGACATTGTGGAAAGTTTACATAGCTTAGGCCAGTGTTTCTTAACTGGTGGGTCGGAACCCAAAAGTGGGTTGTGGTACTGATCTGAGTGATGGGTCGCGGAGCTTGTGGTTAAAAAGAAATTAAAAATCGCCAATTTAAAATGCTACCTGATCAGATCTAATATTGGCCCGTTATTTTAATAAACTTTATTCATAGCCTGTCAGTCATTGCCATGGCATGGACATAGACAATGTTTATGTGACAGGTCATGTTAGATATAATTTTAGGGAGCTAATTTTATAAAAGTATGCATATTTTTAAGATATCATGTTAAATGCAAGTTGGCTGCAACCCTTAATACTTGAAGTAAGATAGGATATGGATTGATTCACTTAAATTGAAGACAAAATAAGACAGAAACCCCTGTGTGTGGGGTGCACATGAGAGCATAAAACCATCCAAACTAAAATGCCACATGGAAACAACGCACCCCTGTCAAAGACAAACCTGTCGAGTAGTACTTTGAAAGGTAACATCAGCAGTTAAAGACTTCACAAATGTAATGCCAAACATCTGCATTTTCCAAACAAGGCCAGGCACTTTTTGTGTCTTACCATGTAGGCTACCTCACCATATTCGTAGGCCTGAACGCTGCTGAATATATATATAGTTGGTCACAACTTTATGAACATGTGAAATTGTGGCTTCCAAAACCAGACCAGTTAAACAAGTAGGCCAGGCACTTTTTGTGTCTTACCATGTAGGCTACCTCACCACATTCGTTGGCCTGAACGCTAAATATATATATAGTTGGTCACAACTTTATGAACATGTGAACTAATGGATTCCAAAACTAGACCAGTTAAGAACCACTGGCAAAAAAACATTTCACACCTCCACTTTTGCTCAAATGGCCTAATTCCTGAACGGGTTGATCAGAGCTGAAAATGAGCTGAAAACTGTATTTGACATTTTATCCAATTACAAAGACATTTGATGTGAGAGTATGGCCTTTGTCTTTCAATTTCTGAGTATTGAGTAATTGAACAACTTGAGCCTGTTTCTGTTTATCTAGATGCCACCCTTGAATTAACCAGTGCCCCACTAGGGCCACCCTTGTTACAAATCTCTAGAATCGCCACTGTTCCTGGCACATCACAGCCAGGTTTAGTTGGAGAATCAATCTACTCTATCTAAAGCCTACCTTACACTGACAGACTTTGACAAGATTTGGGAAAGATTCTTGAAAGATTGTAGTCTTTTAACTAATGCCCCTCATTTAAGCTTTACTCAAAAGACAATCTTTCAAGAACCTTTCCCAAATCTTGTCAAAGTCTGTCAGTGTAAGGCCGATGTTCCTTAAACTCAACTTGTTGTGCAAGGTGCCAACACCACAACTATCAGAGGATCAGCAGAGTGTCCATACAGTATAATGACTAAAGTGGGAGTCTCTGTGCTGCACAAATGTGAATATTTATATTCATAGTGTAGCACCTGCATACCTCAATAGTGGATGTAGTGGAATTTTCAAATATTTGTTTATATTAATATTATTATGTTTTCATTGTATAACGCAGGTGTGTGCTATTCTGGTGGTGTTTAGAGATGTACTGTACCCCCGTAAAGCAGTTTGGGTGCCTTGAAAGAGCTATATTTAATGCAATGTGTTGTTGTGGTTGTTTCTTGCACTTCATACCCCAATGGCGTATCTAGTAATATTTTTTTCATCAGCCAGCGCTGTGGCGTTGGGAAAGTCTTGAGCATCGTGGGACAACCCATCTGTGATGACAATCAGGATCCTGTTGGCCTCAGGTCTCGCTCCAGCAGAAGAAATAAACACGTCTTCCCTGTAATATAGCCTACAGTGAGTATGAATGATAATCATGCTATAATGACCTTTTCATAAAACAACACACAAAGATACATGGATGATTAGTTGATGTACATGCAGTGCCCTCCAAAAGTATTGGAACACATGCTTAAAGTTAAATATAAAATCATCTTTTGAAAATTGATCTTAATGCCTTAAATGAAACAATGAGGAAATATTCAACCTTTAAGGATATCAATTCTCTTTGTGAATGAATAATGTATTGTAAATAAATAACGGAGTGTCTATTTGCACCCCTGGTACAAATTGTCTAGGCCACACATGCTGAGCTATTTACACTATATACAGCGTAGCCCGGTGGCGGCGCATTTTAAGCGCGCAGGCCATGCAGTCAGTGCCTTGAGGTATATTGGCATAGAGAAAGTCGATCAAGCCCCCAGGGGGAGTGATCGAGACAAAAAACATTTTGGATTTATTCTCTGAATACATTAGCCTATCTCCTCATGGGTTAAATGAAGATTCTAGGCGTGTGTGTGAGAGCAGCGAATAGTCAAATAATCAAACAATGTTACAGCAACTCCTAAATATCTGGTCGGAAGGCTCACACGGTATGTTGAATTGGAATGATATGTGTTTCATGTTTGTGTTGTAATGTAGTTAAGCATTATCTCACGAGTGGGAGTGGTGTTGTAGAACGCGTCTCGTCCAATCAGATATTGCTAAATCGTTCGACCGGACCTAACTGTTGTATAATGGTAGATAATGTTTCATGAAGTCAATACTAGTTTAATATGTGAGCAAAATGAATGAACACTCATGGACAATGCTTAAGAATGTATTATTTACTTTATTTCAGTTTTTCACGGTGTTCGACGGTGTTCGACGGTGTTAGAAGATGTTTATGGTGATTGAACATGTTTGAACATGCAAAGAAATGCAATAAAGAATCTACGAACATCAGTTGAAGCATACGTTTTAATCTGACCAGAAGAATAAGTTTGGGAGCAGCTATAGCCTACAGTCAACTCAAGTTGAATGCAAGAGTTTTAATCAAATTTCTTCGGCAATGATGCTAAACGGATTTAATAACAATTGAGCTAGTCGTCTTCTATGCATCATTGCTTTCATGATTGTGAATGTTTTATTTGGATTAAATGTGCATGTCGAGGGGCGGGTGTCCATTCAACGCGCACGGGAGAGCGAGGGAGAGCAAGAGACAGCTGGCCAAGGAGAGGTGGGTTACTTCTATAGGCCTACTGTTTGGTAAAGTTGCACGCTAAAGGCCTATTCGGACGGGATTAGTTTTATAGGGGGACGTAGAGTAATGCAGGTTTATCATATGACCTCTGTAATATAAATGTCCAATTCGGACGGGACTAGATATCGCTGTCATTTTACTTGACATGGGAGGAGTATGTTTACGTTCTGCCGTCACATCTTCGTCGCCGTGCACGTGATAGAGAATGGGAACGGAAGTTAGCGGCGCAGTGCATTCTGGGACAAAAAGGGCGTTTCCCTCCATTAGATGAGGCCGCGGCGCGAATTATAAACAAGAAACCTATGGAAACCTATGATATTTCGAACAAGATCGGCTAGCCAAAACAGTAACACTAGATGTAAACATTTAGGCTACTATGCTAAAAACTAGTAGTAGAAGTAGTAATGGACCGTACAGAGACAAGCTCCTGCCAGACGCGATGAAACGTTATATAGAAAAGATATCTTTGATCGGTAACATGGATCCCTATGACAGACCGTCTGGAGAGTGGACGTGAGACCCTGAAAGTAATACAAAGACACTCCGTTGTTGATTTTTTTTACCTGACGATCGTGGGCACGGACGTTACATCCAACAACACAACAGGTTCGTCCCATGATGTGTGAAAAACAGTGTTAGAAACAGCGAGTTAGCAATGTTTTACGATGTTTACAATGGTACAGCATTGGCAGCAGCGTACAAGTGGCCTCACGTATGTATCCCAGACGCCACCGCGGCGCAACCGCGAAATGTCCGCGACGTCACATTCCCATTCTCTATACTTTGCGTCAGGTACGTGCGGCATTTTCAGATTTGAAAGACTAGCCTACACAAGTTGGTTAAACTAGCAAACGTTAGCTTTATGTTATGCCATACGTAGTTTGAAATGGCTAACAATATCAAGCTATTAGGCAAACTAGCTAACGTCCTATTAGGAGCTGCACAGCATGTTATGTTTTCATTCAGACTATGGTGGAATTGTTTTCAAATCAGGATGTGACGAAATATTACAGACATCTTTACAGAGGGTTGCGTTCGCACGGGATTAATATTACCTAAGGTAATTTCTCCGGACCGTTTTACGGGAGGTAAAAGTGTCTGTAAATGTCACCGACATACTCCGTTATGTTTACTGACATGGCGCGTCCGGACGGGACTACATTACCTGGTAATTATTACTTTACCTGATGTCACCTCATAAAACTAATCCCGTCCGAATAGGCCTTTAGTCTACAATAAAAACGTGTGAAAGAAAGCAGCCGAGCAGCGTCAGGTGCAGCACCAGTAGGCCTACAATTTTTAAACGTTTTGGCCGTTCGCGCAAAAATATCAAGGTAAACGTGATCATAGCTTGCGTGGTATAGACCCAGCTCCCAACACAACTTTGAGAATAGATTAACGCCGATATATTTGCTATCGCCGATATATTTGTATATTTGTTAGTTGCACGTTAACGCAGCACGTTAACGCTGATAACGGCCCACCACTATTTACATTGCATGTTAAATGCAATGTACTGTTATCACTGTTCTTCTTATTATTATCGGGATAATTATTCTGCTTCCGACCAAAATCAACGATCAAAGGCTCTAAAACCACTGAACCGTTTGACGTCATTCAAACACTCATACACAGGTCTTGTAACGGAGATTTGTTCTATGTATTTTTCACATTTGTGAACTTTATACTTTTTGAGATATTTACGATAAAAAAGTTTAAAATTCCCATAGAGTTTACATTGAGACCCTTTGGCGGCAAAGACTAATTGTTACGTCAGTGCTCAGCTGTCAGTAATCAAGGATCTCTGAGTCTGATCCAAAGCCATGGCATCACCACTGCGCTAAACCAGGCTAAACGTGAATGTTACGTTACATCTACAGCTGTGAAAACTACCTTGCCACTGTAATCCAGGACGTTGTCGTCTTGTCTCCTGTTAGGCTACTCCTTACTTGATTTGTTTATATCGTTACAGTAGCCTAACCGGTTTGCTCTCGGTAACGTTATCAACAACTAAAGACAATCTAACCTAAAGAGAATCTAACCTAACGTCAATGTAAACACTGTATTTAGCTAACGACAACCAAACTTGCTCCAGGCTGACGTTTAACGTCGGGGTAGGCTGCAAGGCGAACAGGGTTTAGCAAGCTAGTCGTTAGACTTGCCAGCCAGGCAATCATTTAAAGCTTTCGGTATCATTCACAAATTAAAAACCTAAGCTTATTGTACATTCCTATTAGGACAATCACGCACCTGAACACACTTCGAAGAACATACTTAGCTCATCCTGTAAAATGTGTAGCCTACATAAAATATCCTAGGCCTACTGTAAGCTAACGTTACATTTGCTAGATATCCTACCTGTTGCTGCATCATCGTTGATTGGCGTTGTTTGAGAATGACATTGTATTCCGTATTCCATGCCTACTTTTAACCTGCTTGAAGGCTAAGCTATCCTACCAGTCGTTTCACCACTAAAGTGTCAGCTCTTGCAACTCGTTTGAAGTTGGCAACTTCATTTCAGTCTTTTCAAATTCTAATAAATGAAGAGTTATTTTCCAAAATAGCCTATAGGCCTATCCACAATTTTGATGCATTTTCATAAATCACTTTTTAAATGTGACTTTCCAAGTAGCCTAATTTCAGTGGAATTGTAATTGGGTTATTGTTATTTATCTATTCGTCTGTGTAGCCTAGTTGTCTTTTTAACTATAGGCCTAATACAATTATGTCAGTAACCTTTTTGCATTTACATGCAATGGTAATTCCTTCCATGGAATTACATTTTCTAGTTACAATACATTATTCATTCACAAAGAAAATTGATGTCCTTAAAGGTTAAATATTTCCTCATTTTTTCATTGAAGGCATTACGATCAACTTCCAAAAGATGATTTTATATTTAACTTTAAGCATGTGTTCCAATACTTTTTCTTCAACATGGTGAACAGTTCAGGTGAGTACCTATCTAATGCAGGAGGATAATGGGTCTGTTGAAACAGATGAAGGTATCAGGTTGGATACACTAGTCTTCATGACTTACACAACTGTTTGGATACCCTTTGCAGTGTTTGTGAACAGTTCTATTTGGGTGATATTGTCCACCTGATTTTCAAAATCTGTTCTATTAAACTGAGTGAAGTCCACATGGATGGTTGTATCGGCGGAGTACTGTACAAAGGCAAACTGCAAAAACAAAATAAAAATGCTCAGTCGATGGAGCAACACCCCCTGAAAACGTACATGTATATCTGGACAATTTATATATAATTTATTTAAAGTTTGCTGAAACTGCACCAAGAGCCAGGAGTCCAACTCACTAAGGTGTCAAAGTCTAGGAGAGCTCTGGTCACATTCTTCACAAATGTTTTCATGGTGGTGAACTGATCTGCTGTAACACTCCCAGATCCATCCAGCAGGAAGGCAATATCTGCAGTCTCTGAAGTAGGACATTATTACTGATGATTTATCTTTTATTATGAATGATTGTGTGTGGGAGCATTCATGTTGACTGAGAAAGATTAGTTATGATGTGTTGACTAAACTCCTATGTGTTACAGTGTCAGTGCATGATTAGGTTAATACAAATAATCAGATAAAATATCAGATGAAAATGTCCGAGATCATCACATGAAAATGTCACACGATTGCAGTCGGGGGTGGCCACATGATGTAAAATACATTTTAAACATCAGTATATAAGAACAAGTGGACTTACCCTGGGCAGTAGTGCACCCACCTGTTGGGGAAAACACACGTCATGAAATACACACACTCATCTCAAGATGACTTACTAAAATTAGATGCACCGCATAGCGGTACCCAATATGACTGCTGCTCAATTCTGCACAAAAATAAATTACACATCTCCTTTTTGTGCAATTGATATCTCCTACTCTTGCAGCTCATGTATCAATGAGTGTGTGCGTGTGTGAGTTTGCTTTTGTGTATATAAATGTGTGTGTATATGTGTGTGTGTGTGTGTGTGTGTGTGTGTGTGTGTGTGTGTACATATGTGGAAGCTGTGGGTGTGTTTATCTGTGTGTGTGAATCTGTTGATGTGTGTGTGCATACGTGTGTGTGAGAGTGAGTGTGACAGTTTCATTCCTAACCAACCCTTCGCTAAATAGCACCATCTGCAGGCCGTTGGGTGACCAGGCACTAAAGTGACCAGTGACCAGTACACATAAATACATTTATTATATAGCCCCCATGTATGAAATTCCACAAAACTGGGCATACTCCCAGAGGATGTCAGGTTAATAATACATACCGGTATGAAATTTGGAGTAGTTCATAACATCTCATCAGAAGATAGGGGTGATTAAAGCAATATTATATTGCATTCTATTTTTCCGTAGAAGTCTACTGGGGCTACATGCCCACCAAGTGTCATGTTGATCTGTTTTTCCTACAGTAAATAACTACCTGAACCGTGGCACCAAGGATGACAAAATGTTTATGGTATGTTGGTCTCAAGAGCCCACATCAACTTAGAGTATAACCAGCAGTGGTGGACACTACTTGAGTAAATTTACTCAATTACTGTACACACATGTACGCGGCGCACACATGCACGCACGCTTAGACACACACACACACACACACACAGTCTTATACACAAAAGCAAGCACTCATTTGTATACACATGAGCTGCAAGAGTAGGAGATAAATGCATATAAATTGCAAGCGTCAATTAATTTTTGTGGAGAGAAACTGAGCGGAGGTCATATTGTGTTCCGCTATGCGGTGCATCTAGTTATTGTTGTTGTCTTGTTGTTATTACTTTGTTTAAGACTATTTGACTTTATGTTGAACTAATGATTAAGTAATATATATTGCTATTGTTTGATACCCTGGATACCAGACTCTCTGACTTTGCAGAGTCTGGCCTAGATTCATGGCAAACATTTATTTCTTGGTTGGTGGACATTTGTCTGAAGTTTGAAATCATTTGAGTTCAATCACTAACGCTTGGCAATGATGCATGTTAATCACGGGGGACACAACAATAGCGGGCTTGCAACTTAATTTGCTCTCAAAAATGCCCTCTGTTCACTGGTTGGTCCGGATTCCAGCAAGGAGTAAACAAGGGTGGATCAAGTTATTGCAGACGGAGTACTGTAGGGAAAAGAACAGGCGGAGCCAGGGTAATTTCTTGATACCCTTTGGACAAGACACATAACCATAATTGTTAAATGCTTATTGTAGGATTATGAACACACATTTTCATTCAGAAAACCGAGGAAAGACAGTCGCCTACTGTAGCTATGGCCATGGGAAACTTTGGAGTGGTAATAAAAGAAGCCAAGATGGTATACATCACATATAACAACATGAAATAACTTGCAAAGCTTACTCATTGCCAACATGAAGACACACAGTGGAAGTGGATTCATCATTGTCTGTTTTTCTTTGTTTAACCTGATCTTGACACCTGCACCTGTGAAAAAAAAAACATATTATAGAGGTGTTCTGTTTATTCTATATAGTTGACACATGTGCTATCCAGGGCTATCAATAATTGTATATGATACTTGTTAATGCTTTAAAAGGTTAATTTCACAGGTACATCTTTTTCATTAAAATGTTACATCTGTCTTAAATAGGGATATCATAGTTTGAATATATACTATATGTAGTAGATACTGTTTGCAATCTGGTGAAAAAGAAAATCTGTGTGTGGCAATTGCTCTGTCGCTAGTTTAGAGTTTAACACGGTTTTAAACTCGGTGGTGACACAAGAAGTCACATGACGACTTAAGCTCCATTGCTGTGTCATATGCACCTGTGGTTTAACCTGCTGCTGCGTTTTACCTTGATCTCAATTGCTGTGTCTTCAAGGAAATTCAAATCACCCACTAGAGGGCGCATTTAGTGCGTGTTAGTCTAATCTCGAAAGTGACATGGTTTAACGGTAGACTAAACCATAGTTTGCAGGATATCTAGACAGGTGACAGCTTACGCTTCATAAACCACACACACACTGTTGGCTAGTTTTGACTTATTACAACATAGGCTACAATAAAGGCTACAAGATAGCAGTTTCTTAAGAAACAAAGAACAAGTATTCGTAAAATAAATAGCCTAACGCACGGTAGATCGTACCATCAACCCTCGATTATGGTCTTTATTTAGGCTACTTAGGCTGCGCAAAGCAAAGGCCTTTATTTGAGGCAGACTTCCAGGCAGGAACTGTTTGTTACGTGTGTTTTATTGTGAGACCAGAGATACATGCGTTTTGTTTCTAGCGGCACTGGTAGGCTATTAACCCTTTCATGCACGCATTATGAAAAAAAGTGTCTAGATTTTTTTAGTATTGATTTTATTACTCTATATGAGCCCAATATTGAAAATCAGTTGGAATTTTTTAAAAATATGCTTTTATATAGAAGTTATGTTATTGTCCACGTATGTGGACAGTGCGCAACAAAGGGGTAAAAAAGAATAAAATGTAATGACAGAAAATGTGGAAACTATGGCCCTCTACTTCCTCCATACTACCCACCCAGCCCTCTACTACCCCCATACTACCCACCCACCTCTCTACTACCTCCATACTACCCGCCCAACCCCTCTACTACCCCCATTATTGCTCACCAACCCTCACCCACCCCTCTACTACCCCCATATTACCCACCTCTACTACCACCACTACCCAACCACCCCTCTACTACATCCCTACTACCCACCCCTCTACTACTAACCCACCCACCCCTCTAGTACTCTCATACCCACCCCTCTACTACCCACCCACCCCTCTACTACCCCCATATTACCATACCACCTTTGCATTACCACATGTAATTAGGTCATTATTTATAAATATGTTTACCAAATGTTCGTTTCTTTGTAATTTAAAGCAATTAAAATCATATTTGAAAAAAAAAAAAAAAAAAAAAGTCCTAGTTACAAAATCTAATTTTTGGCCATTTAACTCCTCTGTTGCGCAACGTCCACATACGTGGACAGTTGCTTTTTAGGGTCTACAAACTCTATTTTACATCCGATTTAATTTCTGAAAACATAGAGTTGTTCAACACACTCTCCTGTACAGCATAATATTTTTTTTTACATGATTTTGCCTTCTTGAGTACTATCTTTTTACAGATATGCCAGGAGCATTCAGCATATGGCCATTACTGTCACTCATGTTGAATTGATGATGTCATCAAGCAGTCAATATTCCAAATATAAGATGATACATATTGTTAATATATTGCCAAGGACCTACTAAAACTGCCCTGAAGTGGATTGGTGTATATCAACATGATAAATAAGTAGAAGACTGAGTTAAAGTTACTGTCCACGCATGTGGACGTTGCGCATGAAAGGGTTAAAAGCAGTAGTTTTCGGTTTAGTTTGGGGTTCGGTTTAATTTACTTTTGGACTGTTTGGTGATGTTACTAAATGTTGAGACTGATGGGCACTGAAATATGGGGGGTATTTGAAGGTTCACTATTAAGTTTCATGTCGTTGAAAGGGATTTCCAAATTGGCGACGAGGATGAGTATCTCAATGCTGAGTCCACCACAGTTCCTTCCTCAAGTGAGAGCCACTTGAGGAAGGAACTGTTCCTCAAGGGAGAGCCACATACCTTTTATTACATGGAGGAAGATTTTCAACAACTACATGTTAGCTATCCATGCTACTGGAAATACGAGCAAGGTACGACATTTGATGAGGCTACAGTGAGGAGAAAATGTATTTGATACCATGCTAAAGTTGCCTAAAAAGAGGAATATAAAATCATCATTTGACAATTGATGTTAATGTCTTAATTCAAAAATTTAGTAAAAATAAAACCGCTAAGTACCCCAATTTTCTTTGTGATTGAAGAATGTTTCGTAAATAAATAAATGTTCTTCCTAAATGCTAGGGGGAAGGAAGTATTTGACCCCCAATGTAACCCTATGGGAATTTAACACATAGGGTTAACATAGGGGCCGGCAGATTTTTATTTTTTAAGGCCAACTATTTCATGGATTCAGGATATTATGCATCCTGATAAAGTTCCCTTGGCCGTTGGAATTAAAATAGCCCCACATCATTACATACCTTTCACCATAGCTAGAGATTGGCATGGTGCTTTTTCCAGTAGGCCTATTAGCCTGTTTGATGCTCATTGAGCTCAATGTAAATCAAACAGGCTAATAGGCCTACTGGAAAAAGCACCATGCCAATCTCTAGCTATGGTCAAGGCTTTGTGATGATGTGGGGCTATTTTAATTCCAAAGGCCAAGGGAAATTTATTGGGATGCATAATATCCTAGATCCATGAAATAGCTGGCCTTTAAAAATAAAAATATGCCTGCCCCTATGTTCACCCTATGCGTTAAATTCCCATAGGGTTACATAGGGGGTCAAATACTTCCTTCCCCTAGCATTTAAGGAAAACATTTATCTATTTATGATACATTATTCAAAAACAAAGAAAATTGGTGTCCTTGGCGGTTTGATTTTTACTCATTTTTTAAATTAAGGCATTAAGGTCAATTGTCAAATGATGATTTGATATTCCTGTTTTAGCATGGTATCAAATACATGTGCTCCTCACTGTATGTCCGCTCTTGACAAGCACTTTATACCAAAAGTTAATGTAGTTGCCCGTAGACACACATTCAGACAACGTGTACAAAGGGCTGATGAAACCGCTACTGAGTATGTAGTAGCTTTGAGAACTTTAGCTACACATTGTGATTTTGGAGAAATGGAGAGTGAAATGATACGGGATCAACTCATTTCGAATGCGCATCTTAGTGCTGTGAAAGACAAATTACTGCTGGAGGATAATCTCACACTGGAAAAGGCTCAGACGATTGCATGCCAGGTAGAGGCGGCAGTTAAAAACGCTACATTGCTGTCTTCAGCCAAAACGATTCCAACAGAGTCAGTGCAAGCGGTCAGAGCCACTAATGCTCATTTTCAAGGGAAAAAGGGAGCGCGCCCAGCTAAAGGCCCATACATGCTCAACGTGTGGCAATTTACGTCTGTATTTTGTACGTACGTTCTACCCGGTGATGTCTTTATACCTCCGTCCATATTTTACGTGTGAAGGCATAGCGCCCCCACTTTTTTGTGTGGTAGTGCTCGGTATAGCAACGTTTCATCCGTTGCTTTGAAACACTCCACGCGTATATGTATCCTTATTTTGCGTTGAGCATGAATGGGCCTTAAAGAGGAATTATGCAGGATTGGCGATTTAATCTCTGGTTTCGGTTTCGTTTTTCGTTTTCGCTCGTTTTATGCTTGCATATTTCTCTGCAGAGCTTCCCCGACAGCTTTAGCGAGTATATTTATACATATATAGGCTATATATAAATATATAAATGGCAAGCGTGGTTCTTCTTGTTCCTTACGACTTCCAGATGTAAACAGACGATCGTCTCCTGCAGAAACGGCAAGGTTGCATTAGTTGATAGGGACACTGGGGGCGGGAGGAAATATCACTGTTTTCGACGAAACTGGTCAGTCAAGCAAAACAACGATTTCTGAGCGATTTTATGACTATGAAAAAGTTGCATAGGGTCTCTTTAAGCCTACAACTGCTGTATCTATTTTGCCAGAGTCCATGTACAAACAATATTTTGCAAATTGCCCACTCCATGAACCTAGAGTCAGGCTAGTCACTCATGCGACAGGGGAGTTGCCTGTAATTGGATGTCTGCCAGCAACTGCTGTAATAGCAGATAAGTGCAACAGAGTTAGTACATACTTTTACATTGTTAGAACTGGATCGCCTTTGATGGGCCTGGACTTGATTAATGCGCTCCATGTAAACATTATGGGAGGTAAAATAGTTGATGGAAATGAACATGCCAACCAAAACTCCACAGTAAACCATGTTGACTCTTCTTCACCCCATCAACTTGGATGCGTGAAAGGGTTCATTCACAAAGTTCAGGCAAACAGTGCTGTGCAGCCAGTACGTCAAAAGTTGAGACGACTACCGCTGAGCATCCGTGAAGAGGTGTCATTGGAGCTCAACCGCTTACTTTAAGCAGGCATTGTGGAACAAGAGGATGCACCTGAATGGGTGAGTCCCCTTGTAGTAGCGCGGAAACGTTCAGGAGAGCTGAGGTTGTGTGTGGATCTCCGTGAACCAAATAAGAGTGATAATGGACTGCTATCCTCTCCCTCATATGGAGGACTTGTTCTCAGCGCTGGCAGGCACCACACTCTACAGCCAGATCGACTTGAGTTCCGCTTACCATCAACTACCTTTACACGTGGAGAGCCGCAACTTAACCGCTTTCATAACACATGATGGCGTTCACATGAGTGCCATTTGGCCTTGCCACCGCGCCTTCTGCCTTTCAGAAAATGATGCAGACAGCCCTGAAAGACTTGCCAGGAGTGCAGAACTACTTGGATGATAGTAGTGTACGGAAATTCAAAAGAAAAACATGACTTGAAGTCCTTCAGCGTCTTACGGATGCAAACCTTCAGATCAACTTTGACAAAAGTTCTTTTGGTCAAACCAGCATTCTCTTTTTGGGCCATGAAATCTCCAAAGAAGGGCTACGCCCAAGCCCAGATCATCTGACTGCCATTGCTGAAGCTCCAGCACCGAAAGACATGGCAGCACTACGCTCCTTCCTAGGACTAACTTCCTGGTTCAGTAAATTCTTGCCAAACTATGCTACGCTAGTGGAGCCACTACGACAGCTGCTCAGAACTAACACACAGGCCGTGATATAGTGAAATGACGCAGCAGATCAAAGCTTCATGAAATTAAAAACAATGCTTCTGAAAAGCCCTGCTCTGTCTGTCTATGACTCTAAGCTACCTACCCTTGTTACGACAGATGCATCAGATTATGGGTTAGGGGCTGTACTGACTCAGTTACACTCAGATAAACATGAACACATTGTGGCCTTCATTTCTCGCATGCTATCAGCTGCCGAGAGGAAGTACTCAACGACAGAAAAAGAGGCCCTAGCCTGTGTTTGGGCAGTGGAAAGATGGCGTACCTACTTGTGGGGACACAGATTCACACTCTGAACTGACCACACTCACGACTCTCCTCAACACCAAAGGCATGAACAGAGCTGGCATGAGGATTGCAAGATGGTCAGCTAGGCTGATGTGTTTCCAGTATGACATGCAGCACCGGCCTGGTAGTCAGAATGTGTTAGCTGACTGCCTCTCACGTGTTCCCCTTACTGAGTCCAACACTGAAGTGGAGTCTGAGGAAGACCTCTTCACCGAGATAGCTGAGATTTCTCCTCTTCTTACTGCACTGCCACTTTCAGATTTCAAAGCTCAATGTGAGGACTGTCCTGAACTTACACAGCTGCAACAGGTGATCCGTTCCGGGTGGCCTAAGGTAAAGAAAGCTCTCCCGAAGGACATACAGCCATACTTCCTGGTGCGCCTCTTTTGTTTTCCGTGGAACACGCCTACTGGTTCCCAAGTCTCTTCAGGAGAGAGTAGTACATCTGGCGCACAAAATGTCATCAGGTTGTAGTTCGCACAAAGCAACGCTAGTTCACAGTGTGCTGACATCATGCTCAACCTGTCAGTCAAAGCCTCTCCGGCCCCTTTACAGCATGTGGACCTTTTCAGTATTTGGCTATGGACATAGTGGGTCCGTTTGAACGTGGGACCTATGACTGCAGATTCGCCATCACCCTCGTAGACTACTTTAGTAAATGGCCTGAGGTAGCCTTCACTTCAACAGCAACGACTGCCACATTTGTGACATTCCTGTCCACTATCTTTGCACGTGAAGGAAACCCCTGTGCCATAACAACAGATAATGGGCTGCAATTCACTTCCTCTGCCTTTGCCGATTTCCTGAAAGAAAGGGGAATTAAACACATCAGGACGAGTGTCTACCACCCACAAGCTAATGGGTGTGTTGAACGCTTTATTAGGGTGTTGAAAGATTGTGTTAGCTCGGTAGCTCAGCATCCATGGAAAACAGCCGTAACGGAAATGCTCCAGAGCTACCGTGCCACAGCTCATGCAACGGAATTTAATTCATAGTTCTATATTGTGATGTATTTTATTGTATTTTTTAAGTATTTGCTATTCTACTGCAGAGCTAACTTACAATGCAACTTGCCTTAGGCAGTTAGCTTCAATTAACACTCGGATCTCCTTATATGGGCAAAGATGGCAGCTTTGGGTCCTTTTTGTAGACGAACTTCAGAGGTTTATGAGCAATGATGTACATTTATTTTACCCAAGGCATCAGGGGAAACCAAAAAAGGAGTGGGCAAGCTAAACTGATGACGACAGTGCTACAACTTTCGTTTTTGGTCGTAGTGTTATCCAATTGCATCGAAGTCCAGAATCAGTCAGAGTAAACATTGGTCATAGTTGTCGCGTTATTCATATAATAAGGTTCGTACAACGACGTAATCAAAGTCTATCTTTATTAGCACTGTGCAGGCTACAGCAACATCACTGGTGCGGGCTGCATGAACCAAAACTTCCCTCTATCCCCACACAACAATACAGACGTCACTCCCCCGCCGTACTTCAAAATAAAAGCATCCCTTACACTATTATAATACCACAATAGTGTTATCCAATTGCGTGCAGTGAGATTTTCAAATCCATGCTTGGCTCCGCCCCTCGTGTTGGGCCATTTTCAGGCCAGACCCCTATGTTTATCTGCTATTTACTGTAAATAAATCAGCTGCACTGTAGACCAGACCCACATCTACCACCTGTGTCATCTCACCTTATCTCTTCTTTAACTTCTTAGGTCTCCTTGCCTGGGACCTGTAACACATAATACTGTATATGATACAAATTAAAACTGGTGTCTCAGCCTAATTTTTGTGTGCACAATTGGCACACCCTTAAGAAGAAATGGTATTCAGCATGATAAGAACGAACCTGCAAACAATTCTGAGGTTTAAGAGCACCTATGTGGATCTGCTTAAGCGTTTTCGCAGGACCTTGTTAAGAACACAGTTGAGAAAATTCTTAGGAAGATATATAGGAGTCCCATTGTAATATTGCTCAAAAAGTTGCCATGTGTTTAATCAGTTTGAGGTTTTGTGAAGGTCTTGTTCATAAACTAGTCTGGCTATTTGTTGTAATTACACAATCTATAAATTAAGCCTAACTGCACCCTTGATTGTCGAATTATAGCATGTTTACAATACACTCTCAGAAATGGAAGTACCAGTGTGTACCTAAAACGGTACAAATGCTTGTCGCTGGGGCAGTACCCTTTTGAAGTACAATAATGTACCCCTAAAGCAGGTACCGTTTGGTACCCTAGCCATTTGTACCCATCAAGGTACACTTGTGTACCTGCAATGACCGAAATGTACCTGTGTATATCATTACAGCATAGCAGCCTTAAAAGGTACTAATCTGTACTTTAAGGGTACAACCCCAGTGAAAATTTAAGGTGGTATAATTGAAATGTATTCACACAACCAATAAGTAAATTAAAATGTTTATTCTGAGAGAAAAATCACTTTGTGATATTACACACAATACTCCACATGAATACAGGTACATAAAAGTTAACACATTCATATCAAAACATCAAAGTATCTTACATTAATCAATATGCATATTAACGTAAAACATGTTGTAACTCTTTATGTAAGTTTAAATATAAAACAGTTTGATCTCCAATATTTTGCTTCCACATTGTGTTTATATGCAGAGGGAAAAAAATGATTAACTTGCACCATAGGTGATCAACATTAATAACCTTGATCTATATTATACCAATATTTGAGTTAACCACTTCACACAAAAAAACCTTGCATGCTTTTAAGTTCATGTTAATACTAACATATGAGATGAAAATGTAGTATCTGCTTACCGTCACCATTACAAATGCATTAAAATGTTACAAGAGAAAAGCTCCCAGCACTATCGCATCTTGTGCTTGTCACTTAAGGTTTTTACAAAACTAACATTGTCCTTGCAGTAACTTTGCAGTTGCTATAATCTTAGAATTCTCATGTTTGGATTCACAGTGCATACACTAATTGAGTAAAAGATACGCGTCTTGAAGTGTGATACAATGAGTCACAATGACATCATTGTGTAGTATCTCAGAAAACAATGTGAAAGCCTAAGCAAATATTAGCAAGCCTATAAACATATACAATATAAACACACTCCAATCCTTCCATTTGGGTAGAATGAGGCGTGCCATTAAAAAGCCAAGAGTCTCAAAAGGCACTAAAGTTCAATATCAAAAACTGGCAGAAATCCAACAAATTCTTCAGGAGGACTTCGACTGGAACCTTACTTGATCTACAGGACGTTGACATATTTTCAAGCAGTGGTATCACCAATGACAGCAGGGGTTGTACGTCTGTTGGAAGCAAAATGTAAACACAAACCTCAGAATTAGATATTTTCAACCACACAAATAAATAGCCTCAGACAGATTGTGTAAAATACACATGTATGCAACTACAGTATGTCAATCCACTCACCTGGCATAGATCATTGCTAAGTCATTGCAAGTTCCTTGGACTGTCTGACTCTCCCAAAACTTCTCCATACATCCTTTTCACCTTATATTCATAAAGCTGCCCGCTCCGCTATGCGTTTGAGAGAGAAATGGCATATGCAATACATTAATATAAAAAAATAAAAAAATGACACAATGAAACAGCACAAGATGACCCTAAGCAATAATTTCTCCTGGACAAACTAAACAATCTAAAAATTGTCTGTATTATTTTCATTTCTATGTGTATTTAACATCAATAAGAAAAATACTATCAATACACTAAGAAAAACGACCAAGTTGTGTTACTTACGTAGCCATTCCTTCAGTAAAAGCAGAGCCATAGTTTTCTCTATCACTCTGAGTAGAGGTACTTCCACACGCCAACATTCTGCCTTGGTGGTTATCTGTGTGAGAGGGATTAACGTTAGCAGCTAGCAGAACGTTTCATAAGGTTGGTTCATAAGGTTAGGTTACTAGCGAGTGCTAATGTTAGCCTTTAAGCCAATTTGACTCAACAGTATTCACTAACTTCACATTAAAATGGGAAACAGTGATAAAACACACACAAAATACCTTTCCTTAACATCTATCATGATAGTCATGCATTACCGAAGGCGTTTGAACACCGTTTAAAAATATTCATAGCTAACATAGGCTACGTTGCTAGCGAATGCTAATGTCAGCCTATTATGCCAACAATTTGACTCAGTTAACAGTATTCAATATTTACAAACCCGAATTTCGATAAATTGCAACTATACCTTACCTCATGCATTACTGAAGGCGTTTGAACACCGTTTCAAAATATCTGAATATAGCTAACATGACATGGGCTACGTAGCTAGCGAATGCTAATATGTTAGCCTTTAAGCGAACAGTTTGATTCCGTTAACAGTATTCAACATTTACAAACTGAATTTCGATAAATTGCAACTACATCTTACCTCTGAATAGCGTTGCCTCCTGTTCCATAAAGATTATGCCAGCACCACAGCACGTTTCCCCACACCAAGCTCCTCTGCTGAAAACTGCTCCTCCATTACTTTGAGTGAGACGAAAAAATAACGGTTGCTTCCGAATCTCCTCCCCTATCAACTTCTGAGTGACAGTCCATGGGCTTTTTGTACCCATAGGTACATTATGGTCCCTTGGTGAAAAGGTACATTATTTATGTACCCGAAAGGGTACCTATTAGTACCAATACAAGGTACAGGGTCAAAATTGTACTTGAAAGAACGAAAATGTACCCCAACAGTACCCCTATTTTTGAGAGTGTACACATTCATTGACACAGTGTTAATGCAGGCATCTTGGCATCTTTGTTTCATCAGATGTCAACCACCTGCAAAAAAAAAAAAAAAAAACCTGCCACAAGGCCTTCATGTCCTCTTTGGGTAGATGCAGGCATTGTTATGACCAGCTCTGAGTCGCAACATAAAAAAAGGCGTATAGGGACATAAGAGATAACTTAAACTGATAAAATATTGATTTACTATTAAAACTACTGTGTTTGCTTTGTTTTTAACATGACTCTATGTCCAGGTAGGGACAGCACAGTTTGTGTTGTTTCCCTATTTTTTATTTGTTACACAATATGTGGTGGAAATGAAAATCAATGAAATGTTTTTCATTTCCAACCCTAGAAAAAGTAACAAATACATATCGCCATAAAACTCGCCCAGTTGTTTATTCACATAAAGACAAATATTTATCCTGAAATATGCAAATTGGCCATTATCTGTGCAAAAATGCAGTAGTTTGCGTATAATTCTAGAAACAGATGAGCAATGGATAAATTCAGGTATTTCGATGACATATTAGACACATATCAAATCAGAAAATAGGGCAGAGAGGTCTACTGTTTCATGCGTGCAACGTAACAATGCGGTATGTGCTACGCAACTTATTACTACAAAGATAAGTTTTCAGTTCAAATACAGCGCACAGTCTTATATGTTGTCTCTCTGGTCACTGAGGAGAGCTCAGCTGACATTTCAAGCAAAACAGAATAAAACAAATAAGACCTTGCCCTTACCGCCCCAAGCTGTCCTGTGGAGAACCTTTCAGCGTCGAATGCCACGCTATCTGTCATTCCATCCACAATAACAAGAAGTTACTCGGAAACTAGACACCTCCCAGAAATATGCGGTCATGCCACTTTGTGATGCACAACAGACGTCCAGCTGGAAGATCAATGGTGAAGATCCGGAAATGGGAAACTGATAAAAGTCAAAACCTGGTCAACCGGACATATTCTTTCAGTCAGTGAAGTCCAAGTTTTTATTTGGACAAAGAATGTCAAGTCATGGTGGTAGTAGACTAAGAGTAATCCCAAACTGAGATAAGTGTTCATTGTTTTTCCTGTGAACTTCACTTCCTTAGGTGTACTGATAATGAACAATAGAATAACTGATTGTCGGTCTTAGTCAGAAATGATTGGTGTTTCTGAACTTTTTGGTGTTACAAACGAACCGACACCGAACCACCACCGTTTTCTATGAATATCTCGAGCCCCTTGAGCCACCATTTTTTCTATGTTGGTCGGGGCCATATCAACCCATCCAATAACCACTCATTTCATGCATATTGCCACCTAGTTAAAAATGAAGAAGCAAAATCAGGTGTTGTAATTGCAGGTCTCTGGCTTATGTGGTCAAAACTGCACACAATTGGAAGTGTAGGATCATAATGACACCCTCTGAACGCATGCCAGTCATGGAGGGGCCGTACAATAAATGAATTTATGTGTATATTTAGTGACTGTACACAAATTGGCCTGTAGATGGCCGGACATGGTTTTCTGTCAATATCTCGAGAACCACTGGGCCTAGCAGGGGCACCTGCAGGAATGAATGTCAGGATATGCACCCTTAATCTTGTCAGACCCGACAACAGACACCAATTCACAAACAGGCATGAAATTTTTCCAAAGGGGGCACAAATTGATCACTGTTGCGGGAATTAAAATTGATCACGGTAGTTTAAGATAGGCCATTCATAGACACTGGGGTTACAACAACTGAATTCAAACAGATATGCCAAAAAAGACTGAAGTGTGCCTGTAATTAGGTTACTTTTCATTACAGTGCAGGCTTTGACAAACAGTCTAATATGAAAATGTAGATGTTTGAGGGTAGCCTATAACCTAATGTGGCGAAATGGTGCGGCTCCTGTAAGAGAGCCCCGTGCAGGGATGGATAGAGAGAGAGAGAAAACTGAGATGCGTATGGAGGAAGTGGACTTGCTGTCGCGACTGGAGCTGGAAAATAATGCAAAAGTAATGCAAAAATAATGTAAAATATGAAACCGCAGACAAAACAGAAATTTCTTGTTCAAATGCTAACCACTTTCAAATTGAGGAAATGGTTGATGGTACAGTAGTATATTTCCGGTGGAGTGTGCCCAAGTATTAGCAAAGATCCTTCATTACTAGAGCAACATAATGCATCTCTATGGAAGCAAAATTCGAACAAAAAAAAAAAATCGAACAGTTCCTGGCTGTTTAAAGAGGCGTCAAAAAGACGTCATAGTGGGATATCGATCTCTGTCAGATTGGCAAGCAGTTCAGTTCGAATGTAACGTTACTTTCTAGGTCTGCTTAAAGGGGGATTTCGCCCCCCTCCCCTTTGCGAACACAGAACGCGGAAATGGTCGAACGTTTGCGCCTCTCGCTCCGCTTTAACCCTCTCTGGTATTAGTCACTGGACATTAATTGACCTGTAGATGACAGTTTGCTGTGAATATCTCGAGAACCACAGGGCCTACATAGGGCCCATGTCAACCCATCCCATAATCACTTAATGTATAGCACCACCCAAAAATGAAAAAGAAAAAATGAGGCATTGTAATAGCAGGTGTCTTTGGTTGACAAGTTCAACACTGCACGACATTTGAAGCACTCGTCGGCACACACATACACTGACACAGGTACGCACACGCTCACACACATGCACATACACAAAAAGACACACTCACACACTGTGCACACACAGTAGACGGGCAGGCATACGCATGCGCACACACCCACCATTATCCACAGACACATAAAACACACACACAAATGCAGGCAGACAGACACACCCACTCGTAAGCAAAAATTCAGAAAAGTATACAAAAGCACAAACTCATTTACATACATAAAAGTTGTGGTAGGGGAAGAAAAACAAATTGACCAGCATGATTTATTTTTGCGGAGAAAATGTAAGGACTGAGTGGCGGTCATATATTGTACCGCTTTGCGGTTCATCTAGGTTGTTCCTTATGGCATCACCATCTATGCAATGGAAGAAAAAGAACATTTTGCAACAAAGATGTGGAAATCGTATTGCAGTCAAGAGCTGGAGGGGACAGCATTTGACAAATCTGGTGATTAACTGGTGGACGCTTGACCAGCATACAGTACATGCCTCTGATGTTCAAACTGGTTCTGGGCATGTTTACATATTGTGTTTTGGCCTGATGCGCCACCCTCTACCCCATCTACTAATGATCAACTCCCGTGGTGTTTCAGCATCCGGGTTGCCATTTCTGACTCCGTGGGGAGGGAGAGGGGATACACCACTCTGCAGCATTTTGATAGTGATTTGCAGTATACCAGTTTTGACCAAAATCATACATACTGTTTCTTTAAGTTTAGTGAGCACACGTTTTCACTTTGCGTTAAGGGGTTGCAAAATGGCTTGAAGGTCAATTGTTCTGTTGATTTGCTAATATGACTTGTAGAAGTGGTTTAGAGCTCAAAATCAAACACCAATGTGTGGATAAAAATGACTGAAGGTGCATTTTGTCCCAAGAAATTGTATTTTTACCAGGCCCTTCAAGATGTTAATGTGCTCCTGAATCTAGCCATGACCTATTTTGGGGAACACCAGCTTGTGTGCAAAATGTCAAGTGCACACCCTGACAAACTGATCCTGATCGGCTAGCCCAGCAAAGCCGGTCTATTCAACTGAGGTATTTACAGTACGCATAAACAGGACAGACGCAGGACTAAAACCAAGAATTTGTGAACAAATCAGTAATTTAACTCAATTTTCACTTCAATGTTTAGACTTTATTAAATCATTTTTACGGTCACATGTCCAATTATTCCCCATCTTGAATGCAGCATTCTCCCCATCGCTCATCCTCGTCAAAGTTGCTTGTGGTTGAACACCATGGCTTGTCATGGTTGATGGTAGTACATGTCGAGTAGCTTGTGCCCAAGTACACGAAAGGGAATTCACAAGGTGCACCGTCAGCATTTCCATTAACGGTGGGCACGACTGGAAACAGCAAAGGACAGCATTAGACATGCACAGTAATAGAGTTCAGAGTAATATTTGTAATTACATAATGTAATTACACAAGTCGGCTCTTTTTCCACCCAATATCACTACTTGAGTGAGAGGCTCCAATATTTGTTTTAAATGGGTTTAGTCGGTCATTGCAGCTGGCAGAGCAGTCTACAAATAGTGGCGAGTCGCTCTAAAGGTGCTCCAAGCGATGTGAGGTCTGTTGATGTTCAAACAAAACCATGCTAGCCCACTACTCCCTATACCCCCATCCAATTGAAACTCCTAAGCATGCATGTCGGTGACTGGCCAGAACAGTTGGTTATGGCATTTGACAAGAATTCAATTTGGCCAGCTCTAGGTAGGGAAAAGAGGTTACGAATCCATTCCATGCATTTTGTTAGTGCTTACAAGGTCAGTCTGACAAGTTACTCTTTGACAAAAACACCATTATTCCTCATTGTTTGGTAGCAACTATAGTTAGTACCAGTAATCTAAATTTGCACACACCTTGTTCGCCAGAGACACTTCCCAGTGCTTTGCTGATGTTGCCGAGTGCATCAAAGTTGTCTATTTGAAACACATAGTCTGATTCTGGTTTGGATGCAATGGCATTGAGCCGTTTTTTTGCCATCTGGCTGGTCGAGAAACTGCTAACCTAGAGACAGAGACACTTCAGTGTTCACAAAAACAGATATGGAGAAATGGCAAGTGAAACAGTCAGCCATCCCCCCCCCCCCCCCTTCATTGTAATTTATTAGTGACAGACCACTCAACTACAATGAAGCAACATGTTACAGATATAAAGTTGAGGGAATGTGCAACAGGCAGGCGGACTGCAGTGATATCCAGAGTGGTTGCTTATACAACTGAAGGCACTATTGCCATGTGTGTACAAATAAAACTGTGCATAAAGTCTTAGCCAAAACATTGTGCCAATATTTGTATAAGTGTTGCTTTGTTAATCTGATTGTCAGTGCCTTGCACAACAATTTAACGGAGGCCACACATACTGATGAAAGAGGATGTCTAGTGCTGTGCAGTGAATATAAACATATAGCAGCTCATACCCCAATAGCGTATCTAGTAATGTTTTTCTCATCAGCCAGCGCTGTGGCTGTGGCATAATTCGAAGGACCAGAGGTTTGCCCATCTGTGATGATCATGAGGATTCTTTTGGCAGCAGGTCTTGCTCCAGCAAAAGAATGAAACATATATTTCCTGTATAAATAAGTACAGATTAATGCAGTGCACTTCAAATGATCACGTGCTAACTATTATGAATAGTTCATAGACAAAGATGTCCATAATATTAAGAGACCAATAATTAGCTCCTACGGTTTGTCAAAGTACATTTGAAAAAGTGGAAAGCTGGGGGGGGGGGATTGTCAAAGTAAAAATGTGTGCCAAATGTCAAGTGCAGCAAATCTCATTTCAGACTTACACAACTTTCTCAACAGCGTATCCTGTGTGTGTGCCTCCTTGTCTCTGGACGATACTGTCCACCTGATTTTCAAAATCTGTTCTATTGAACTCATTGAAGTTCACATGTTTGGTCATCTGGTCAGAGTACTGTGCAAAAGCAAACTGTGGAAACAAAATGGCAGCTCAGCACATGGTGTGATGTATGCATGGCTCAATGCCCTGGAAATGTAATTCACTGCATATCTAGACTGTTAATTCATAGTTTATTTAAAGCTATGGACAAACAATAATATTGAACAATGAGTTTGACTTACTAAGGTGTCAAACGGCAGGAGAGTCTTGGTCACACTCTTCACAAATTCCTTAATTAGAACGAACTTGTCTGCCTTCACACTCGAAGATCCATCCAGAAGGAAGACTATATCTGCAGATGCTAAGGAGAGAGAGAAATCAATGACATGGCATATGAGCAAAGCGTTTATAGTTTATTTGATCAAGAAATATTAATTTGCAATTTCCAAATTGTGATCGTGTTATTTGTGTGAATGTTTAGAGCACAGCTATAGTGAAGAGTCTTAATATCTAAGCCCTGGCAAAATTTATGAAAAAAAAAACCTGCTTAATCTTTCCAATATTCATAATTGCTTCCCTTTAGTCCATTGTAACTGAATGTAAAATATTGTACATGTACTGTATAAGGTTTTATGGGAGCAAATGTAGGATCGTTCTGCAAAAGACAGTGAGAGTGTTAAGCCGGTGCTTAAATCGTGATAGTCAAAAGTCGGAATACAAAATTCCCCAAAACTCAAATAAGCAAGCAGAAATATCCTCAAAAGAGAGCAGTCAGCTATTGCACACAGAGATGTAATTCTAATTCATCAAGTCGGCGAGATGACATTGCCAGCCTGGTAAAATTGGGTATGACTGAAGTCATGCTAATTTAAGAGTTTAATCAAATACATATTGCAATGTTTCTTACAATTGTCAGCGTCTGAAAGAGTGAATCGCCACAGCGCATCTGCTTAGGGGTTATCCAACGGTCATCAAGTACATTTAACACAAGTCAATGGTTTTGAAGAGTACCACCATGAAAACCGCAGCTACAATACATTTTGCAGAGATTAAACATTGATTGAGGGGTATTCATGAATCTGATTGTGAATGCGTACAAACTCTTACCTCGGGTTGTATTGAGTGGATCGGAAGGTGTGGGCGGACACGTTTGGTTGCCTGTAGATACAGTGGTGAATGAATTTGTCTTGTATAAAACTAAAAAATAATTGAGAGCTCATCTCAAGGCTGCTAGACACTCATCACTACATTCTGTACATCCTATTAGCTTCTGCTTCAGCCGAGTTTACTTCAATTACTTTGAAAAGAGTACCCCAATGTCAGTCAAATCTGTTCTGCAGGGCTCTACTATTAGCTAAATTTGAATATATATAGTACGTCTGATATGGTGGATGCGTAAACTCACTTACCTGGTTTTGGACAATTTTCAGCCACCCCTGTAGACAAAGATAAAGTCGTGAACATATAGGAATGTCAGGTGCATGTTTCTAAACTTAATGTGCAGAAATATCTTCATATCAGCATGATTCAGAAAATGGGATACAGACAAGCTCATCCACCAACAAGCAGATGGCTTCAGCAAACCGAAGTGATGGCCAATTAATCTAATTTGACAAGCCAATTAGATAAGTCCCAAGTCATTCAAATACACCAGTTCACAGGGAAGGTGGTCTTATAACTGGGTTTAGGCCATTGACACATCTTTACATTGATCGTGTTCCCATGTATTTAATGGGAAACCAAGTCATTTCTATGGGTTTAGAATCACATTCTAAACTCTAGTCTGGTGTCAACGTTAGTCTTATGTCAGCATTTGGCTTTCATCCATTCAACAACGAAAAAAAGTCAGTCAAATCTGTTTGCTTGCTTATTTGTCGGTGTTTGTTAGCAATAGGCGATCTGAATAGTTTAGGTTCAAATGTGACATCCTAGGAAGAACAATGCAGGCCGAGGTCTGCGCTCAGAGTGCTTTTCTAGTTATTCTATGTTAGATGAATTTGCACTTGCAAATACACCCAAATGTGTTCATACCTTGTTCGGTCAAGATTTTCTTTTCCAGTGATTTGCTGATTTGTTCCAGCACACCAAAGTTGGCCACTTGAAACAGGTGCTCCGATTCAGGTTTGGATGCAATGGCATTCAGCTCATTGTGGGATGACTTACTGCCCCAGGCAGCACCAACCTGTCAAAGATTTTCTCTTTTAGTTTACCAGGAAAATGCATTGTGATTATATACATATTTTCTACAGACACAGATGATCAATAGGATTGCCAGACAAGGACCATGAGGTACATCATACATAATGCCATACTGGAAAGACAAAGCCGAGTGACTGACATCAGGGGGAAGTCTGAGGATAGGCTACTTGACATGACATCCTGAAAAGTCTTAGGTTTACTTTAACCTTTAAGAAATTAGCAAAATGAAAACCACAAGATCGGAGGATCAGGTGACCGCAATACTGATGCAAGTAAAAAAAACTACAGTATGAACATATATGAACACAGTTGTGCCTCATACCCCAATAGCGTATCTAGTGATGTTGCTTGCATCAGCCTGCGCTGCAACACTGGGATAGTTTATAGAATCAGAGGACTGCCCATCTGTGATGACGATGAGGAATCTTTTCGCGCCAGCTCTTGCTCCAACAGATGAATCAAACATTTCTTGCCTGTGTAAAAAAAAGTATATACTGTACTACAAATGATGACACACACACCATTATGAACTCTTTAACAGAGTTACCAGTTTTGTTAAGAGCGTGTAACTTCACCTACAGTTTGGATGAAACATTAGCGGCAGAAAAAGTGGTTACGTTTGTGGTGAAAGTGTAGTAGAGCAATTTAACAGTTAACAGATAGATGCATCAGAGTGGTAATTTCGCAAAATCTAGATAAGGGATTAAGCTGGAATTTAATTTAGCCTCAACTTTGTTTCATCCATAAATCATAGGGATTTATTCTATGCACATATAGCCTTGTCCCTATTCATGGGTTTCATCAGGTCCCTTTCCCCAGGTGTATTAATCAAGCACCATGCAACTGCATTCATAATCTAGGTGCTTGATTTGATACACCTGTGCAAAGGGACCGGATGAAACCCATGAATACCAGGCCAACAGCCAGGCTTAGCCAATTCTAATGTTAATGTCAAAAAGATCACATGGATGTCTCATTTGAATTAAGAGCATAATTTACACAATTTGCCAAATGCCATGAATCCATTTTTGGAAAACAGTCATGTTATTCAGTTGTGTAGTTTGGATAATGTCAATGTTCGGCTGAAATTACTTGTTTGATGAATAGTCTACTGTACAAATTGATTGAAAACGGAGGAGTTTAATGAAACAACGTTGTGTGCCAAGATAAGGAAGCACACACGTGAGTGTAAATTAAGCCCCGCTTTCTCTTACCTTGGATTTATTGCCTATGTGAAATACCCCTCAGGTGAGAATACACTTACACAACTTTCTCCATGGCCCATGCGGTGTATGTTCCTCCACGGCTCTGGACGATACTGTTCACCCGACTTTCAAATGTTGTTCTGCTAAACTGATTGAAGTTAACATGTTTGTTGAAGCTACTGGAGTACTGTGCAAAGGAAAACTGTGGAAACAAAATAGAAACTGCTCAGCAGATAGCATAACCTCCTCTAGAAACATAATGGATATACAGACAGTTTATTTATAGTTTATTCAGAGCTACTGAACAAACAATAATATTGAATCAGGAAAGTTTGACATACTAAAGTGTCATATGGCAGGAGACTCCTGGTCATATTCTTCACAAACGTTTTCATGATCAAGAACTGGTCTGCAGCCACACTCCCAGATCCATCCAGAAGGAAGACAATATCTGCTGGCGCTGAATGGGAGATATTACAGGTGACATACTACGAATTAGGAGTTAAAAATAAATTACAGCCTTTCATTTCTCTGGTTTTATCACACTCAAAGAACTACATTATATTCTAGCTACTGTGTTTGGAGTTAATACATTTAAAATCCATTTGCATTGCAATTATTTTTGGTGAATGTATTGTTATTTACAAGTATTGTTATTTAGTGAACTTTTTTGGTGAATCGGAAAGCAAAGTTCTAGCCATTTATGACCTACCAATGGTGCAGAAGATGACTTGGAAATGTTTAGAAAGTGTCTAGTATAATATTACAATGTACACCCATTACGTACGGTTGGAACAAATTATTACTTAATCGGGAAAAAAGTAGCCCAAGATTGTATAAACAAGTCATCTTGGAACAAGCTAGAGAGGAGTTTGTTTTCTGTCGAGGAGTAAGTAGAGCAGAATAGAGTTGAAGCAGCTGCCATTAGAAAATGTTAAGGTTTCAAATATGAAAGCCAATCAACCCTCAAATAATTTATTAGTCAGGCAGTAAATCAATCAATTCAAACTGCTGCGAGCACTGCCGAGCAGTGGCCAGAGCATCATGCCTATATTGTGGAAGTTTCTAGGAGCAACACTCTTACCTTGTACCACCTTTGTAGAACAATCTGTAGATGATGGCACAGTAGACAGATATGGTTAGTAGATGTTACATTTAGTCATTTGGCAAACCCTTTACTACAGTTACTTACAGTGCAGCTGTACAAGTGCAAACTTTGAGATATCTTCGTATCTAGTAAAATACTGTACATAAAATATCCTGATTGTACTTTAGAATGAACTAAATTCAAACACTTGGCTGACTTTGAAAAATGAACCATTTTTAAAGTGTTTTCACACCCATCTAATGGAAATGATCCTGAGTAATGGGGAAGCCTCTCCAGAAAGCAAAATTCAAAATAAGACCTGACCGGTTTCCCCAGGAGCAATAAACACATTTGACTTTGTGCAGACAGTGAGCTTTATCAGTGTTATGTTTAAGAAAATATATGAGATCTACTTTAGTTATATTGAGAACTACTTTTCTGTTCTGCGTATGGCTACATTGATATAGTGCCCATCAAGCGCACTGATACTATTGTTATAGAGTAGTACACATGCAACTGAATGTAATGTACCTAAGTGAAGTTTAACCAAGTAAAGAAGTATTGTCACTTTACTCTGGTGTACTGATTGTTCATTGTGAAGTGAAGAACACAAATCAGTCAGACAGTGTGTAAACAGACATTATGAAAAGATGTGGACTTACCAGTGGGTGCTGCAGTGGAATACCCACCTGTTGGGACACCAATACAAGAAGCCATTAGATGCGCACACACCCACAATGTCTTACAGAAGACCATGAGATACACACATCCATTCCACAATATCTTAAGTCATTTACTAGTTTTTGGGGGGGTTTTTTGCCTTTATTTGTATAGGACAGTGAAGGGTGAGACAGGAGGTAAGTGGGAGAGAGAGATGGAGTGGGACTGGGAAATGACCGCAGGCCGGACTCGAACCTGGGTCCCCGTGGGCACTCGGACCCATATGTGGTATGAGCGCTGTAGCCTGCTGTGCCACAACATGCCTCCCGGGGAGCGCTTTCAAGTGGTGTGTATAAAGGGATGTGATTCCCTAGCAGAGGTCATAAAGGATAGATTCCCCCCCCCCCCCTCCCTCCCCATTATAAATTTACTTCTTATAATGCCCTCTGTCTGGTGAACAAAATATGGCAACGGAAAGGGTAGGAATATTTCATATGCATTTTATATTATAAATCATAAAATAAATGTGTATAAATAAACATTCTGAAAAAGCTTACTGAATGCCATGAGGAGCCACAGTGGAAGTGGATTCAGCATGGTGAATTCTCTTTTCCTTGACCAAGTCTTGCACCTGTGAAAACACACAATGAAAACACAACGTAATGTCAGTTTTCCTGGAGCACCCAAGTGAAAGACTTGTTAAACGCAGGAGAACAGTCGGACAATTTATTTGTTAGATAAAGAAGCAAAAATTCTAAAGACAGGCTGACGAAACAAACAAGAAAACAGAAGGCACAATCAAAACAGGCAGAATTTAAAAACAGAAAAGGAGGGGGGGAAAAAAACTTACACTTAGTGACTTCTTTCAACTTACACAACAAGTGCACAGAGTAAAGCACAGAGGAGCAGAGAGGCTATAAATACAAAGACCAATTAACAGATTGACAGATTAACTGGACGAGACCATCAAAACAATAATAGGGAACAGGTGTGAGCAGAAAACGGAGGGAAACTATCCAGACAGGAAGTGCAGACCAAATAAGGAAAGAGGCGGAGACAGTCACATGTTAGCAGGCAGGTAAACACAGAGCACATAGACCTCTGAAGTTCGCCTACAAAAAGGATCCAAAGCTGCCATCTTTGCCCATATAAGGAGATCCGGGAGTTAATTGAAGCTAACTGCCTATGGCAAGTTGCATTGTAAGTTAGCTGTGGGGTAGCAAAGATCAAAGTGTGCCGTCTTCACCTACCGGAGATCACAGTATCCACTAGACGGCAGTGGACAAAACTGTCTAGCGAAAAACGTCTGCATTTCCAATGTCATCATCCCCAGGTGAGTTTAACAGGTGCGATAATTGAAAATCCCCATGTTATTTTCCCATAGAAAAAATGTCAAGATACCGGATCTCCTTATTTGGGCAAAGATGGTAGCTTTTTTGTAGGCGAACTTCAGAGGTCTATGGGGGAAACAAAATCACAAACACAGGACAGTATACAGAATGGCCACCAGGGTGGCACAAAAGCAGTCCAGGGCCCGGTGTCCCAAACGCATCGTCAGCAGCCTAAGAGGGTCGTAAAGCCCCTCTTACAAACGTCTTAAGATGTGCGGACTGTTTCCCAAAACCATCTTTGCAGGAACGTTGTGGAAACACTCGTACATCTACAAGTGACCCAGAGTAGGCCTACTAGTTACTGGCTAAGAGCGTCAGATTAACAGGTAGCCTACTCAAACTAAAGTCATCATTAGGACATACAGGGAAATTATAACTAAAGCCCTGCTTACATTGTACATTTTTGAAAGCCTAGTCTCAGATAGCCTGACGACTCTGACGAGCCAGACCCACATCAAGATGTAGGGTCTGGGCACTCACCATATAGGCAGGGCTCAATCAGAGGGGTGGGATAAACGGTTGTCTTTCAAACTCCCTCTCCACGCAATAGGATAGCGGTACAACCAATCATCTTCTTGTTTTCAAGTGCAGTAGCAGGATAGAGAAATCACGTTTAACGGTCGCAACTTATGGTCGCATGTGAGTCATCATTATGTTAAGCCTGCCCACCGACTCTATACACGATGTGATTGGCCTGACCGTCGTTTCAAAGTTCCAGCTCCCAAGTCAGCGGAGAGTTGCTAGACTACCCCGTAGGGGCGTCTAGATTTCTAGGTTTCCTTAGTCTCAGACCTTCTCACATCTAAAGACAAGAGTTTGTGTCAGATATGGAGAATAGAGCAGTTGGTAAGGTCTGTAATAGTGTCTGTAACAATAGAGCAGTCGGTAAGGTCTGTAATAGTGTCTGTAACAATAGAGCAGTTGGTAAGGTCTGTAATAGTGTCTGTAACAATAGTGTCTGTAAGTTCCACGGGTGGTGGCATGACATTGACTTGTTTGTTGAATTAGGAAGGATGATGACGTTCATATGGGTACCAGCTCATATTATAGGAGTGGAGGGGAACTGCTTTCTCTTTAACAACAGTGGGGTACCTCTGTTATTTTGTGTGACTGAGTGTATAAAATCTGAGTATAGATACAATAAAGACTGGTAACATAAGTTGGATAATCATATTCTTAAAGGAATACGCCACCCCCAAGTGAAATTGGGTCTCTCCCCGCAGTCCTAGAGTTGGATAAGGTGGCCATATTGTATATTGTCCTGTGCTTGTGCTTTTAGGCGTGTTCAAGTTCAACTCCAAATGACCTCTTGCAGCAGCGAGAGCTGCCGGTGGCAGCAGGGGAGGGGATACAAACGCTGCTATGAAGTTGTACACTCTCTACTTCCCGTAGTCTAGACTTGACCATGTGACGAATCACGAGGCACGGACCCGCACGGACCCTTGTGGATATGAGGAGGCATCTAAACACCTGCACATATACGTCAGGGATGTAAAAGCCAATTAGGGCAAAGACCTGACGTCATGAAGGCAGGGTCTAGGCTCCGCTGTGCTCCGCAGTACCTCTAAAGTTGCTGCTCCGCTGCCTGGCCACGCCTTGCTCCCGCGATAAGTTGAGGCCATGTGATACCGACTGCAGAGTCGAAAACACACCCATCTAGACCATCGTGGACAGATTTTTAACCACGTGCATCTTGTGCTGCGCAGTTTTTGTGCTGCGCAGCCATCTTGAACGCGCCTTTTGCTGTTCCCCATGTGCTCTGTGTTTACCTGCCTGCTAACATGTGACTGTCTCCGCCCCTTACCTTATTTGGTCTGCACTTCCTGTCTTGTTTCCCTCCATTTTCTGCTCACACCTGTTCCCTGTTATTGTTTTGATGGTCTTGTCCAATTAATCTGTTCCTTGGACTGTGTGTGTAAACTCTCTGCTCCTCTGTGCTTTGTTGGTTCATTGCACTTGTTGTGTAAGTTGAAAGTGAAGTCTATACAGTAAGTGTTAGGTTTTCCCTTCTTTTCTGTTTTTCACTTCTGCCTGTTGTTTTGATTGTGCCCTCTGTTTTCTTAGTTTCGTCAGCCTTCTTCATCAGCGTTTAGGTTTTGCTTCTCATGTGGATTTACCAACAACTAAATTGTGTGACTGTTCCCCTGCATTTAATCATGAGTCTTTTGCTTGGGTCCTCCTGCAAAACTCCTTGCCTACTGTTATTATGTGTGTTTTCACAGGTGCAAGACTTTGGTCAAGGAAAAGAAAACGGACAATGATGAATCCACTCCCACTGCTCCTCATGGTGGCATTAAGTACGCTTTCTCTGAATGTTTGTTTATACACTTAGTGCCATATATTTATTCATTATTTAAGTATTTGTGTCATTTATTTGATATAATATTAAATGCATATGAAATATCCATATGTATTCCTATACCCTTTCTTACCCACAGGTGCATTTTCTGTAGGCTACCCTTTCTGTCGCCATGTTTTGTTCACCAGACAGAGGGCATGACAAGACGTAAATATGGAATGAGAAATAAATCTATTCTTTAGTAATTATTTATGACCTCTGCTATAGGGAGTCACAACCCCACACACACAAACACCCACCACCCACACCACTTGAAAACATGCCTCCCGCTGATAGTGGGCAGATGTATCATGAGTATCATGACACTTGTTGCTGAATGAATGCGGTAAGGAAGCAGTGCAGGCTGATGTCTTTATATTTCCCTAGCAGCTGGCCCGATAGTAAATTACCTCTCTAAGATATTGCGGAATGGTTGTGTGTGTATCTGACGGCTTCTGTAAGACCTTGTGGAATGGGTGTGTGTATCTAATGGCTTCTTGTATTGGTGTCCCAACAGGTGGGTATTCCACTGCAGCACCCACTGGTAAGTCCACTCCACGTCTCTTTTCATCTTAATGTCTGACGGATAAAGCTCACTGTCTGCACATCAAGTCAAATAGGCAATTTGTCAATATCTTTGAATTTCTTATTTTTTTGAGGGGTGTTTGGCTTCTGACTTCTTGATCAGGGAGAACATCAAGGAACGGCAAACTTTCCGGCTTTACTGAACTTGTGTAGTGAACTCTGTGCTGCCTCTCTACTGGAGGGGCGTGTTTACAGCAGTTCCGTTTCACACATGCGCAGTCTACGCGTGAAAGAGACGCGCTGTCTTAAATTTTGGTCGACTCAAAAACGCAACGCATGCCGTAAAAATTACGCAATTCTCGTCACGCGCTCACCAGTGCCGCGTCCGCGTGACGCAGTCGCGGGACCATGCCAGAGCCTTTAGTCTCTGTGAATAAAATGTAAGAATGAGACACAGTGAGGGTTTTCAAACAAGAGCACGATTAAGGATACATTTATTTTATGGGCTGTTGGTCCACTCATTGTTGATATTTGTATTGCTCCTTTAATCTCCTAAAGTGGGTTTTGGGGAAACCGGCCAGGTCTCATTTTGAATATAGCTTTCCGGAGAGGCTTCCCCATTACTGAGGATCTTTTCCGTTAGATCCAGTATAGATATCAGACTGAAAACACTTCAATTTTGTTTTGCTTCAAAAATGGTTCTGGTATATATCAGCCAAGGTTGGAGTGTTTGTACTTTTAGAATGAACTTCAATCGGGATATTATAAATTCTAATAGATACGAAGATATCTCAAGGTTTACACAGTTGTTGTGGGTAAAAGTGTTTGCCAAATGAATAAATGTAAGATCCAACCATATATTTGCCATCCTCTACAGGTTGTTCCACGGCTACACAGGTGGTACAAGGTAAGAGTGTGTAACCTACTTTCACCATATCACATTGTGCTAGTCTGTACATACAGCATGTGCACCGTGATGACCCAATTAGGGACTAGTCCAACCTATCCAGCATCCAATAAACTTGATGAATCTTTTAGTTGTCAACTTAAATTAATAAGTTACATCAATTCAGTCAAATTACAGCAAAGAACATCTATTCAGCAAACAATGTTGTTCCAAGCAACTTCTACAATATTATAGGCATGACACACTGGCCATCAAACCATGTCAACTGCTCGCCATGTCATCGTTTGATTGATTTGATTGATCGACTGCCTGACTATTACATTATTTTTGTGGGTTAATGGGTTTGTCATATTTGAAAGCAAACACCTTCATTCTCTAATGGCAGCTGCTTAAACTTAATTTACTTACTCCTCGACAGCAAACTAACTCCTCTTTAGTTTGTATAAACAAAGCAAGCCATCTTGGAACAATCTTGAGCTACTCCGAATGAACTAATACTCATTAGTTCCAATATAATAGGTGCTACATTGTAATATTATACCAGGCACTTTCTAAACATTTTCAAAATCATCTTCTGTACTAGGCCTACTGGTAAGTGATAAATAGCTAGAACGTTGTTTTCTGATTCACCAAAAAACATTGTTCATTGCAAATGGATTTGACCTCTGTCAAATGTATTGACTCCAAACACAGTATAGTAGCTAGAATATGATATAATATAATAGAATATGTATTTATTATGAATATGATGAAACCAGAGAAATTAATCAAAAGGCTGTGTAATTTATTTTAACTCATAACTAATGTCATCTGCAATGGCTCCCTTTCAGTGGCAGCAGATGTTGTCTTCCTTCTGAATGGATCTGGGAGTGTGGCTGCAGACCAGTTCTTGATCATGAAAACGCTTGTGAAGAATATGACCAGGAGTCTCCTGCCGTATGACACATTAGTATGTCAAACTCATTCCCAATTTAACATTATTGTTGGTTCAGTAGCTCTGAATAAACTATAAATAAATGTATAAATACATATATATATATATACATTATAAATAACGTTCATGTATCCATTATGTTTCCAGGGGATGTTATGCCATCTGTTGAGCAGTTTCTATTTTGTTTCCACAGTTTGCCTTTGCACAGTACTCCAGTAGCTTCACCACACATGTCAACTTCAATCAGTTTGATAGAACAACATTTGAAAGTCAGGTGAACAGTATTGTCCAGACCCGGGGAGGCACATACCCCACATGGGATATGGGGAAAGTTGTGTAAGTCTAAAATTAAGACTTGTGTGTTCTCACCTGAGGGGTCTTTCTCAAAGGTACAGTATTTACATACTGTATGCACCCACGCGTGTGAGTGCTTCATCCTCTCGGTGCGCAACATCATGAGCTAAACTGATGACGTCAGCGCTATAACTTTCGAAATCAGTAAAGATTGGTCGTAGTGTAATCATCAAAAGGGTCTATTGCATGCAGTGAGATTTTCAAATGCATGCTTGGTGCCACCCCTCGTGGCCAGACCCTAATCTGAAAGATTACCAGGCGTCTGGATATTACAGGCTGCAAAAATTCCAGCTTAATCCCTTATCTAGATTTTGTGAAATACCCCTCTGGTACATGTACGGTATCTGTTTTAACTGTTAAACTGCTGGACTACACTTTCAAACTTAACCACTTTTAACTAGCCTAGAGATCTAGCCGCACCCAGGCTAACTTTTAACCACTTTAACCACTTTAACCACTTTTTCTGCCTCAAATGTTTTTCATCAAAACTGTAGGTGAAGTTACAGACTCCAAAACGCCTAACTTTGTTGTTAATGAAGAGCTCATGATGGTATGTGATCATTTGTAGCATATATGAGCCTATATTTTTTTTACACAGGCAAGAAATGTTAAATTCTTCAGTTGGAGCAAGAGCTGATGCCAAGAGATTCCTCATCGTCATCACAGATGGGCAGTCGTGTGATTCTGCAAGCTATCCCAGTGTTGCAGCGCAGGCTGATGCAAGCAACATCACTAGATACACTATTGGGGTATGAGGCACAACTCTATGTTCATACTGTCAATATTTTTCTATTGATCCTGTTGATCCTGATCCTCGGATCTTGGTGTGGTTTTCATCTTGCGCTCTCAAAGTTGACTTGTTGGGGGCCAAGCAGCGAAGCTGCGAGGCAACCCATAGTGATTGTACGTATTCTTATTCTTATTAGGGCCCGAGCACCGAGGTGCGGCCACTGAAAGTGGCTGCACCGTAGGTGCAAGGCCCTATTGTTTTTGCTCAGATTATTAGGGCCCGAGCACCGAGGTGCGGCCACTGAAAGTGGCTGCACCGTAGGTGCAAGGCCCTATTGTTTTTGCTCAGATTATTCTTATTATTATTATTATAGTATAATTATCTTACCAGTAACATTTTTCACCAACTTGGCATGCTCTAAAACTCTTGCAATTTAGCTGGCATATGTAGAATTGCATTTGATACTCAGACACAGAGCTGTGGCCTAGGGTGTGGCTCAGGGACTCTATAGCGCCACCTAGCGCGCCGTCTACTGTGGTTAACACATACATTCACGGAAATGAACCAAATTTGGTGGACATGTGTGTTGTATTATTCTGAACAAGTTTTACATTCAAACTATATAGTGAATCTTAGAAGAATTTGAATTATGTGAGATTTTCTGATTTTTGCACATCATGTATTTTGAAATACTTCTCCTAGACGGTTTATCGAAATTATGTCATTTAAGCACTAAAATGATCTTGAGGGGTTGCCTGAGAGGAATTGCGACCAGATTTTTGAATTTCAAAAGTATATTGAAATGGCGAAGGTCTGAATCTAGGTGTCTTATAAAAGAAACAAAAAGTTGGTGTTATAGGCAGAAAACAGTGACTAATTTGGATGAAATTTGATGGAGTATTAGTTAGAGGGTTTGTAGTGACAGTCATATACAAAGTTTTGAATTTGGTGTTGTTTGTGTTTTTTAAAAGCTCATTAATGATTGTGGTGGACACAGTTTTAGCTAAAATATTTTGAAGCGAGTTGATGAATAATTATAATCATATCAACCTATGCTGCAATTTTGATTTCAACCATGTTAACAGAAAGTGAGATATTTAGGTTTATTAGGTTTTTATAGGTCTGTGTGCCTAGCCGCGCATGGTCTTGCTCCCTCACTGTGGCTCACCCACTCTCCCCCCACAGTTCTTCCCACCCCTCCCCTCTCTCCCAGCTGGATGTCTCTCTAACCTCCCCCGCTTTCCACATAGAGACTCAGACACAGACAGACAGACACACACACACACACAGACACACACACACACACACACAGGTTTGAACCTAGGTGTCTTATAAAAGGAACAATAAGTTGGTGTTATAGGCAGAAAGCAGTGACTAATTTGGATGAAATTGAATGGAGTATTAGATAGTGTGGTTGTAGTGACAGTCACATTCAAGTTTTGATGTTGTTTGGTGTGGTTGTGATTTTGTCACTTATAATAGCATATTAATGATTGACACATAGTTTTACCTAAAGTATTATGAGATGAGTTTACAAATACTAATAGTCATATTAACCTATGCTGCAATTTTGACTTTAAACACATTAACAGAAAGTGAGTTATTTAGGGTTATTTGTTTGATGCCCTAGGGAATGAAACTCAATTGTCTGTAAAAGTCTCTCACTCATTTGACATTCTGTGGTCGAGAGCACTGTCCCGCCCACTACATCATGTGATTTGTTAGTCAGTGCAGATCCAGGCGACCCCGACTCATAGCATAGCTCTACACTGAGTGTTTTCGTGGATTTATATTGTGGAAACAGTGCAATCATTTTGACTTTTTGTCTACGGAGTTATTCTTGAAAGTAAGGTAACAGTTTTGTTGAAACGCAACTTTGCAAGCTATTTGATGCGGTTCAATAAGTTGGCTAAAGCGCTCGTTTCCTCCATCTAGCTAACTCCAAGTGATGGACTTCAGTGATATGGTGTTTACTAGCTAGTTTATCTTAGCTTACAAATAGAGCCTTGATAGCCTAGGTGACAGCCTAACTAGGCCTACCGAAACACAATCCAAACTTTTGACAGTTGTAAAATGTAACGTGAAGTTCAAATGTGTCACTGTTTGGGAGTAGCCTGCCTTTTGGGAGCTAACGTTATAGCAAGGCAGGTTTTTGTCACGTTCGGTAATTAACAAGTCCCAGTGCGATAACGAACGTCAAATAGCCTAGCTGCTACTGTAGTTGGTCTTGTTTGAAAAGGTCTAGCGGAAAACACAACAGGCACCTAGGGCCAGCCGTAGTAAATTCGACCTGGTTTTAAATCTTGGCCTAAGCTAGCTAGCTAGCTAGCTAACTCCAAGTGATGCACGTTAGCGATATGGTGCTTACTAGTTTATTTTAGCTTACAAATAGAGCATTGATAGCCTAGGTGTCAGTTTAACTCCTGAAACATAATCCAAACTTTTGACAGTTGTAAAACGTAACGAGAAGTTCAAATGTGTCACATTTTGGGAGTAGCCTACCGTTTGTGAGTGGAAGCTAGCTAATGCTAGCTATTAGTGGAGGACGTAAGTTTGAAACCACAACGAACTTACTCTGCCTAACTGAAGGAGGATGTTTCTCCATGGACATCTAGAAAGCAGGAGAGAAGATGACAGAACTAGAACTGGCCGTCTGCTTCACTGGTTAGCTTTCAATCAAGGTAAGAACATTTCCCTCCAGTGCAAGGCAGGTTAATGTTAATCAGTTGTGGTGATTAATTGCCTTTAAATGGAGTGAACCATCTATCTATTCAAAATAATCTAAACGTTTCCACTGTCTGGAAATACGTTAGTTTGGTGCCACCGATTCATATGAGCAGTCGTGCAATGTGTGTGTGATCCAAGTGAAACCATACGAGGCTAGAAACAACGATATTTTTCAAACGATTGATTCCTGCAACTATACATTGAAACAACATAGGCAGACTGCCTAATCCTAGTTTTTGAAACGATTGAAGATGGTATGAACATAGTTTATCCCTTTGCATGCGTTTGCAAACATACTCTGGGTAGACTTCAAAACGTTTTTTTATTATTTGATCTGCCATCACTAAGCCTAGTTTAATTAGGCTATAGGCCTATGCATTAATAACTTTGCCTATGATGGGCTGAGAAATCTGCTGTCGACGTTAGGCATGAAACGGTAGGCTCAAATTATTTATTTAAAAGACGTAATTTATGAAGTTGTTGTTGGCTTTGCCACGCGTTCGCATCCAGTTTGACGTGTCCGGTTTTTCCGATAATGACAGCAATCTCGTGATGGCAATATTGACTTTTAATTTCTGCGCGTGTAAACTAGTCTAGGCTACAGTGCCTGAAGTTAGCTGTGACAGACTAGCCTACTGGTTTTCATAGTTTTAGCCACAAAGCCTGTCTACCCTAGGTCAACTAAATTGTTTAGTTATCACCTTGTCATGTCGCGTTTTTCCAGCCTTATCTCCGTGCGCCCCATGTCATTCAAAACGTCATTCAAAACATATTTCGGGATAGCCATCTCACTATGAGAAAACGTATGACGACAGTGCTAAGAGATTAACACATTGGCATGCTTGGTAAACTTGTCTTGCACATAATATTGAGCTGATTTTTTTAGTGAAAATGGCCTGTAGCATTGTGCTGATAGATGAAAAAAGTCGCCTATTTAAAGGCACAGTTTGAATTTTAATCCTAGCTCTCCATTTAGTGTGTGCACTTGAACAAGTGATGTAGCTTATAACAGTAGGGCCAGACATCTGTTTTTAAGAGGAAAGGTGTAGGACATGTTACTTTGGAAGGAGAGGGAGTGGTGCAATTTGATTTTCTTTGGAACTTAAATATCATCAAGCAACCTCTTCAAACAGCATCAATATATCAATAAGCCTATTCACTATTATATTATATTGTACAGGACTAGAGCTAGAGGACTAAGGGGGCAGGCTATATGTTATCAAGTAGGCCTATATTAAAACATGTAGTCAACATTATAACTTTATGTTGGTTTAAGTGAAAACAAAGCATGTCATGAACTAGGAAAATCCATGGTACTACATCATTGTTGGCAAAATGATCATGATAGCCTACATATTTCATCCATATCTGGTTTAGTCTTGAGCAGGCCTAGGCTACTTTGCTATAAATTAGTCGTAGACTTATTACAATATAGTCTATGTATATCTATATATATATCGAGGGCTGAGAACCACAGGGGCGTAAGTGACATTTCACCAACTTTACAAGAGAGCCAAAACAAATCTAACTGCTTATGTTCACAGTTAAAGACCTTTGGTTTTTGGTTTTGTCAATCATTTTATATTTATAAATATTTTACTTCTATAATTGTGTCAGCTAAAAAGAGCTCAAGAGCTTTCAGGTGATATATATAACTCAATTTTGACCAAAATGTCACTTACGCAACTGCCCCTTTGGTTCTCAGCCCTCGATATATGTTATAATGTTTATATGTATCACAGTTTATCAACAGTTCTCATAAAAGATGTTATCATTTAAGGGGTCATTTTTGAAAACTTTCTCCTGAGGGTGCTGGGTATATTTTCCTCTTTTTTGTCCTTTGCCAATCACACCCCTGAAATATGGTGTGAATCAATCCATGCTGTTCAACATCATCGAGTGCTGTCAGTAAGAAAAAGAACAAGGAAACTTGATATGACAGAGCAGCAAACACTCATTTTCTATGCCCCATTCAGTTAACCCAGTGGTTCTCAAACTTTTTCTTTCATTCCCCACTTTGATCAAGGGGGCTTTCTCGAGCCCCACCTGTCCATCATCGCTCTATAGAAAGTATAGGTCAAGCTCAAAATTGTCATATTTATAACGTCACTTGCTAAATATACATCAGTAGGCCTAACAAATAACAGTTAGGCTACTAAAGATAAATATCAGTTAAAGAATAGAGAAAATAAAAATATAAATCAATGACCAATAACGTCAGTTTTTTGTCATTGACAAGGTGTCAATCCTTGCTTCAAAAAAAGCTGATTTCCAATAATACAGCAAAAGGGCCAACTATATGCTACCATTGTGTTATAAATGAAGTTTAACACTCTCAACCTCGTTCAAAATCTTATTCAGGTCAAGCCTTGACGCGAGCGCTTCCCTGAATGAAACAGTCCGCCTGTTGCGCATCGGGCACTACCCTCTTTATCACGACGATAGCATTTCTTTTACCTGCTTTCGTCTGTGCGCCAACCGAGCAAAGTCCCTCACAGTTTTTCCATTTGATGTCCTGTTCTGCCAGGTAGACTAATTGTTGAGATCAATGTTGAATATAGTTCATCTGCAGTGGCCCTACTTTTGGCATAGCCTACTCACAGAATAGAATATCTTCGCCCGCTGTCAAGTTAACAAAGCGGACATAAGCAATAACTAAACCACCTTTGTAACTGTCGGTGGCTTTGTCCACTTGCAAGGCAAAACATGTTTGCGTTTGTCAAGCACTTGTTCTTCGAGATCGCAGAACAGCAATTGTGTCGTCGGACAGATAGCCAAGATATCCTTCAATTTTACTGCGCTCGTCTCGAAACATAAACAGGTTTTTTTGTTTCCGCTGCAATTAAAATTCCGACATCAATCATTTTTTTCGGACTATGGTTCCAGGACAGACTAACATTTTCATCTGGTCAATGATAGGCCTACAAGAGTCTAGATAACCTTGTTTGTGTTTGTTTTGTGAGATGGAGGTGCATTCTCGTAATTATCAATGAAGGAAGGCACAGGCTACAGATTAAAAAGAAATCTCCGGTTGTTCACGTCAGCTCGCGCCCCACCTGGCATGTCTCTGCGCCCCACTAGTGGGGCGCGCCCCACAGTTTGAGAAACGCTGAGTTAACCTAATGATAGTTGCTGGTTCAGTATTCGGCTAAGGTTGTATCAAATTTCCTGGTTCTTTATCCTACAGTGACCTCAAACAACAGGGCTTTGAATTTGTTCACTCACAATTTCAATACTGGAAAACTGGTCTTGAAAGTCCTTAAAAAGTGCTTGAATTTGGCCATGATAATGGTGTACAAACCCTGTGCATGTAAATTTAACGGTCTATCGTAGCAATAACAGCAACATTTTCTTTTATTTGGACTTCGGATAGACTTTTTATGAGGAACATTTAAAACCCTTGAACTAATAAAGTAAATTAAGTGAGAGGAAGTGTGCGGACCTTTTACTCTTTTTTTGAACATTTAAAACCCTACAACTTATCTTCGTGGCAGAAGGCGTACTTTAGAAATTTCACAGACAAAATTGTTTTTGCTACCCCTAGTCAGAGACAGAGCTCTGGTCTAGGGTGTGGCTTAGGGACTCTATAGTGCGTGCCACCTAGCAGATTGTGTTGTGGTGACGTGTACATTCACGAAAATGAAGCAAATTTGGTGGTTTTGTGTGTTGTTGCTGCCGCTACTGAAAGATAGAGCTCTGACACATACATTGACACAATTAGGTAGGCTTGTGTGTTATTGCTACCGCTAGTCAGGGACAGAGCTCTGGCCTAGGGTGTCGCTTAGGTACTCTATAGTGCCACCTAGCATGTTGTCTTTTGTGGTTGACACATGTATTCACAAAAATGAACCAAATTTAGTGGGCATGTATGTTGCTCATGCACAGGCACACCAACCCACACATGTTGCTTTGTTAGATTCCGAAATGTCACAGGTCTCCGCACCGCAGGTGCTCGGGCCCGCCATCGCCGCTTGCGGCTATATTTATTATTATTATTCTTATTATAGTATTTTCCTCTTACCGGACATGTTTTGCCCTTTTTCACCAACTTGGCATGCTCTAAAACTCTTGAAATTTGGCAGCTACCTGTGGAATTGATGCCTCTACTGAGAGACAGACCTCTGGCCTAGGGTGTGGCTCAGGGACTCTATAGCGCCACCTAGCGCGCCGTCTATTGTGGTTGACACATACATTCACGGAAATGAACCAAATTTGGTGGACATGTGTGTTGTATAAATCTGAACAAGTTTTACATTGAAACTATATAGTGAATCTTATAAGAATTTGAGTTATGATTATGATTATGATTTTTGCACATCACGTATTTTGAAACACTTCTCCTAGACGGTTTATCGAAATCATGTCATATAAGCACTAAAATGATCTTGAGGGGTTGCCCGAGAGGAATTGCGACCAGATTTTTGAATTTCAAAAGTATATTGAAATGGCGAAGGTTTGAATTATGGCGTTTTATTAAGAAACAGGAAGTTGGTGTTATAGGCAGAAAAAAGGTTATGAATTGGATGTAATTTGGCAGCTACATGTGGAATTGCTTTTGCTAGTCAGAGACAGAGCTCTGGCCTAAGGTGTGGCTTTGAGACTCTATAGCGCCACCTAGCAGCACGTTATCTGTTGTGGTTGACACAAACATTCACGAAAATGAACCAAATTTGGTGGACTTGTGTGTTATTGCTATGGCTAGTCAGAGACAGAGCTTTGGTCTAGGGTGTGGCGTAGGGACTCTATAGCGCCACCTAGTGCGTTGTCTGTTGTGGTTGACACATACATTCACGAAAATGAACCAAATTTGGTGGGCTTGTGTGTTATTGCTATGGCTAGTCAGAGACAGAGCTTTGGCCTAGGGTGTGGCGTTGGGACTCTATAGCGCCACCTAGTGGGTTGTCTGTTGTGATTGACACATACATTCACGAAAATGAACCAAATTTGGTGGGCTTGTGTGTTATTGCAATCGGTAGTCAGAGACAGAGCTCTGGCCTAAGGTGTGGCTTTGGGACTCTATAGCGCCACCTTGCAGCACGTTATCTGTTGTGGTTGACACAAACATTCACGAAAATGAACCAAATTTGGTGGACTTGTGTGTTATTGCTATGGCTAGTCAGAGACAGAGCTTTGGTCTAGGGTGTGGCGTAGGGACTCTATAGCGCCACCTAATGCGTTGTCTGTTGTGGTTGACACATACATTCACGAAAATGAACCAAATTTGGTGGGCTTGTGTGTTATTGCTATGGCTAGTCAGAGACAGAGCTTTGGCCTAGGGTGTGGTGTAGGGACTCTATAGCGCCACCTAGTGGGTTGTCTGTTGTGGTTGACACATACATTCAGGAAAATTGACCAAATTTGGTGGGCATGTGTGTTGCTCATGCACATGCCCACCAACAGGCACATGTTGCTTTGTTAGATTCCGAAATTTCACAGGTCTCCGCACCGCAGGTGCTCGGGCCCGCCATCGCCGCTATTATTATTATTACACATTGCCCATTTCCCAGCCAACCATACACTCCAGAGTTCTGAAATTTGGCACACTCATTCAACTTCAAATTTGCCCGAATCTATTAAATTTACAGACAACAAACCCCAAAACTCCAGCGCCACCAACAGGTCAGGCTGAATTTTTCTAAAAGTTACCCAGGTCTCACATTTTGTCCATTTCTTACCAAACTTGTCACACATGACCTTCAGACAAGGCCACTCAAGACTTATCACTTTGTTAATAAATATTCATAAGCGTTTGCCTGTCACAGCCAATCAAAGTTGGTGACGCACCAAAAAACAGCATGTGAACCTATTCTCTATGTAACCAAAGAACCATACAGTAAAAAGTTGGGATATTTGGTACACTTATTCTCCCTAAGCCAATGACCACATACCTCAATTTTCAGACCCCAGAGCCCAAAACTCCAGCGCCACCAACAGGTCAAAATTCATCAATTTTTCAACAACATTAATGCAAATAACTCTAAAATGCTTAGACCTATCAAGCTGAAACTTGCTCAGTACATTAACGCAATAGGTATAGCCCCACCCACCAATTAACAAGACTTTTCCACAAACGCTGTAGCGCCACCAATAGACCAAGGTCAAAACTTTCAAAAAGTTTCACAGGTCAGAGATTTCATCCGATTCTCACCAAACTTGTCACACATGACCTTCAGACAAGGCCACTCAAGACTTATCACTTTGTTAATAAATATTCATAAGCGTTTGCCTGTCACAGCCAATCAAAGTTGGTGACGCACCAAAAAACAGCATGTGAACCTATTCTCTATGTAACCAAAGAACCATACAGTAAAAAGTTGGGACATTTGGTACACTTATTCTCCCTAAGCCAATGACCACATACCTCAATTTTCAGACCCCAGAGCCCAAAACTCCAGCGCCACCAACAGGTCAAAATTCATCAATTTTTCAACAACATTAATGCAAATAACTCAAAAATGCTTAGACCTATCAAGCTGAAACTTGCTCAGTACATTAACGCAATAGGTATAGCCCCACCCACCAATTAACAAGACTTTTCCACAAACGCTGTAGCGCCACCAATAGACCAAGATCAAAACTTTCAAAAAGTTTCACAGGTCAGAGATTTCATCCGATTCTCACCAAAATTTGCACAGACAATCTTCAGACCATGACTTATCATTGCATTGCTTTATGGAACAATTGACGGAAGTGCTCGCCTGTAACAGCCAATCCAATTTGGCGGCGAAGCCGCCACACAGGAAGTGAACCTATATCTCTGCAAGGCTTTCACGTATCAAGACCAAACTTAGAACATGGGCTCAGAACCCAATTAAGAGAAGCCTCAACAACTTTGGTGCCCATTGACAACTGTGGGGGCGCTATAGTAACAGGAAGTAGGCTCATATCTCAGCGATGCTTACACGTATCGAAACCAAACTTGGTATATGGACTTGGGACCCCACCCTGAGGACGTACAATACATTTGGTGCACTCTGACCACTAGGGGCGCTATAATTAGTAAAACTTTCTCGTATCAACACCAAACTTGGTACGTGGACTTGTGAGCACATCCGGGGGACCTTCACTAAATTTGGTGACGTTTGAACACTAGGGGCGCTATAATAAACAACACTTTCACCTATCGACAACAAACTTGGTAAGTGGACTTAGGAACACATCCCAAGGACACACACACAAAAACAAAAAAAATAGAAATTAATTTTGCCTATTTTCTTCACATCCACTCTCTCTCTGTCTCAAACCCAGACACAAGCACACACACCCTCCTCTATGGTGGTCGAGGGGGGGGGGGTTCCATTTGCACACGCCCACTCTCCCATGTCATGTCTTTTGACCACTAGGGGGGTGCTATAATCACAGGAAGTCAGCTTATTTTTCATTAATGCTTTCATCTCTCTCTCTCTCAAACCCAGACACAAGCACACACACCCTCCTCTATGGTGGTCGTGGGGGGGGGGGGGGTTCCATTTGCACGCGCCCACTCTCCCATTTCATGTCTTTTGACCACTAGGGGGGCGCTATAATCACAGGAAGTCAGCTCATTTTTCATTAATGCTTTCATCTCTCTCGCTCTCTAACCCAGACACAAGCACACACACCCTCCTCTATGGTGGTCGTAGGGGGGGAGGGGTTCCATTTGCACACGGCCACTCTCCCATTTCATGTCTTTTGACCACTAGGGGGGTGCTAGAATCACAGGAAGTCAGCTCATTTTTCATTAATGCTTTCATATCTCTCGCTCTCTAACCCAGACACAAGCACACACACCCTCCTCTATGGTGGTCGTGGGGGGGGGGTTCCATTTGCACATGCCCACTCTCCCATGTCATGTCTTTTGACCACTATGGGGGCGCTATAATCACAGAAAGTCAGCTCATTTTTCAGTAACGCTTTCATCTCTCTCTCTCTCTCTCAAGCCCAGACAAAAGCACACAAATACTCCTCTATGGTGGTCACAGGGGGAGGGGCGGAGGGGGGGTTGTCTTTCCAAATTTCCAAAGCTTGGCCCCCACATTGCTGCTCGCAGCTTTAATTTTAGGTTGTTTCTCACATTCAAACTTAAGATTTTTCGGGATGTGATGAGGCGTCCTCAGAGACTTTCCCCTAACGTCAGATGCTAGTTCTCAATGGATTTTCCTGGTTAGATAATAAACTAAAGGAGAAAATCTTTGCCAGGTTAGCAGTGCAGAACACATGTTTAACGTGACCAACTTTGGGGGACTGCAACAAATCAGGAAATCACTGGAAAAGAAACTCTTGACTATAAAAGGTATGTGCACATTTAAATGATTTTTACCCTACATGTATACCACAGAAGAATTCAAATGTTTGGCCTAAAAAGGGATCTAACCCTAGATCCAATGTGCGCTGCAAACTCGGCCAACTCCTAGTTTTTTTTTTTTTTTTTTTTTCTCCATATTGATTAAGAGGAGGAAAGCCAAATGATATTGTATAACCAACGTTGATACCAACGTTTGGAGCGTGGTTCTATTTCTGGAGCGCCAAACCCAAAGAAATTACTTGGTTTCCAATTAAATGCACTTTTTTGTTTGTTTCCTTTGAGGCATTGTTTACAGCACTTCTTGGTTAAGTGTGACTGATCAACGCTATAATTGGCTGATAATAACGGTCATTGGCCGGGTTTCCCAGATTGGTTAAGAAGCTCTTAAGTGCTAAGAACTTCTAAGGAGCGCTCTTAGAACGTTCTTAGAGCGCTCCTAAGAAGTTCTTAGCACTTAAGAGCTTCTTAACCAATCTGGGAAACCCGGCCATTGTCAATTCAAATCCACTTGCCACTTGTTCTGTTTTGGAAGATGTTAAAGGCAAGCTTCTTTGAAAACAGAACAAAAACTTACCCTGGAACAGTTCATACAGCAGCAGGACGTGTTTGCGATTCTACCGACCGGCTTTGGTAGGCTAAAAGTTTAATTTACCAACTAGCCCCGCTCGTGGCTATTGCGTAGGGAGTCATTTGAACGATGCACATTGATCACGCCTCTTTTGCAGTAGAATCAAAGTGCAGCTTCCCCAGACTAATGTTCAATCTTAAAAGATTGAGCTTAGTATGGTGAAAACCACACTAGCTGTTTGTCATCATCATGCCTTGAAATAGCACTAATTGTTGTTTTGATGAACACTGAATGGTAGTGTCAATGTTGGGTCCATTTATGTCAATGGCCTTAACCCAGTTATGAGGCTACCTTCCATGTGGACAGATGTAGGCCTATTTTAATGACTTGGGGTGTGCACTTCTCTACTTGGCTTCAACAAGCCAATGTGATGGCCAATGAAATAATCTGCTACAAGGTCAAGGGCCTCCACCTGGCATGTGAACCTACTGCACCAGATGAGTACTGTGGCTGCCTCCTGGGAGACATGCTGTATATAAGGGCTTTTGCACAGTACAGCTGGGCAAGGGTGTGGGTTTGGTCGGAGCTTTGGTGGATATTATGCCTTAGACTTTGTCTCTTGAAATAGCTTCTGTCCTCCACCTTTCTTTGTTGGCCCGACATCCTTGAATCGAAAGCCATAAGAGAGCCAAATTCTTTACATCGAGAAGATGCGGCTAAGCCAATCAAAAAAATGACCGGTCTCAAAGACATATTTTGTGAGTCGATACCGAAGTGGGAAATTATTTAACCCTTTGTGTAGCATACCGTTTGAGGCGCTTTATTTTGTTTCAACCTGAATATCGGTCGGGACATGTCAGTCGTCATTTGACATTGGAGTTGGCACGTCCCAACGGTCCCCGCTCAAATCTACGCCCCTGCAGCTGTAAAGAGTGCCAGCTCACTACATTCACTAGACTCACTCACTCGTTTCTCCTCCTTACATGTGATGAGCTCATCTGTATCACATTCTCTACATCATGCACAGATATAAAGGTATTTCAGCACATGTTGAGAAATGTGTACCTAACTTTGACTTCATGACTTTATATCTGTGTCTACAGAGGGGATTGTGAATTGTCCAAACCAAGGTAAGTGCGTTTACACATCTCCACCGTGGTATAAGTAGACGTATATGTTCAAATATGTAGTCAAATTTCACCAGTAGCAAAACTGCAGAACATTAGACTGTCTTTCTAAGTTATTTCCTTTCATTTCAAAACATAAGAGCATCTGTCTGTTAGCTTGGCTGAAGTTGAGGCAAAAGCCTCTTAACTGGAAATACAGAATGTAATGAGGACACTACCAATGAAGTGACCATACTGCTAGACAAATGCTGGGCCTCAGAATGCAAATAGATCTCAGACATAGAAGCCACAGTATGGAACAGATTTCATGAATTCCACTAAATATGAAGATATCTTGAGATCTCAATTATTCTTTAGTTTTATACACCTGTCCAAGACATTCCTTCATTCACCACTGTATCTACAGGCAACCAAACTTGTCCGCCCACATCTTCAAATTCACCAACCCAAGGTAAGAGTTTGTTCACATTCACCATCAGATTCATGAATACCTCTCTCAATCAATGTTTACCGCCATGAAAACAGCAGCTATAATAAGTTTTGCAGATATTCAATACTCTTTTCAAAACCATTAACTTGTGTCAAATATACTTGATGACATCTGAATAATCCCTAAGCAGATGTGCTGTGGCGATCCTCACCGCAATATCCTCAACAGTTTAAGATGTATTCACTCTCTTTCAGTGTGTGTAAGAAAAAATATTGCAATGTTTATTTGGTTAAACTCTTAGCTTGACCTCCTTCGTACTTAATATTATCAGGCTGGCAATGCCATCTCGCTGGCACAATGAGTTAGAAATAAACCTATGTGCAATATCTAATTGAATCTATTTTGAAGATTTTGCTTGCTTATTCGTCCATAGATGAGTATATATATTCCGACTTTTGACCTTCACGCCTGAAGCACTGGCTTAAAACATTGTTGTTTGTCATTGTCCTAAATGTTATCTATTTTCATTTCAGTTAGCCTATTAGTTGTTTTCATTCTCATTGAGCTCAATGCAATTCAAACCAAATAGGCTAACTGAAATAAAACCATGCCAATCTTTGGTGAAGGGTATGAGATGATGTGGGGCTATTGTAATTCCAAAGGCCAAGGGGACTTTATCAGGGTGCATAGTGTACTGGATCCATGAAATAACATTTAAAAACAAATAAATAAATAAAATCTGCCTGCCTCTATGGGAATTTTAACACATAGGGTTAACATAGGGGTTCCAATACTTATTACCCCTGTATTTTAAGGAAAATATTTATTTACGATACATTATTCATTCACAAAGAACATTGATGTCCTTAATGGTTGGATTTTTTACAAGAATATCTACATTAGTGAAGTGTGTGCCTCAGGGAAAATGAAGCTGTGAAAAAAAACAGAAGGTGCAAATTGTACTAATTGTGATGTTTTAAGATTGATTCCTTTTTTTATTTTTTCCCCTGCACATGATAAGCCAAATTGCCTTAAATTACTGTTTAAAAAAAAAAAAACGGGTTTCACAAAAACAGAATTCTCATCTGTTACAGCTTTTTTTTTATTTAAAAAAAATAAATAAAAACTTGATTCCTTTATTTTTGCCAGGGGTTGTAGACATTGACAGACTTTTCACTATAGCTGTGCTCTAAACATTCACAAATATAATACAGCCACAAATGGAAATGACAAGAATGTTCTTGGTATGATAAACTATAAACACTATTTACTCATAATATGCCAAATTGATTTAATACTTTTCTCTTCAACAGCGGCAGATATTGTCTTTCTTCTGGATGGATCTACGAGTGTGAAAGCAGACCAGTTCATTCTCATGAAGGGATTTGTGAAGAATTTGACCAGGCGTCTTCTGCCGTATGACACCTTAGTAAGTCAAACTCATTACTGGTTCAATATTATTGTTGGTCCACAGTAGCTTTAAAGCAACAATAAAGCACTTTTCCTCTGTTGCACGAACCCTATTTGTTTATCCCGCAAATAATGATGTCCACAAACAAGAGTATGTTGCATGATTTTATGAAAGTACTACAACCACTGATCTGGTAAACTTACATAGTGCGGTTATAGCCGATAGAGGGCCGTGAAGTGAATGCAGGAGTGCCGTTCACCCTGTTACAAGTTGATGATCCACTGAAATGATTTTGGGAACATTATTTTAAGTTACAAAAACACTCTTTAGTGTTGCTTTAAATAAACTATGTCTGGATATACTGTACGTTTCCAGGGCATTGAGCCATGCATACAGTACACATTGTGCTGAACTATTATATTTCTCTTTTTCGCATTTTGTTTCTACAGTTTGCTTTTGCACAGTACTCTGACCAGATGACCAAACATGTGAACTTCAATGAGTTCAATAGAACAGGTTTTGAAAATCAGGTGGACAGTATCGTCCAGAGACAAGGACACACACACACAGGATACGCTGTTGAGAAAGTTAAGTAAGTCTGAAATGAGGACTTGTGTATTTCCACTTCTGGTACCTTTATCTGTTTTAACTGATGCACTACACATTCACCACAAACTTACTTTGAAACTGTTTTTTTCTTTCTGCTTCCCACTTTTTAAAATCTACCGAAGGTTTGTTTTTTTCTCAAAACTGTAAAAATGGTTACCATATTGGAAGTTGCTAACTTTGACATAGGAGCTAATTATTGACCTCTTAATATTATTGGCATCTTTGTCTGTTTATGAAGAGTTCATAATAGTTAGCACATGATCATTTGAAGTGTGTTTCATTAATCTGTACTTGTTTACACAGGAAATATATATTTCATGCCTATGCGGGAGCAAGACCTTCTGCCAAAAAAGTCCTCATTATCATCACAGATGGGCAAAGCTATGATGCTTCAAGATATCCCAGTGTCGCAGCGAAGGCTGATATAGAAAATATTACTCGATACGCTATTGGGGTATGAGATGCTACGCTATGTTCATATTCACTTGCAGTGTTCATCCACAGCACGCAAAAGCACTGCACACACCTGTTTTCATCCATAAATGTGTGCCCCCTTTAATTATGATATTTGTTGGTGTCTTGTTGGTGCCTTTGATGGTATCTTGCCATTTGACTTTAAGCAACATTTTCATACAAAACTATAGGCACAAAATGTGTCGGCAATCATTTATCATGTGAGTGGGACTAACATATCTAAGACTTCTTTTAAGCACACAGAGTTTATTTGTGCACAAATATGGAGTTTAGTTCATAGGCAACCACTCTAGTGGATATCACTGCAGTCAGCCTGCCAGTTGCACACTCCCTCAAAACTTGATAGCAGTGCTATTGTGGTGTGTGATAAAACTGTTTTCTTTAGTTGTTGTTTCTGGAGTGAATGGCCCTCGAGTGGTCTTTCACTGTGATTAATTACAATGAAGTTCACTTAAAGTAAGAAATATAGTCTAAAATGAATAAGAACTGGGGGAGAAATTGAAGTTGCAGTTGCACACTTCCTCGGATATTAGTGGTATTGTGGTGTCTAAAAGAGAACTTGTTTTATCATAGTTATTGTTTCTGGAGTGAACAGCCCTTGAGAGGTCTTTCACTGATCGATTACAATTAGGACAAATGATGTTTAAGTAAGAAATATTATTTAAAATTAATTGGAACTGGGGGCGAAATTGAAAAGTTATTCATTTAATTTTTCATTCAATACAGATTGAGTCTCAAAATAAGATATAGAATTGTTGGGGTGTGATGAGTCATGTCTCCCAAGACACCATCCCCCCTTACTGTGAAATGTAATTCTGCTAAGCTTTTCTTGAGTGGCGTTATGCACAGATTCCTGTTCTTCTACCTACCCTGTCTGGCTGACTTGTTTTCATTGCTCCACATCCATTTTAGTTGTAAACACAAATGTCTTTGTTTTGGTCTGCCTTTCTTTATACAGCTTGGCAGTGCCAGCCAGATCGCAAAGAAACAGCTCCGTGCCATTGCATCCAAACCAGAATCGGACCATGTGTTTGTAGTGGACAACTTTGATGCAGACACTTTGATGCAGACGCTCAGCAACATC